>NC_086354.1:7433627-7777794 GCF_036324505.1 Eleginops maclovinus
AGGTGTTATCCCAGCCTAAAGGCAGAAGAAGATCTGAACATTGGTTTGAAGATTTGAGAAATGCTTAGTCTTAAGACAAAAATCATTAATTTATGATACTTTAAAGCAGGAGAGCTGCAAGAGAAGAACCAACAAAGAACTCAACAAGACTTAAATGTAATATTCTTACTGGCTTGTTTGAGTAACAGGATTTACACTGATTGAATAAATTATAAGATTATGGGATGTCAGCGGGGTAGGAAAATGCAATCAGGGCCTGTATTTATCAAGCGTCTCAGAATCAGTCCCAGGTGCCGCGCTGAAATTTAACCTAGCACTCAAAACACTTCCGCAAGAGGAGGATTGAGTTATTTATGAAGCTTCCAGCACTTACTTTCAGAAAAGAAGCCTTATTCTCTAAGGGCGAAACTCTGAGCTGTACAATAGAATATACACTGCTCTGGCCAAAAAAAAGGTCACAAGCCTGTGGGGGCAGTGCTATGATCTGGGGTTGCTGCAGTTGGTCTGGTCTAGGTTCAGCAACGTTATGTGCCCAAAGAATGAGGTCAGCTGACTACCTGAATATATATGACCAGGTTATTCCTTTTTTTCTTCCCTGATGGGACAGGCATGTTCCAAGATGACAATGCCAGGATCCATCGGGCTCAAATTGTGAAAGAGTGGTTCAGGGAGCACGAGACATCATTTTCACACATGGATTGGCCACCACAGAGTCCAGACCTGAACCCGATTGAGAGTCTTTGGGATGTGCTGGAGAATACTTTGCACAGTGGTCCGAATCTCCCGTCATCAATACAAGATCTTGGTGAAAAATGAATGCAACTCTGGACAGAAATACATTTTGTGACATTGCAGAAGCTTGTGGAAAAGATGCCACAGCGAATGTGTGCCTAATCAAAGCTAAAGGTGGTCCACCGAGTATTAGAGTGTGTGACCTTTTTTTTGGCCAGGCAGTGTATTATGACATGAAAACAGTTGTATTGAGAGATATCAAAAATGTCCCAGTTTGGGATTAATAAAGTAATTATTATCTTATTAAACATTGGAGGAATAAAATAAAATGCAGGAAAAAACTAAAGAAATGTAAAGTAGTGCAAGTTATCGAGGTTAAATCTTCATTTCCTTTACCTGCGACTGCATACCTGCATTGAATAACGTGTTTGTATCATATTTTATAAAAGGTTATTTCTCATGTGTTCCTACGAATGTCCAGTAACACCAAAGTTGTTTTATAATAGACACCCCACACTGAGAGACAATTTCCTGCATCTGTGAACACAGATTATGGATGATTCTTTATCCCCATGGTAACCAAAGTAAATATTGGGCCATTTTTTTAAAAGCCACAGATCTTTCAAACATTTTGAAACTAAAATTGCATTATTTAAAACAGACAAATCAGGAGAAAACCCATTATGTTTGAGATTGATTTGTCTGTTTGGGCAACAACTATCAAAACATGCTAGCATAGCACACTAACATTTAGGCGAACATCAACTAACAGAAAGTACATTTGGAACTTATTTTCAAAAGCCAAACATTCTGACACTAAAACTGTTTTTTCAGACGGACAAATCAGGACAAAATGAACTGTGTCACTGATTTGTCTGATTTGCCAGTTTCAAAACAAACCCTCAGAAAATATGCTAACATAGCGCTAATGTTTAAGCTAACATCAACCAACATTTGTGAACGCTCTAGCTAACTAACTTTAACAATGCCAAAGGAGTTAGTTTGCTGTGTTTACATCTAATATCAGCAAACAACTATATACAAATACATTTGACCATGTCCATTTGGGAAAGCCAATTTTAATGCAGTTTTTTTACAAATAAATGTAAATTTCCACTAGGTACATGCATAGAGTCTTGATACTTGAATACATAACTGACTCTGTGGGATGTATGAGAATTACATTAGCAACCTGATTTCGCTTTTTTTTTTATTATTGTTTTATGCCTTTATTCAAGGCACATTTGCGAGTACTGTGTCATATCACACTTTCAGCAATTAAATTACCACCTGTTATGTGACCTTTACAGGTGGTCCTTATAAATGATTCATGTCTAATAGCGTCACACTGAGTAGAGGGGAAATGATGAATCATTATCTGAGGAGCTGCATGAGCGATCAAAGTTTGCTTTCTTTTTTATTCTGCAGAAATTGCTGGTTGTTGTTGAGTTTTACAAAGCCACAATTTCCTGTCACTATTATTTTGAGATTTTGTATGATTTTTTTCATGTGTGTTTTCTTATGCATTCCTTTAAAATCTGTCAAAACAACAAAACACTGATGTCCCTATTCCCACTGAAGTGTCCTGAATATCTCTAATAAATCGTGGATCTCTCCGATGGAGGAAAGAGCTTTGCTCCAGTTTGTAAAAGTAGGGCCAAAAATGTATTTTAGCCCGTTACAACTTATTTCAGTCTCTAAGAAAGCTTGATACATTTGTGGTATTTCCATAATTTGTCAGAGAAGAATGACAGAACAGAAAATGATATGATCAGAGAATAAAATGTATGAATCTAGAAGCATGATTGAGATGACTGATTTTAATAAGATAGTAGCTGCAATAGATTGATAGGATCTTCAGATAAATAATAGTAGTACTATAAGATAATTTAGTTATTGCCCTACCAAGAGGAATGAAGTCAAACTGTTTTTATTTCCATTATCATAATTTCATACATTTTAAACTAACACCAGATAATGGTGGCGGATAACACTATGAATATAAATGCACAGATTGCCAGCTGAATAAATACATCATTTGCATTGATGTAGATTAAGCGATTTAGAGCAGTTTATGTGTAACAGATTACTTTTTGAAACCCCCCTCTCAGCCGTTTCAGCGTGTTTTTATGCAAAGCAGCTGCACTCCGAATTCATGCACTGTAGCAAAATGAGCCTGGTGAGAGTCGAACACATAATTGCAACTGCAGCAGTTACAACGTGCTAAACCACACGGGAGCCTTCAGAACGGCTCCCGGAAAAAACAATGACAGTGCAGGTGCAAAGCTTTTGCGACTATGTTAACGGGGAGGAAAAAAACTAGACTGACATTTTCATTTGAAGTGCGGATGTTTCTCCTAACTTTAAAGTGGATGCAACAATTAGTTTGCTTCTCAAATATAAGGTTTTATTCAGGACAGGCATCCGGTATATACCCCTTCTTTTCTCTGCCATCACCTGTCCTCGCTCTTGCCGTTCTCATTTTGCTTACATCAAACACACCAAGCCACTTCTGCTTATTTGTTACTTATTATAAAACAGCTGGAAGCCACACAGACTCCCTCAAGGCCCTGCGGGGGCTCATCACTCTTGGCATCTACCAAAAGTTTACTTTATGCCGGTTGGGCTGACAGAATAATCATTTGTTTACCCAATGTGTTACACTGCGGTTCATAATAATGTCGTAAACTTTCCGAGCAGCACAAGACAGTTTGCTCCTGCCGGCCTTTATGTGCCATAAGGGATGAGAGAAAGCGGGTGAGGCGATTCATTTTGCACCCCTGCAGCAGGGTAGTTTACCCACCGCCGCTTGTCTGACAGAGAGCGCAAAGTGGATGGCGCTACTCAGAGGAGATGCAGGCTGGCCTACTTCCAGCCCTGTTTTGAGAGAGAAAAGGGTCAAGAGTGCGGAGAGGGCAGGAGGGGATGGCCAAGACCGCTGGGAGCTTGTTCAGTTGGCTGCTCAGGGTTCCTCGGAGGGCTAGGTGGGGATTGTACATGTTCAGCCGAGTGGACATCGGTGTAGTTCCTCACTGGCAGGGGATAAGGGTGAGAGTCTAAAAGAGTGTTCTTTGCTGTCAAACTCCTTCCTGAGGACCCTTTTGATGAACTCGAGAAACAGGATTTTCACCCGTGTATACCAACACGGGAGGCAGCCCCGTTGAAAGGGAGAAAAAAGTGATGCGAGACAGCTAGCAATGGCCCGCCACACCCCGTTGAGGATGTGCTGCTCACAGTCCAGCGACTCCATTCATCAAGCTAGACAGAGAGAAAAAGAAAGAGCGAGAGAGAGGAGGGAGAAGTAAACAGAGGCTGAGAGCTGAGAGGTAACTTTGCAAGACAACAGCAGAGGGATTGAGTGGTCGGGGACTACCTCAGGTAAAGGCAGGTATCCACCAAAAAGGCAGGAAGCAAGGAACGGAAATGAGGAAAGGAAGGAGAGAGAGGTTTAGATGTTGCTGGGAAGGTTTCCATTAACATGGAAATCACTTTCTCTTCCCCGGCTCTCCATGGCTCACTGATGGCTCGGCAAAAAGAGAATGGCTTTAGCTCCTATTATTCTGCGTGAGGGGGCACACTGCCAGGTCAGATGAGAAAGTAACACACCAAAAAAGTAAAAAATTTCCTGGGTCGTCTATGAGAAAGGGACCCTTGGCATCAGAACAGAAAGTGTGATGGATTCACCCAATTTCCGCAGGAGCCCGGGCTTTTACATCGGGAAAAGTGTAAAAAAAACAGGGACGGAAATGACTCTATTTAGGAAGTTTAATGAAGTTTTAAATGTCCCTTTTTTTCCTCTGTGATGGCAGGTAAAGTTGCAAGAATGGGTAATGTGGAGAATTTAACACCCTCTAGGGTTTCCATAAAACTGGATTGCCTGCGTGTAGGTCTATACGAAACATTGTGTTGTATAGGGCGATTACCTCGCAATGAATCTCTCCTTCCAAGCTGTTTTGCACAGGATTGTGGAAGAAAAGCCCATCAGGGGGAAGCGTTGCCCGCGGATTTCTCAGAGTCAATGCCAATATGGTGCGGCATGACTGTCAGCGTAAAGCCTCGTTTGTTTGTTTATGTGCGCGGGAACAAGAGAGAGCGAACAAAAAACCCACGGCGAATGAGGCCGACTGACCCTGCTTCTTGGAAATTCTTGGACACAACACACACACACACACACACACACACACACACACACACACACACACACACACACACACACACACACACACACACACACACACACACACACACACACACACACACACACACACACACACACGTAGGTAGTTGGCTGCTGAATTCAGACGGACACAGGGTAAAAGCCTCGAGGAATCTATCCAAACAGAGCTCTTGACTTCAATGGCAGGCCTAATTGTGTGGTGTGATATGAGGGAGCTATTTCAGGCTTTTAATATGCCTCAGTGCTATCTCCCGCCCTGCATATAAGGATTTTGCATATATATTTTATGTATGTAAGAGTGTAAGTGTTATTGCGGGAGTGAAAGCTCCAAGGGTGTCCTTAAACATACAGAACGAAAAAACTTTGGTGGTAATAACTCACATGCAGTCAAACCAGCCCCTCGTTTTATGCCCTTTCAAGTATACATGTAGAGAAATATGCATGCATGTATAAACAGATGATGACATATATCCGCCTGCGTCATGGGCTCTAACACAACAACATGCTCCCTTCCCCGGCTGCCCCGTCAGCTCTGTGTGAGATGAAGTGATTTTCAGCTAGTCTGATTATCACTGTCGCTATAAAACCATTAGCTTTGCTCCTCTCCTTGCTTCCCCCCCTTCTCATCTCTTTCCCTTCAACCCGCCTCCCTCCTTCACGCATTGGTGAACTTGCCCCAGGACTCGCTTTCATGCATTCTAAAGAGATCCACGTCTTTATTGTGCCAGTCCAAACAATGGCAGACGTCAGAGCGTGGTTGGCGATCATTGGACACAACAACAGGATGTGGGCGTCCGGGTTGGACCGGATTGGCCAAAGAGCCTTACCCGTATCTCCGATGAGCCCATTACTGGTCCACAAATGCACGTTAGTCATGCCATTTAACAAATTCATTATCGATGCCCTATTGAAGCGCACACAAGATATTTTCGATGTGCATTAGATGTTATTGAATGCGATGGGACTGCTAAATAGGATATAACAGACAATGATAGGCTGATGGGAGAATCGGTGGGTGCTTTGTCTATTTTATTCCACTTTCATTCTCTGTGTTGGCTAAGTGTGCCATTGTTTTGTAGAAAGAACTATGAAAAAAAACCCTGCCAACTTTCAGTACGTCCCTCGTGTTTTATCAACTTTAATATTGTATAACCCATTATCCATTATTGAATAAAATAGTATTTGCAGAAACTTCTATGGCCGATATTTTCCTCAGGAATGAGAGCTTTTCGCTTGGTAGTGAGCGCTAATGTTCATTAACAATAGCTACAGTAGTTCATAGTGGGATTTGCGAGTGTGGACGTTTAGACAAATGGGATTTCTCGCTTTCTGCCACACTGAGTAAAAATGATTGTGCACTGAGGGTGTTTTAAAACAGAAACAGATGGGAGCGAACGTGATAAGGGACACGAGGGTACCGGGTGTGTGGGGAGAGCACGCTGAGCGAGTGGGAGTCAGGAATGTGTTGGAGAAAAAAAAGCTGGGCCTGACAGAAGATGAGAAAGACTGTCACCTTTCTGTCTCCTTGTTTCCTTCTCACCTTGGACTGATAATGCACAAATGACCCAAATGCCTATGGAACAACACACAAAGGTACATTCCCAATGGATGCAGAGAAAGCTTGTGTAACCCACACAGAAATAACAAAAGGTGAGTTCATTATGCCAAACTGTGAGTACTCTTTTAGCTCACACACTTATCCCTCTTTGTTGTATGTACTCCTCTTCACCCTTTTTTTGCATCTCATGCTCACTAAAAGACATAATACCCGGATTATCACCCCTGACTTCTTTCATTTCATTCACTCCCCCGCTCCCTTTCTTGTACGTTTGTCTCCTCTGTCTCCGGCTTTTCCTTATGTTCTCGGAGCCTCTTCTCACCCACTCCCTTTTTCGTCTCACTCTACTCTTGACAACTTTATCGTACTTTTCTCAGCAACTCCATCTTCCCTCTTTCGGGAACACACACACACACACATAGGAAAACATGCACACACTTCTTCTTTCTCCCTCCTCCCTTTGACACTCTCTATTACAGCCTCACTCTTGGGGAAAATGAATTAGTATTATATATTTAATATTTATGATGAAGCCCTCTCTGAACTATTCCCTCATTGCTCCCCCCTCTCTGTTTCATTTCCCCGGTGTATAAAAATGACACTGATCTTATCGGCGCTACCTATGTAGTCATCTGTCATCCCATCTATCTTTCAATCCATCAAACCGCTGGGAGAGTGATGGCTCCCTCAACGTTTTTATGTGGCACCGTTGGCAAGCCAAGGTTGTTTGGAAACCACATAAAAACAGGAAGCAGCACCTGCGTCTCCGTCTGCGGACTTGTCACCCGGCAGAGTTGTAGCTGTTCAAACAGTTCTCGCAGGCGGTGCAGTAGACGCAAAAGTGTTCCGGGAGAAGAAGTTATGAGTCTCCGGATGCGTCTGGGAGTTTCTGTGTGTGTAGTTAAACTATAACAAAGTGCTGCTCCAACTGTCAGAATGAAATGAGTGATAGATTGGCCTGTGGCAGCCTATGGATTCATTTGAGCTCTAGAAAGGCGGTGCAGTTGGTGTACGGATATAAGGGATTGGGTCAGAATCACTTGTCAAATGTTGACATTTTACTGAGGAGAGGCATATGAAGAGTGACATTTTCACTTTCTGGTATTTCCCATCAAAGAATGGATGGAATTGAATGTTTTTTAATTTAGAGGACTTCGATTAAAATGAGGATCGTCTTGCAAATATTCAGGAGGACAGCCTATGTTCCGGTTCATAATTGTATTTTGTGCCTCTACTGTGATATTTTTTAACGCTTTAATGTTCAAAAAGCTCTTTATTTTCCTCATACTGCCTCTGCCGTACCTCTTTCCCCCCTCTGTCTGAAACCGGTTGCTGGCCATCTCTGTTGTGATTGTTTTACTGCCAAAAGATGTGTCGGAAATGTCCGGCCCCTTAGCCTATCACGTAGAATGTGTTTGAGCTCTAGCCCCTAGAATTGCGATAGTGATCTTACAGTAAAAATAAAGTCCAGAGTCCAACGGAGGTGTTTCATGCAAGGGGGGAGGGGGGGGGGGGGGGGGGGGTGTGTGTGGGAGAGAAACTCCCTCTGGAGGGGAACTTTCGGATTTTAGCCTTTGCAGATCATTTACAGGCATCAAAACCTGTGTATCACACTACAGGAAGGGAAATGCTGTAATGTTTTGAAGGTCATGTGTATTTAATTATTCTCCTTATACTTTGTGAATAATAATGTGAATATTTGGAATTCTTCTTCTTTACAGCACTGCTCTTCAAATTGTTGGAAGCAGTTGGATCAACAACGAGTACGACACAATCTTTTTAACTACTTGAACTTTTGAAAAGGTTTGATAAGAATAAAACAGCGGAAATGCAGAAGTTTCAAGGACAGTCCCCATAGTGTTTTGGAGGATGTTTTTTCAAAACGTTTTGTGAAGTGAATAGCAACTCGTACAAGCGACCCGAGCTTATGTTCTATTTATTCACTTTTTTAAAATCTTTTCAACAGTATCTCAAAGCTTCTTTTTTTGTTGAGTTGTCATGGAGATGTAATTCTTATGAGCGCAGTAGCTGGTATGATTCAATTCATAATACTTTTAGGGCCACTGTGTGATGTGGTTGAAAGCTTTTTGAAAAGGCTAGTAAATGGATCTTTGGATTAGGAAGCACAGTAGTTTTTCAAGGTCAAGAAAGCACTTTCATGCATAAATTTAAGGCAACATCAATAAGAAACCCTAAAGAAGACATTTTGTAAATAAGCTCGGGGAACATGGGAATGTCTTTCACAATGTAAAAATACTGATTAGGTTATTCAAAAATAAATGATTTGAAAAAGCCAGATAATTGAAAAAGGCCTGTAAGATAAGCAAGAAATAACTGGAACACTTAAAGATGGTTGCACTTGTTATCTTTCTGCTGCCGTACAGTTTATTTTAAATGTGTGCGCACAGCCGATCTGTACTCACCTGATCGTATCTGGGTTATTATACAGTGTAATTGTAGCAAAGCAACTGGAGGAACTAAACAAACTCAATATTTTAGCTAGTGGCACTTTTTTCTGATACTTTGAAATATTGGAAATGTTCCCAGGCAACAGAAAGAACTGGGTCATGTTTATTTAAGGATTTTTTTTTTTAGATGTGAGTAATGTGTTTCCCCTTTTGTTTCTTTTTTGGTTTGAGAATCTTTCTTGCACATCTTTTCCTTCAGGATCCGATGTAGACACTGCTGAAACTACGAAGCAATGTTTGGATTGAATTTTCGTACTGCATACCAGAGGTAAGGACATAAGGAATAAAAAGTATATTTGTTAATGGTGGCTGCCATGTTTGCTGCTTTGGTTGATTTGATACTTAATGGAAGATAAGATGTGTGGCAGAATGGAAAATCCTCTTTAAAAAAGACTTCAAGAACTACAAATTAGACTTCATCATGACAATACTATTTGTTTTATTTAATCATACCAATAAAGAAACAGTACTCAAGTAAAACATACTGTTACTCTATGTTTATATTGACTTGAAAAAAAAGTAAATTAACTTCCCAGACTAAAAAACATTGAATTTAATTAAATGTATTATGTCAACAAATTTCACAGAACTGTATGAGGTTAGTTAAATGCAATAACATTCGGTTGAACCTAAAATACTTCACATATACTTAATAGTATTGCATTCAACTAACCTAATACAGTTGTGTGAAATGTGTTGATATAAAACATTTAAATAAAGTCAACGTTTCAGTTTTTCCAGTGCAAGGTACAATGTATTACATCATAGTGTTTGGATGGAGGAGGCCATGTTTGCTGCTTTGGTTGATATGATACTAAATGGAAAATATAATGGAAAAATGGTAAATCCAATGCAATCAGAGTGCTAATTATAAAGGTGATGTTCTTTGTATTAAGTTCATCTTGTTTTTGGTATGCTTCCAGTGGATGCCACAGCCTTTCAATGTATCCTTAGGAGAATCCCACAGTGGAGTATATACACACAGCAATAAATTATTCATCTACGGTAAACATGCAAAAACATGTCTAAATAAATGACTACATGAAACAAGAGGATGAAATTTCCTAACAACAACATTATTCCCGACAACAAAGCTATACGATGTTGTGGAAGGCCCATCATCTTAATTTCCCTATGGATTACAAGAGGAGTAAAAAGTCCACTACGCCTATATCCTAAGGCTTTGTAAAAGGAAGTTGATACCCAACAGCCTTGTTTACTCTCAGAAAATTATTCAGCCATGTGTTCCACAGAGCACTGCCATAATTAGGAGCTTAATCAGGCGAGGAGTTGATGTGGAATGAGACGGTAATAGACACTCCCCTTTAGCAACATTTTTACAACCGTCTGCCTTGTGAAGGGTCTAAGAATAGCAGGAAACAAACAAAAAATATGTTCACAATCTGATATATTTCTTATGGAAAACATGCCTACTGCAAAGCGTGTTGTCCAGTACAGTCTATTTATAATGTGAATACAGCAGGGAAATAACTTGCAAATATATGTGTAGTAGTCAAATAAACCTTGAATCCTTTCCATCAAGATCCTGAAAGTGATTACTTTGTCGACGGTGTTTTGAAATATTTGTCACCATGAAATGTTCAATAAGTGACTCTGCCTTTAGAAACATCATTTGATATAGAGGAAACATAACATTTAAAGCATTTTTTCACTCCAATGATTGCTGAGCTACAACATCAAAATAAGGTGTTGCTGTCCAAAATCTTTTGGAGCACTGTGTATGCCACTTGATAATGAGACCCAAAGGAAAGTGTGGTTAGAGCGGTGTGTTTTGCCAATGAAGCGTCTGAAAATATCCCACCTGTTCCATTTATCACTTAACCAAACAACAAGTAAAATCTGTATGGTAGCCTACTTTCCCTCTGCTATAATACCTCCTCAGGGCATGAAATGTCCCCTGACGGCATTCAAAATCGTACACATAACAAACCCACTTAGTTGCTGGCATCATATTTTGGATAGGGAGAAATTCGACAATGCCGTAAAAAGAGAACCCCACAAAGCAAGACATGCTTTATCTTCTTGTTCAAGCTGAAATGTGAAATCGATACCTGGTTGGTACACTATGCTGATCATCTCCCTCTGCCACAAGTTATAATCAGTGTTGACTTTGTGAAACGAAGAGACCGGATTTGGGGGTGTCTTTTGAAAAGCCTTGGTGTGTAATTGAGTAGTGGCTCGCTTTGATGGTAATTGTGTTCGAGCAAGCAAAGGGGAATGCAAAAAAAAAGGGGAAGGAGAGGATAAAGTACAACACACAAACGGTGGGCTAGCCTTTCATCAATGCATCGTACATGCATGCAGGGAGTCATCAGCCAGACAACTTCAGAGCAGGCGTTGGCGCCACTAGGCTCCCCGCTACCAAGGCAGATCAGAATGAGCCTAGTTCTCCCGCCAAGAAGCCCAGTCCTCAAAGCTGCCCGGTCCAAAACCCCAAGCTTTGATAGGGCTTCAACCCGACCAACAAACCTCCCACCCCAGGCCACCATTAGTTCAATTTGGGTAATAGAGCCAGTGTATTGGATTAAACTCTCATTGCAAGCCTATCAAGGTCCTGACTGCTCTTTTCTTGCATCAACGTGTACTCTGCTTTACTATGTTATGTTTACCTACTCCTGAAAACCCTAGATCGAAACACTTAGATAAGATCTTTTAATATCCAGTGATGGGTAGAGTAAAATTAAATTGTACTTGATTTAAAGGTATTTGTTCTTTCTAAACCCTAACCCACACCCTTAAATTGACCTGGTAGTGCACTTTATCGGACAATTATCCAAGTAAATGTACTCAAGTAAAGTAAAAAGTGTTCTCAGAGTGTTTTGCAGTAAAACTACTCTACGTTTTTCACAAAAAAGTTCATTTTACAGTCTATCTTGATTACAGATATATGTAAATGTATACTGACTTATTCTGTAATTCTTTTGATACCCTCACTGCATTTTAAAGAGTGTGATTTTCAAACTGCAACATTAAACTCTAATTTACATAATTAACAGTGTCTTAACAAGCTGTAGGAGGTGAACGTCTCCGTCACCAAGCATTGATTTGGCCGGCTAGAATGACAACTGTTGCCAACCCGGATGATTAACATTCATTCGGAGTTGGCCTAACAACTGGAGGAAATTCTCGGGTTGCCTGGTTTTATATATGCAGACGGGAGAGCTGTGAGGCAAAGATACGGCATGAGCTGAAAGGGACAGGTTCACATATTTTTTTCTGAAACCGACCTGAACTTAGTTATTGTAGGTTGGCTCTTGACTTGGCCGGCTTATCCACACAGTCAGCAGTTCAATCTGCTGTGACACACTGATCATGGAGGCTATTAAGGTACTTCAGAACCATTAGCGCCCCATTGCCGCAATTTGCGTCATAACTCACACTTCTCACAGTTATAACTCAGTCACATCTGAACACATAGACCTTAGACACACAGTTTTCAGTGTGACTTACAATCTCCCGGGATACCATTATCTACAATGTCCATCTCCAATAAATGTCACTTAGAAATCATTGAATTAAGACGCTGCTTATTGCTGCAGAACCTGCTCGAGAATTATTTCTAAGATGATCATCTTCCATTGTCAAAGATTAGTTAGTTCTATTCCATCATAAAACAAGTATATGTAAAGTTCAGATAACACGATATGTTAATAACAAATAAAACACACTTTTAATTGATTATATCCAAATATCTTCAAGTAATTCTTGGTAAACTACTACTATAAGGGTGACAATTGATCGAACTAACCCTAAACCTAACCGTCACTCTTTTCGAAAGAAAGTTGACTATTCTGACCAATGGTGTTAACATCAAGCAACTGCATTATCGTATCTTGTTTAACTCATGTGGAAAAAACCTGTCTTATTAAAAGACTATTAAGACCACAACAACAACCCTTGAGTTTGATTTATTGAAAATAAATGAACAATTTTAATTTGCAATGATTTGCTGCTCCAAAAAAAACCCACAATGAGATCTTTCCCTCTCATCGTTCAGCTCCTTTCAATAATTATTACTTCTCCCGTAAAGACGTGATATATCTCTTGTTATCTTAATTTCAATAATGGAAAAAAAAAGTTATCTTTCCGGTCAGCCCTTCTAAAAATCCGACCGAAATGTAATTGTACAAAAGCAATATAGCGTAAACTCTTTTCACTTTAATTGGAATAAGGTCAGCAATTATCTTGGTAGAGAGACGTAGCTTGCTAAGATGAGAAATGGCAGAAAAGATGACATTAAATAAAGGATGACACTGGCCGTCAAGGCCGTTTTCTTTTCTCCATTCATTCACAGGAGGGCTAACTGGCATGTCCTTTTCAAGGTAATAAAGGACCAATTAGGATGATTTAACAAAAAGGTATTGGCCTATGAGACACATCAGTGTATCCAACAGCAGAGAGGCCCGAGCTGCTCACCAGCCTCTTTCTGAACCACTAAAAGAATGATTTACAATTTAATGTTCAATGAGGACAATTATGTCCAATAATTCAACTCGATTACAGAATCTTCATGGAGACCAGCGTCCATTATCTAAATTACTAATTTGGTTCAAATTGTGTTGACTCTAATGCATCATTACACTGGGTTCAGAAATAATTCAATTTAGTTAATCAACACTAAATTCACGCAGCAACACAGGAGGAAGACCTTTTTCATAGATCTTTTCCACACATTGACTTCATGATCACAAACAGTGAAATTAAGTTAAATGCTATCAAAGAGTCATTTGAGAAGCCAATCAGTTTGGCCTGAATGGAGTTGCTGTCAAAATATATTCCTAGAGATGTGAAAATACAAGCTGGATTTGGAAAAATAAGATTTATCATCGCAGAGGCGAGAGGAATCCATGAGTGAATGTTTGATGAGGCATTTTGCAGCCCTGTAGGAGTCTGCAGGTCAAAAAGGTCAGAGAAGTCTTCTGCTGCCTGGCGCAAAACCTCACTGTGTTTATGCTCTTCTGCAGCCTGGTGTTTGTTTTCGCATAGCGTTCTACATATAATGAGTACTAGAAAGTTAACACAAGCAGAACTACTTTTAAGTTGATAGTGCATACGTCTAATGAGCAAAAGCCATACCAATCTGGTACTCCAAGCTGGGTTAAACAAACAGAGATTATAATTTGGTAAACTGCAACATGGTGAGTGTATAAATGTGTGATTGCAGCCGGGGTGGGAGGTAAAACACACAATCACTGTGGATTTGTGTGCATACAGAAAGAGCAGGCTGTCAACATACAGTCATCTTCTTCTATTGTGTTGTGCTGCCTGTCTATTATCGGTTCTCATTCATTCGCCGTGGGTGGCTGCTGAGTAACTCACTCTGTGTGAAGCGTGGTGGGTTGTCGTTGACGTCAGTGAGCCTGACAGTGACGGTGGTGGTCCCAGATAATCCACCCAGGTGGCCCCCCATGTCTTTGGCCTGGAGCAAAACCAGGTACTGGTCCTGGGTCTCCCTGTCCATGTCCGGTACTGCCGTGCGCAGGATGCCTGGTGGAAGAACACACAAACGTGAGAATCAGGGTGACCATGATGAAGCATTTCGAGAAAAGGGAAATGAACGCTTTACTCTTGCGAAACGGCCCCCAAATGACCATAATATATCTGTGGGAGACAAAATGTTTTTTTGGATCAATATTTATGACTCTATGATAATCAGGCGCTGAACCTGCTGGCTTCCAATGTACACTCTGTGGCCTGTGCTCTGTTTTGGAACAAAAGCTGCACATTGGGATTTCATCCAGCTCTACTCACATTTTATGATGGAATATCCTCTACGGTAGCAAGAACACCACATATTTTGTATCATGATTATCTCTCGTCTAAGCCTTTGTAGGTATCACTTTCTAATCAAGCATTCTTAATAATAGCTTTAATTTGAAACTAATGACCTTATTTATGGTTGATAAATCATATTAAGAGAAAAAAAAGGGGCCATATTGTGCTTTTGGGGGTTTCCCTTTACTCTATTGTGTTATATAGGATTTGTGCATGTATATGGTCTACAAAGGCTTAAATCAAACCCCCCCCACCCCACCCCCAGATTTGCCTTGGACAAAGTGACATCAGTATATAACAATCGCGCTTCTATTGGCTAGAGCTCCAACACATTGTGTGTGATTGGCTAGGGGGCAGGACATCTCTAAGCAGTTTACTATTCACAACAGAGCTGGCCAGCTAACCAATCAGAGCAGATTGAGTTCTGGTTTCTGACAGAGGGTGAAAAGAGGCAGTATGAGAACAATAAAGAGCTTTTTGAACATTAAAGCATGGACACATGTCCCAGTAGAGGCACAAAATACAATTATGAACCTGAAAAGGAGCGCCATATGCCCTCATAGATGCTTTTGTATCATTTGTATTAATAACTTTAAATCCAGCATGCCTTTGGGTTGTCTCTCAATACAGCTCTTTGACTATTTAACAATGTAGTGTACAGTGCTTTTATTAATGACCTGCTAACATGTGAACCTGTAGACTTGATGGCTTAAGTACTGTGACGAACACCTGACCTTTTTCAGAGGCACCTGGATAAACTGTGTTCCAGTCCTGAAACAGCAAACCCAGCTGACTTCAACTACAGTAGATGACCTATGAAATGGGGGACTGGAGTCTTAACAGACAGTGACCTTTTATTAATGGCTTATTAACATGTATAACAGCATATGATTGCTTATTGTGAACTAAGAAAGCCATGACCCCTATTAGAGGCTTTATTGAGACTACAGTTATATGAGTAAGTCATCAATAAAAGGTCACAGGTTTCTTGCTTTACAATAAAGCCATTTAGCCTGCAGTTTGAAATGAAAAATGTAATAACTTGTTATTTCATGGAGGTTGGTCCAGATGCTCTGCAGCTCTTCTGGAAAGGGTAACTTGTAAAACAATTAATTTGAGGGCTCTCGGATGATGAAAGTCGTACAAGACGACTGCAGCAAAATGGAGTTTCTTTCAAACAGGCAATCCAAAGGTTTAAAGGGAAAATGTCTGTAGTTTTCAGGTTCATACTTGTATTTGCGGTTTCTCTTAGAACATGTTTACATTCTTTATTATACCGCATTGACCTGTCTTTAGGCCCCATTAAGAAAAAGCCAAGAATGCTCTGTTTTCCTTTAAGGAGCTTTTCAAACCCACGGCTGCTGGATATGGCTCTTGTGGCCCCAAGGTAACATGCTAAGCAAAACCAATGTAAGAGGGTTGAGGTCACCCTCATGTAGAATATGTGGGGTTGAATATTTATCCGTAGAATACAATATCCATAGAACCCTCATATAGGTTGATTGTTAAAACTTTGAAACCCTATCTTGATGAAACCCTTTGAGAATAAAGGTATTTTACCTTTTTTACCGGAACGGTTCTGGTTTGAGACCTCAAAGGAAGTTCTGGGTCAAACAGATCATTCACGGTATAACCATTTTATCTTAGATTCTAGGTAGAACACTCTACATGGGTTTCAGATGGAACCCAATATGGTTCTATTGAGCACGAGAAAAAACCTTTCACAGTTATTGGATCGGCATGCACTCAAGATACCCGTGATTTAAGAACTTAAAAAGTTAGGTTTTCTAAATGATATTTTCTGTTTAAACTTCCAAATATTAATGTTGTATCTGCCTCAAAAATACCATTTTACTCATATTATAATTACTCATATGAAGCAACAATAAATCATTTAGTAGCCATGTGTAAATCCATTGTCACAACTTGTAACCCTTTCCAAACTATGCCTCATGATTAAACAACTAAGATGTGCAACAAACCTGTCAGTGTTGTTAGTTCCTAAATAATTATCAATGGTAATAAAGCCATTAAAATGATACGTAAAGAACCAATAGCTTCAGATATAGAAATTAAAATGCTTTCACTCTAATTGAAAGATCAAGTTCTTCTTGGACCTCTTGGGCTATTCAAGCCCTTTCCAACCTATTTGACGATGTCAAAGCACCTTGTCATCAGGCTGAAGACATAAACGCTTTTCATGAAAATCTGACAGCTTTTCTGAGACACCCAGCTTCCATTTGACAGCTACAATACATTACTTAATGTACCGTTAAAGGCACACGGAAACACACACACACATATAAACACAGATATGTGAAGAAGCCCATATGGGAAAGATAAATCACCCATCGCTGACAGCAGACATGCTGACTGAGCGTAAAATCTCGTTCTACATCTCACAACAGCACACCGAGACACATCAATACATTCAACATCGATCACCTACTCTGTGTAAATGACCTCATTCAGCTACATATGATTGGATGTCCCACATCAAGTGCTGGCTTCTCTCACCTAACAACCTGCCGAAAAAACACTGGCCTGGATGACTCGGCAGCTCAAGGTGAATCATATTCAACGTGGGCGTTTTTGAATGCTAATAAACATCAGGAGTATATGTAGATTCAGGGCGGAATTTGTGAGCAAACAAACTGGATATACGGGCAAATGTGCTCGGAGGGTAGGCTTTGGTGATGAAGCCGACGGGGATCAGGGTTATCGAAAAAGGGAGATGGAGAGCTAAAAAG
This sequence comes from Eleginops maclovinus, assembly GCF_036324505.1. NCBI lineage: Eukaryota > Metazoa > Chordata > Actinopteri > Perciformes > Eleginopidae > Eleginops > Eleginops maclovinus. The sequence continues at coordinate 7,451,109 of NC_086354.1, forward strand.
AAGAGAGCGGACACGATCAGAATACTAAAGCACAGTGTCACGGCTAATACACACTTGACGGAATTAGGTTTATATTGCCCAATTAGCATTTCAAAAAGCAGCCGCGGCTCTCCTGGCTTGTCGCAGAGGTCCTCACGTGTCAAAGCAATCAGTTACTAAACATTGACATTCAATGAGCAGAACACAAGTATCAGCCACCTGTGACCAGTGCTGGTTCAAAATAAATGCTCACATGCAGGCTCGCACTCCAACATTCAGACAAAAAAACTACTCCAGCTGCCTCGACGTGAGCTAAATGCTAAGTGTTTAGACTTGAGCTGTCAATCAAAGTGGTATCTGAAGCGTCAGACAGTTAGAGCTCCATTTCTGAGGCAAGAGAGCCATGATTTCCCTCTAAGGTACGGTGCTAAAAAAAGTAATCATAATAAAATAAAATAAAAAAATAAGTAAAAGCGCCCTTTAAAACTTTTTGCCCTTGGGTGACTCGCTGGTACGCAGAGGCACATCGAGACAGGCGCGCAGCACACAGGTTCTTTGAGCCTCCTGTAATCTCGTCTAATAGGAAGAGTTCACAAACCTTCGCTGACATCTGTCTTTGAACACATGTCTTTTTGTTTTTGCCTCATCCAGAAATAATAACATTAGACTGCTGCTGCTGCTGCTGTTGTGTTTTGTCGCGTTCACACAGGCCCTGGCAACATGAATACATTTCTGCCTACTCATACTGGAGGGAACCAGATAGGGGGGGAAACACTGGCAGAGGGGAGATATGTGTGTGTGCGAAACAGTGTGTGTGTGTGTCTGTGTGTGTGCATTTGAGACCAGGGTGGGAGAAGAGAAGTGGGGAAGATGGATGACTAAGTGTGACAAGAGAACGAGGGACGCACAAGGGGGAAAAGTATTAGTTTGAATGTGTGTGTTTTGTGTGTTTCAGAGTAATCGTGTTAAAGAAAAAAAACCAGGAAAGATGTGTTTTGGTTATGCATGCAACTCCACACATTGGAAACTTAGCTCAACCTGTGTTGGCAAGCTAATTCACACCTGCATGTGTGTGTTTGTGTGTGTTACCCTACCCTCCCCATTCTCATAGATCATCAACGCGCGTGTGTTCACAACTGAGGCCTTGAGTTCGCTTGTTTGCACACACAGCGCGTGTTTGCACTTCGACATCTTGACTATATTTGGTTTTCTGCTGTGGGTGCAAATTTTGCTTTCTGACATCTGTGCGTCTTTTACATTTTTTCATGCCTTTTTTATTCCACACTGGGAACCAACACACACACACACACACACACACACACACACACACACACACACACACACACACACACACACACACACACACACACACACACACACACACACACAGATGTATAAACAAACTCACCTGTCTGGGGATCGACAGAGAAGTGCTGTTGGCCCTGCACCAGTGTGTACACTAGCTTGGCGCTGTTCCCGTAAGTTGGGTCATCAGCATCTGTCGCTGTCACCTGGATTATAGACGTGCCTGCGGGGAGAAGAGCGGGGAGGGGGAAGGAAGCAAGGAAGGAGGAAAGGAAAGATGGAGTTAAAACATGGCAGACTTTGAGCTAAGTGGACAGAATTTTCTGAGCATAAGAACGCTTTTTTTCTGAATACAACTTCCACCCTCCTTCTCTTTCAATCTCCCTCCGATGGCAAGTGTGACAAATACTTTATTCACCCTCGACCCCCCGCGCATCCTCTCCCTGGCGCCCACCCCCCACGATTCCCTCAGTCTCACTTCATTTTTCTTCATCTCCGTCTCCAATTCCTTTCAGGCTGCCTCTCTCAATAGGACCGTCTGTCTCTAGGACGGACTTCTTCTCCCTGAAATCTTTCTTCTACAGCTCATGGAGTGTCAATTTGGCAGGAACATTTTTTGAAATTGTTGGCAAAAAAAATAATAACTGTAAACACATTTCATATGTCGTGTATTCATATAGTATGTCTATATTTATGCAAGGGAAGGGAGACATTTCCCCAGTGGGACACCAGCCAGACGAGATAGGAGGAAGAAGGGGATCTGTGGGAGCAGCTGCTACTTTATTTCTAATCAAAGCCATGACAGTATCACTACGGGGAAGATAGGTGGAGTGTGTGTCTGAGTGTGTGTGTTTATGTGTGTTTGTGTATGTGTGTGTACAGAAAGCCGGGAGCGGGGTATAAGATCATCTGCTTGGGGATCCACTACGGGTAGTCAAGAATCAGATTGGTTATTGACAGATGGCAGATGTGAAATCGGCAAATATTACACCAGAGAGAGTTCCAGAAGGAGAACGGGAGAGTGTGTGTGTGTGTGTGTGTGTGTGTGTGTGTGTGTGTGTGTGTGTGTGTGTGTGTGTGTGTGTGTGTGTGTGTGTGTGTAAGACAGTGACAACATGACTCATTGAGTTTTTGTATTGCCTTATAATGCGTATTCAAGTTGAATGTATAAACTTTTAAATCTTTAACTTGCAATGTGATCATTTGTAAAACAGATGTGAATACTTCTTCCACACAGTAGACATATTTTGTGTGTAATGACTGTTACCCATAGTTTGTGATAACATATTGTATTGTTTTTAGATCTTTGTGCACAACAACAACAATGCAATGAAATACGAAAAGGAGGTCTTACATAATGTTGCAAAAAAGCCAGTAAACAATAATCATCCAAACTATGTTTTATGGCAACGTGAGCACACCTGTAGTATAAAGTTGGTCATAAATCTAGATTTAGAATTCTTGTTTACTAATTGCAAAACACATTTTTACAACAATTAGTATAAAGAACCAAGACACAAGAGCTGGCACCTCATCATTCTTTATGTGTGTTTTCAGATGTTCGGATATTATTTTTAATCCTTGCTCAGTTATGATTTCTTTCTTCATTTGATAAATTTTTTAACCAGCTAAAAAAAATCACAGCATTTATTTTGTTATTTCAAAGGACTCCTTCACCACACCTGCTAAGCTCATAGACTGACACACAAATCGTCTGCTCTTGAATCCCTTTATGTTTCACTATAGACATTGTAGATTAGTGCAGGGGGGGGGGGGGCTTAAGTGGATAAGTAGATAGAAATGTTTCTTCTGACAGCTGAGAAAAGTAATCAGACTTAAGGATCAAACAGTTTGGCTTTGAGGTTGACGCAACAAGTGCAAGGAGGAGGCAAACCGATTGGTATGCAGCCTGCCAGCCGTGCTACAGTATACTGCCAGCCACACTGCACAAGGATCAAATACCCACAGTGCCATGCATCCATCTGGAACGCACAGCACAAGGCATCTGTCCTCATCGGGAAAAAAGGGTCATTCCCTAGTTTGTCCTCACACAAACATAATCTTTACTCTCAACTTTTACATGCGAGTCATTCTCACAGAATACAGATACACATCTGGCAAGACGTTTACACCCAGCCGAGTGAAACAGACACAAAACACTTTGCAGGCACGAATTTCAAGCTGGGAGCTGGCTCAGTTCCAGCGCACCTTGCATCAGTGTCTCACTTCCGTAGATGAGATGCCAACACCCCCCACCTTCGCCCTTAAATGTCTCATGTAACGGGTGTTTGATAGGATCGTCACGGCAGCGCTATCTACTCAGTCGCGCGTGCTGCAAAGCGCATTGGTAAATATTGAATCGTCAAGTAAATATTGAATCCATGATTGACTGAACATCTCAATCTGAAGACTGAGCCGCGATGAGGAGCAGACGCTCGTGAGGAAGCTGATAACATTACTCAATAGTGCTCGTCTTCATCGGCAGGCTCCCTGGCGAGTTCATTAATCTGATCTGAATTAAACAATTGAGTGCGGCAGGGACCTTTATGTTCGGAAACAAGAGGTTTATAATTTCAGAGGTAAATGACAGGGCCACGTTTACTGGACTAACCTGTTTAGGGGTGAATTATTTAAAATGAAACCCCCCTTTGCAGGGAAATTGTAAAGTGTTCCTGAAAGCAATTCTGCTAGCTTTTAAAAAGGCAAGAGTGCAAGCCATTTTCAAGGGGCAAAGCAGGGTTTAAATGTAGATTAAGAGTACTTTTTGTACATACAAGCTATTTCCTACAGGCACTCTGCAGTCATGGCCTGAATTGCAATCTCAGACAGTTATTGTCACTCCAACATCTCACTGCAATATGAGTGCAAAAAGCCTCCCCCGTCTCTGCCCTTACCTCTCATTTCATTCCTATTCCAAGCACTCCTGTCGCACTGTACATGATCTTTCTTCAGTCAAGGAAATATTATCAGGTCACTGCGGCTGTGACATGCTCTGTCACAGCTTTTCAAGCGAAAATGATTTCTTTGAAAGGGGAAGATGAATATATAATCTTTTATAATTTCTGATTAAATTTGGAAGCGGGTCATTTGATGAATTTGTAAGCAATCCAACCACAGTTTCTCTGCTTTTCAAGGAATGACCTCGCTCTGTTCTCATGAATATACCTGATTAACTGTAATGTGGTTTTTGGGGATAAACATTATCTGATACGAAGACACCGCCATATATCAATGTCAACAGGAAACAGGACAGTGTTTTAACAGGAATTCCTAACCCTCACCCTCAGGTGGTGGAACATGAAAATGTACGGTACACCTGAGGCATCTGTAATCAAGTTTTGATTGATTTTAAGGTGTTTGCCCCGGAAACCTACTTAATTTTTTTTTTCTCGCTGCAGTAGTGGCTCAATTTATTCATTTTCACAGTATCCACAAATCCTGCTACAGTAAAAGGATTTCAGAGTGTATTACTTCAAATACGGAGTGCTCCATTTTCCTGAAAGTGGCTGCAAGCACAAACATGGGGTTCAAGTGCAGGTGGGTGTGACCAACTAATTCTTGAATTTGCAACGTGTAAAAGAGGCTTATTACTCGCAGGTGGAGCCAGGGTTGGTTGCAGATTTGGCCAATCCCGTCAGCTCCGTGTCCCGTTTAAACATGGCCAACTGTTTCCTAATGAGCCGAGAAAAAACTGCTCTTCTCTGGAAAAGAAACGATCCCAGAGCAGCGAAACATGGCTCGAATATGAATAGACGGCATCACTAATAAGCAGATTATGTCTTCTTTTTATGGAGTACAACACAAGCTGTTTCTATTTATACCAATTGTAAATGTTTTGCTCAAATGATTAAATATATTCAGTTAGTTATACACTACACATTTACAATGAAATTGCAAATACTGCAATGAAAACAATACTCTGTTGAGGGCATAATTACATAACCTTGGAGCTCCCTATTATAATAATAATATTAATAATAATAATAATAATAATAATAATAATAACAAGCATATGATTAACACAAGCTTTTGCATAATTACAAGCTCCACATCTCTTAAATGGAGAGTGCAGATGGAGGGTGTGCACTGAATCATTCCCACTGCTGTATGGTGTCTACAGGTATTTAATCAACAAAAGGGGAAAATATCTCATACATCCTGCGAGCAGCTGTGGTGACAGTGTTATTAAAAAATCACCCATTTATCTAACGCATTACAGATTCTGCCTGCATTGCATTTAAATTGTATTCCAATTTGCATTTGATTTTTTGGGTTTAACCGAGGTCCGTGTGTGCACATCCGCCAGCTCTAGCCATGAAATTTACTCCGTCTGGTCTGAGCAGGCGGAAACAGAGATGCAATTTCATGCCAACAGAGTAATAAAATTGAACGGCACCGCCTGACCAACAAAAAGTGCATTTGAGTACTGGCATAAAACTTCTACAAAAATAAATGAACTGCATGATGTAAGATGTTCAACTTACATGAACTTATAAGATACATTTCCACCATAGGATTCGAAAAACTCTTTATCAAACTTTAAAGAGGCCTTATAATGCTTTCTTGGGGCGGGGGGGGGGGGTGTTTGCCTATCCTGTATTGTGTTTTTTGTGCATGCGAATGGTCTTCAAAGGCTAAAATCCCAACGTTCAGGGCAGAGGAAGTTTCTTTTCCACCCCCCCCACTTCTTGAAACGATTCCATTGGACTCCTTTGTTCACTTCCGTAACATAATGAAATCAGTAAGTAACAATAACTTGCGCTTCTATTGGCTAGCACTCCGACACATTGTACGTGTTAGGTGACATCTCTAAGCGGTCAACCAATCACAAAAAAAGCAAGCCAGCTAACCAATCAGAGCAGACTGGACTCTGGTCTCAGGCAGAGGCCTAAAAGAGGTGCTGCAGCACAGGCAGTATGACGAAAATAAAGAGCTTTGTCAACATTAAAGCATGGAGACATATCACAAAAGAGGCACAACATAAAAGCGGAAACCTGAAGACGATATGTCCTTCTCAATAAAAAGACATTTGTATGAGACTGATATTTTCTGAATTGTTAGGGAAAGTATGAACGAACATACCAATAACACTGAGTCTGACCCCAACGAAAATGAATTGTTACGAGCTCATCAGAGATACAGGGTCCCATGATATTTAATAAAGATAGACTCAAGCACTCTTTTGGAGACCAGACAACCCTCAAATTAAATGCAGAGTTAAATCCCAGGGAAAAATATGTTGAAGAAACTTGAGCATGTTGTCCCCAGTGAATGAAAGGCTATGTTGAATGTCTGCTCCTTGTATCTTTGTTCAATAGTTGGCTTTGTTGATGTTTTTAATGCCACTGATGTTGAGCAAGAAAAAACTGATGTGAAAACAAAGTATTTTCATATATTGTTGCACCATGACATATCTTATCGTATGGTATCAAATCATTTGAAACTGGAGATTTGTAAAAGGGAGCTAAAGCATGTGGCCTATATATAAAGAAACAATACAGTGGAAATGCCCTTTACGTTTTGCTGCTTTTAGTTTATATCTGCACTGAAAGTCCTTTAGAAGCAATATCTAGGTGTCACAATCTGGAAAGGGCAGATCCTTGCATTTTGACTTGTGCTACATAGACACGAAACTGTGTTGAATCTATACTGAGGGGAATATTTCACTTTCCTCTCTGCACCTGCCAGCCAGATATCCTACATTAGTAAATGTTTGCACAGTTGCTCTCCGAGTGCGTTTGACTTTGCAAAAGTCTGCAAGCCTAAAGTGAAACACTGCAAAGATCAAAGAGGCCTCTTATTAAAATATCATATGGACATGCAACACCGAGCTGTTCGTTCATTAGACCCAGAGCAGGTTAATCTCTGTTATTACTTAATTATATTTCAGTAAATTAAGTGCTATAATTTGGAAATCGCTCGAGGGATACAGTATTGCTTGTTTTGAATACCATATCAGTTTGGCTTCGTAAAATTAAACTGTCAACACTGCTAAATACATAGCATTTCATTTAACACATTCATTCTCACCTTGTGTGTGGAACTTAACCTTTAATATAAGCCATCGAGCTATCGAGTTAATGAAAATCAACTTGATGCTACATCTTAATTCACCAAACACTTTAATAATTGGATAATACATTAGTATTTTTAAAGTAGCCTTAAATAATTTCCTGTTATATATTTTTTTTATGAATGATCATATCGTTCCATTTATGTGTGTTTGTTGCACTTCGAAAAAAGATTGAAGTGTTTTTAGATAACTTTGAAGATTAATGACTTTAAAAGCACCACCGAAGTTAAAAAAAATATATATCTTAATAAGTATTATTTATTTAACACATCAAAGCTCAGCTTATCTCTTTAAATTAGAGTAGTGGGTGTAGTTGGATTACAGTTAAGTGAGGATGACCAAACCAAATGACTGTGATCAGATTCTGACTCAAATTGTCCTAACCTCTGATTGGTGCAGAGAAGAACATGACATCTCATAGTCAACAAAGCCCTGTACACTTTAATATTGACATCTCTTGTTAGCAAAACCATTGGCAAAATGTTTTAGAGAGTCAAGTTGCTAATAGTTTAGTTTTTATAACCATAGCCCAAGCTAGCTTTCAAAAACGATGCAAAAAAAAAAAAAAAAAGTGCAAAAACACGTTTTTGAAACTGCAGCTTGTTTCTGCTAATGGATATGCTTGAGATTTTCTAACGGTTTCGTACCACCTGGCGTTCAACATACTGTCATAGTCTGAAGGGATGCGCATGTGACTCTCGATTTGTAAAGCAGCCAATAGGAGCATCTCTCTCTACAAAGGCTTGTGGTTCGCTAAAGTCACGGGTTAGATTTTCTAAAGCCTGAAAATGAAGTCAAGTTGGAGGGGGACAATTCTATATTTTCAGAAAACACTTCAATTACAAAATGTTCAACCATCATTATAGGTATTTGGAAGAAATGTGCTTTACGGTAAAATACTTAGACAATGCAAGTAAAATCCAAGCAGGCACTAATGTTATGACAGTGATGACTTGCTGCAGCTGTCAAAGCCTCATTGTATTTCAAATATCATTTTATGTCACACTTCAATTGCTTTTAATAACAGGTGTTTACGCAACACTTAATCTGAAAGAGGTTTCCAGCGCTGAGTCAATTACTGATTTAATTTAGCTGAAAACTATTGATATTTTGGGGAAATTTCACTATCTCCAGCACAGTTCTTGTGAGTATTCAAAGCTGTTGAATAAAATACCTACAGACAGTTCAGCCCTCTGAGATAGGAATAATAAAACACACTGTCTAGCTGTGGTCAAGTGGGACATTCATCATTCTGCAGCTCGACAGCAGTGACTGACTGGTGCTTTATTCTGATTAAACAGCCAACCAATAAAATGCTACAGCCTTACTTTGTGTACAGAATGAGACTTCAATAAACCACTCAATCAAGCTAAGTTCCTCTCCCAGCTATTATGATTATTTTTATCGTTTTTGTCCTCATTACTCAATCACAACGGAGAAGGAACATGAAGGATGAGATTAAGAAATGTATGTGAAAAAAAGGTTCCAGGGCAAATTGTGATCAGCCAAATGATGAACCAGGAAAACCTGTCTTTAAATCCAGGATTATAATTCTGTTGCCTCATGTTGAGCTTTGTACAAAGGTTGCTTGGTCAGACTATAATAGTGGTACCATGTTGTCTTCTTGTCCGAAGATTAAATGTAATCATCTTTCGAGGAAAATGTAACTCTTCACTGCTGTCTGGATGGCAGATGGCGTTGTGGTAGGAATTTATTCATGTAATACAACAAATTGGGTTTCTGTGGGCTGCTGAGCATGTCAGATCACAGCAGAAAGTTCAGATGATCATATTATGGGACAGCTTTGAGCAGATTCACTTGTAAATGTAATTAGATTATAAAAAAAGAACTGATTTGTTGGTGGGTACAAGGGCACAGTGTGTTCTCTCAAAGGGTTCAATATTAAATGAGAATAAAGGCAAATTAAATAAAAATATATATATTATAATTTGTATTTCCTGTTGATGTTTTTTTATTTGAAAAATATGAATATTTATAAAATGCTTTTGTTTATTAATGTCACTTAACACTTAAGCTTGAATTATTTAATTATTTCGCTATTTATGGGATATTTATACATTGTACTTCAATTATTCATATTGATACATTTTTGCCTAATGTCTTATGTATTAATTTCACACCGAACACTTTGAGCTCCAAACCCTCCTCCCCCCACTTCCCATCCCTTTTTTCTGTACCTATATTTGCCATTTCAGGCACGGTGGCGATGTAGGGGCCTTCGTCAAAGATTGGTGGGTTGTCGTTGATATCTTGCACCCGAATTATGAACTGTGACGAGGGCTCCAGGGCACGGTCCGTCTGCCTGTCGGTGGCCGTTGCAACGAGACGGTACTCGTCCTTCTCCTCTCGGTCCAGTGGCTTGGTGACGTGAATGTTGCCGGTCTTTTCGTCAATCACAAAGACCGAGCCTGCCCCCTCGCCTCGCAGGACGTACTTAGTGCGTCCATCATTCCTGTCCATGTCGGTGTGGAGCTAGGTGAGAGAAGATTGAATGGGTGGGGGGTGAGGAGCAGGGGGGCGGGGGGGAGGGAGACAAAATAGAAGCAAGGAAGGAGGAAATAGAAAGTGGAAAGATGTTGAAAGGGGAAATTAGGGTGGGAGAGAAAGACAAGAGTAAACACCAGTTAAAAAATTAAGTTTGTTTTTTCGAGACAAGGCATTGAAGACAAAACAAGCAGATTATCCACTGCATGCCTCCGGGATATGATGAATTTAAACAGACGCAGACAAAAGAAATACACGCAATACCTCCCTCGCACATAAACATATTTGCTCTAATTGTGCTGTGTCTCATGTCTCTATTCCTGCATTATGAGCAGTTATAAACCAGGATTTCTAGATATCCAATTATATCCAGATCACTTTTCGCCTGCTCTCTCTTAAAGCCTCTATTCACTTCCCAGCAGCTGTGGACGACAGGAGTTTACTAGTCTGTGCACATGCAGTGCCGTGGCAATTTAATGAAAGCACCAAATCAAAGGAATAATGAACAGTAGGCCAATCAATTATTCCCTAACTAATAGGTGTGTATGAGGGAGAGTATAGCAGTGCATGGGAGCGGGACAAGCTGTATCGATCACAGCCTCGTGTTGAGCTTTATTGGATCATGGTCTGGGTGATAGCAGAGCAGCGGAGCGCCCAGCGTCCTCTCATGCAGCGAGAGGTAATATCAGGGAAGGCTCCACACTGTCCTCCGTCCCTGAAGAGAGACAGGGCAGCGGGATGCGCCCAGCACACCAAGATTCAATCTCATTACCCCTCACCTACGTGGATCGAATAGTAACTGAGTCCCCCAAAAAAGAAAAAAAGGTGCCAAATTAGCCCCCACATACAAGAAAGTGTGACATTGTGACTTTAGAAAGGAGAGCAGATTGGAGAGACAGTTACGCAGGGAGTGAGGGGGGTGGGGGCGGGGTTGGCTCAGGAAAGCATTGTTGCATGGCAACAGCTAAAGCACATTTGCTAAATGAAATGAGAATGGGTACTGTGAATCGAAATGTTCATCTACTTTGAGTACCGGTATTTGTTCACGGGGGGGGCTGTAGCAGTGGATATGCCGGATTCCCAGGGGGTAAATGAGAAGTATGGATGTTGACAAGGTTGTTTAAGAAAAGCAATCATAAGTTCACACTGTCTGAAAGTTGAAAGGTAGAACGGTGTGAATAATTTGGCACAAAGTCAAAAGGTAAACAACAATTCACCTTCAAAAGATCCCTTTATTCAAATGGCAATGCAAATTGGGAAATATGAAAGCACTCTAGTCTACATGATGGGTGATGTGTGTGAGCAGTGTGTACTTGTACTAGAAATAGACCTAATATACACTTAAAATAGAACTAGCTTTTACTATTAAGCTTCAGATATTTGTTCTTGCTTGATTGTACTTGTCCTTCTGAATTCATTAAACAGTTGTGACTAAGAGAGAGCTGAGCCAGAAGGCAAAGCTCTAAATCTACCGGTCCATCTTTATTCATACTCTCACCTATGGTCCTGAAGGGTGGGTCATGACCGAAAGAACGAAATTGCCAGCTGAAGAAATGGGTTTTTCTCTGCTAGAATTGCTTCCCTCACAACCCAAATCTAGATAATAGTTTCACAATGAAAGGATGGATGTTTGGGTTATTTATCCCAAAAACCACCGACTACAATTCAGACTACGTTTGATATTTACTGCAAAATTGTGACCTGCTCTTTCAATTAAATTACATCACGATCTAAACATGAGTAGCTAAGGTAAAGTAAACAAATAGCCTCCTGGCAGAAAATGTGCAGCAAAACGTTCAGGCAAACAGGTGTAAGCCTCAATTTCGCCATATTTCAAAATGACACAAGGAAATGGTGAACAATCAGTGCCGGGTGAGCAAAACTGTGTGAGCTAAATTGCCTGAAATTACCAGAGAGGAGAAAAAATAAAAACACACCGTATTTCATAACCATCCACAGACAAGGCAGGATGCAGAGACATCAATAGGCCATTAAGGTAAGCTATTAGGTCGGGTTTCTGTCAAAACTACTGTATGTTAGTCTGCTGTTTTTGCTTCTTTTTTTAAAAGGTCAGAGGTATAAACTTAACCAAAGGTTACTGCTGCCAACTGGGGAGGTTATCAAATTGGATATTGTTGAAAGCAGGGTCAAATAAGTTCACTGAAAGGTCTTACATTTAAACCCTACACTGAGTTTAGACTTGCCCTCCGTCTTATATAGGGGGCCAACTGGGGCCAATTGTCCAAAACAGCAGGCCGGTCGGGACCACCATGGGAGGATCACTCTTTTTAACGCAGAGCCATTAACAATCAAAGTCTTAACGGCCCTGCAGCTTAACGAGGGGACTTAACGAGCTTCTTAATGAAGCCCCGGCCATCATTACCACAGTGAGCGGTGGCGGCGCTGATTGAAGGCGCTGCTCAGAGTCATTCAGGAGCAGGGGAGCCCAGCCAGAGGAAACCAAATCCATTTAAGGCTGACCTATCACCCTTATCTGTTCCTCCTAGATTAATAGGAAAGTATAATAAGGATAACGCACTCAAGCAGATATAACGGCCGGGGATACTTTACGGCTACAGCGCTGGCACAGCTTTGGAATATCTTTCAGCAACCTGTCAGCGTGCGAGAATACCCAAACAATATTCTAACAACAACAACTGGATATCACCATATTTCACATCTGCTTAACTTGAATGATATGACACCTCATAACTCCTGCGTTCCATATCGCCCCCGTGATACACCATCAAATATATCAAGAGCCAAACAATATGAAGGCACCGGCCACAAAAGCCAAATTTACTGATGTGTCAGCCCTGCTTGGAGAGTGATTTCAGCCTGATAAGCTGCCATTTCCATTTTCCCTGGCGCCAGTTGTGTATGCAACACCCGGCCTCCCCAGACTCCTAAATCTCTTCAATTACTTATATTATCATAAGGTAATATGCTTATACTCATATACTCAATTTCACATTTTTGCAATAACCATATATCAAGAAGCGAGGAGGAAAAGTACTCTGTGCCGACCTCTAAATCATTTAAATAACTAATATACCGTATACACAATTTCACATTTCTGCAGCGCGATAAATCATAAAAACACCAGGAAAATGTGTTTTTTTTCACCACAGCTGTGCATTAGCCTAATGAATGTGGATGTTTTCCCTACCAATTCAGTGTGTGTGTGTGTGTGTGTGTGTGTGTGTGTGTGTGTGTGTGTGTGTGTGTGTGTGTGTGTGTGTGTGTGTGTGTGTGTGTGTGTGTGTGTGTGTGTGTGTGTGTGTGTGTGTGTGTGTGTGGTCGCTGTGATGTGTGTGGCTGAGAGGGAGGTGAGGTTACACTAGCAGGAAAAACATTACAAAAATCTGGGGAATGGGCTCAGATGAAAAAACTGGAATAGGCGTACAGTGGCACCGCTGAGCCCTGAGATTGGCAGTAAGGTTCAATCCCCCGGAAAACATCAGGGAGAGTTTGCAAGGGCACGCAGGCAGGTGTGAGAATATCCCCCAATCTCATCTGCAAGGAGGAAAGGGAAGCTATTCATCTTCTGTGGGGCGACTTCACAAGAACCGCAGGCCTGTTGGACGACCGAGAGTCAGTCAAACTCCCCAACAAGGCTTGGTGGTGGTATCGCTGGGGGCCGGGGCCTAAGCTAGCCGTTTTATATCAGCCAGGCGGTGTCAAGCAGGGCAGAGGGGAGAGGGTCAGCCAATCGATTTGGAGCAGGTCCACTAATTCAGAAAGGTGTTAGAAGAAACTGGCTGATCGGGGAAAAAAACAGCAAATAAATTTGGGACATTGCCTGTTTGAGTTCAGAGAGTCTTGTTGAAAATAAATGTGTGCCTCTCTTCCACTGAGATGTAGTTAGCTTTGCCTGAGGGTGTGGAAGTGTTTGTGTGCATGTGTGTCTTACACTATCTTACGTGACTGTTTTAAAGAAAGTATTTTGAGGTGTGTGGCAGCTTTAAAGAAGGAAGTGTAATGACTCCGAGTCTCCTTCGGCCCTGGCTGAACCTCCACTTGGCACAGTCATTGCAAACAGATAACAAGGAGCCAAGGCGTGACTAAGGATTTGTGTGTGTGTGTGTGTGTGTGTGTGTGTGTGTGTGTGTGTGTGTGTGTGTGTGTGTGTGTGTGTGTGTGTGTGTGTGTGTGTGTGTGTGTGTGTGTGTGTGTGTGTGTGTGTGTGTAGTTTGTGTGTGCCTGACCTGGACAGAGGAGAAACAGTTGAGAGTAGGCCAGGAAGTGTGGGGCAGTTAATAGTGCACAGCACAAAGCTGAGGCCAACATCTACACAGCGACTAGTAATTAAAGTCAACTACTCTCTGGGCTGGCTGTGATCAGTTCTGTCATCATCACATGTCTTCTCCTTCTCTCCCATCTGGAGAGCAACGGATCCCCATCTGGGCCTCATGCACATCCAAACACAAACAAGTGTTTGGACACAGGTATAGCAGGATTGTGTCCTTTTTTGGTATATTCCCCCATTGCAAATTGTTCCAGCTGGTCCAAATTGCGTGGTTTCCGAGCATGGACATTCACTTTGAGCAGCCGCCACAGATTCTCAATAGGATTGAGGTCTGGGCTCTGTGCGGGCCACTCCAGGAACTTGGTTTTGGTGTACTTCAGGAACTGTTGGACCAATTTCGATGTATGCTTTGGGTCATTGTCTTGTTGGAAGACCCAGCGACGACCTAAGGCTAGACTACGAACAGATTTCTGCATAATATCCCTCAAAATCTCAATCTTTTTTCATGATGCCATGCACCCGAATAAGGCTCCCTGTGAAAACAGCCCCACAGTATGATGCTCCCACCACCATGTTTAACTGTGGGAACTGTGAAAGCCTTTCCCTTTCTTCGCAAACATAAGCAACATCCATGTCCCCAACCGGTTCCAGTTTAGTCTCATCAGACCAAAGCACAGACTTCCAAAACTCATCTTTACCTTTCACATGTTCACGGGCAAACCTCAGTCTGGCTTTGATGTGCCGCTCTTTGAGTAAAGGGGTTCTTCTGGGACTATGGCCCTGAAGACCACCATGATGGAGAGCCCTCACAACTGCGTTCCTTGAAACATCAACTCCAGAAGAGGACAGGTCAGCAGCAATCATCTTGGCAGATGTCCGGGGCTTCTTGCTGACATCTCTGACTTTTTTCCTCTCTGGAGTTCTTGAAATCTTGCGCTTACAACCACGCCCAGGTTTGTATCACACAGAATTTGTCTCCTTGTACTTGTGCAATGATGCAACGTTCTAGACACTGTGAAACGCTTGGAAATGGCAGTATAGCCTTCCCGCTTATCATGAGCCTCCACTATCTTCTTTCTGAGCTGATTTCCTTTGTCTTCGGCATGGTGAGTAAAAGCAGTCCCTCTCAATAATGTGTTCAAGTGCCCTGTTCCTTTGAGTCCTTTTATGCTGATTGAATGCTCAGGTGTTGTTAGGAAGCCAATTGAATGCACAGGTGTGGTTTGAAAGCTGATTGGTTAATTAGGTGTGTTTTGAAAGCAAAATTTCACATGGGGGGCTAATATTTTTGACCACCCCATTTTTCACTATATTTGATATGAAGCAAGTCTAAAAATGTATTTTATATTCCAAAATGTACCAAAAGCTACTAAATAGCACTGGTGAATGTTTAATTATATCAAGTTTTATCAATGCTGCAAACATTGGGAAGAATTTTAGGAAAATGTTCCATAATTCCTGGGGGGCTAATCATTTTGGCCTCAACTGGTGGTTGGTAAAGGCCAAAATCCCAAAGTTCCCTCCAAGGAGAGCTTGAAAATAAAGACCTTTTTGAACATTGAAGCATGTAAACCTGTCACAGTAGAGGCACAAAATACAAATATTAAACCCACAAATGAGCAAAATAGGACCCCTTTAACTGAAGAGGCTAAGCCCTTCAGTTTAAGTATGTTTTGACACAGCAAATTATGAATTTTGTTAAATAAATGCTTAATTAAAAGAAAAGAAAATGTGCATTGAAGCCTTATTCATCATTAGATATGCTTTTATTTAAATACATTCTTTGGAATACTAGTACATTTACAGAAATTATAACCCATGAAGTAACCATTTTATTATGATAATTAGCTTTTCCCAAACTGTAATACACTCAAATGTTGTTGTTTTTTTAACCAAGAGCAGCTAAATCAAGGCTTATTACCTCTGTCACTGAATAAGCAGACAATGCACTTTTAATTTGCATTCACTGCCTAATAAGTCACTGATTATGTAAAAGGGCAGAAATATAATTTGGGTTTTTATTGTCACGGTTTTGCATTATTTCTGTTGCTGACAATGACATTAGACTCATCAATTTCCTTGCTGTGTTCCAGAAACACTTGCTAAAAATAAGTTAGACCTATCAAAGTTATTTGAAAAAGGAATTAAGGTTATTAAAGTTGTGAGCTCCAAGTCAGACAAGGTACAGAGGCATTTCTCAACACTTCCGGCAAGGAATTTAACAGGTACAGAGAGAAAGTGAACTTGGGATGTAATACCCCAGTCTGTCAGTCTAAATTGTCTTCAACCCTCTGAGGATACTAAAAATGTCACTGTAACTTTGTGAGGTTATAAGGGCTGATCTTTGACAAGTGTACTGCTTTTGCAATGAGGCTCTTTTGCATTAAAAAGGGTCAAATTCCACACCAAATTCATAACAAAACAGAAACATCCAGGTCTGCCAAAGAGAAACCAATGCGGAACAGCCTCAAACTTCGTCTTAATGACCAGCAGCATGGCTCAGCTACACTAGGTTCCAAAAATGAAGACCAATGTGTTTAGAAGTCTATGAGACAATTACCAAACCCAACTTGATTTATGTTCTTTTTCAAATGTTTCCTAACAAGTTTATGGTCTCAATATCTAGTCTCCTCTCTTCTTTAACACAGCATGATGTTCATTTTAATAGTGATATAAGAGTGAAAGAGTGAAATACATCATAAAACATGGTAGGCTTCATGGCATCGCTACTTAAGGCCAAAACGCCAAAATAGGGACTTAAAAATGGCAGTCAACAACCCAAGGGATAATATCACAGTGACTTTGTCCACTTCCTGTACACAGGCAATGATACTATCTTGTTTACACATGTGCAAAATCAAAAGGGGCACCAACATTCTTTGTGCTTGGCAGAGTAGTTTGGTTTTCATTTTACCCTTTGAGTTATCGAAGTCAACTTTTACTGACTGCTTTTCCCATAGTGTTCTGAGAGTGTATTGAGAGATTCATTACCAACATTAAATGTCGACACACCTGCGATTTTATCTTCAAATAAAGTGGATCATTTATAATCTGTTGGCTTAATAACATCCCTTCTGATCATCTGGATGATTTTTTTTTTTTTTGCTCAGACAGACTGGAAGAGATTAATTTGGTGATTATAATTTTATCACAACAAATTGAAATGATGCCAAAACTGTGAGAATAATAACCACGTTATACTTAACTAACAAACAAACCATTAAAAACCTCACCAAACATCCATAAAAGGTATGCAAATGGTGTTACTCACAGGTGTGTGTCACAGCCATGCATGTAAATGTGCTCGCTCTACTTTGACTGCACTCCTCTCTAATCAATGCGGAGACACACATAACAAAAAAAATAAAATGCTTTCAATTATGCAGAGGCACTTGAACATAAACCCCCCACAGAAGCATAAAGCAGCCAGCCTCTGAGGAGCACTTGTGACTTCAGAAGACAGACCTTTGTACTGTGACAAGTTTTAAATTCCGTCTGAACTTTCAATCAAACCCGTTCTCGCGGCGAATACGAGGGGAAATTCCCTTTTGTTCTGTGCTCACAGTGAAATGTCAGACGATATTGAAAACAGTCTCCTCCGGCTCCTTGTCTGTTTGTCTTACAGCGAGACATGGTTTAAATAGGTCATGAGGAGCCGCCGCTAATTGTTTAGCATTGATTCACCATTGATCCGCCATTGAAGTTTGGTTAGTGTCGATCGCCTCCTTAATTCACTTGTCGCGTGGACATGTTGCCATGTTCTCGTTTGATCTAATTCAGTCCGTCTCTAGAGGGCACGCTGTGTGGCCTCCACACACAAACACATAACACACAAACTGCAAAACCCCTTTCTGCCACACTCACTTCCTCCCACTCGCACACTTCCTAATAGAACATTCATTATTCATCATTATTAGCCTTTTCCTTTAGCACAATAAGCTGTTCAATGCATCTCGCAACTGTTCCCTTCCTCTGCAATCCATTATTCAGTACAAAACTGTGCTTTTAGCCTGCGAGTATGCAAATCCCACTTTTGATTATCATAATCAGCTGATGTATTTGAGGGAATGTGGGTGGGTGTGCATGGCCGTGTGTGTGTGGCGGCTCCTCGGGTGATTGTTTGTGTTTTATTGCTTCAATGCTCCACTCTGGTGGTGTACACTTCACGTCATATTTTTAGCCGAAGGAGACGAGCTTGGAAAAGGCCACTGGAGGCTTAACTCACTGCTGTACATTCAAAGGGCAAGTCGCCCACATATATGCCACCGCGTGCCACTGCCAAGAGGAATGGCTTTAACCATCGTGAGCCAAAACGTGTGCGTGTGTGTGTGTTTGGTGCGGTGTGTGTGTAGAAAGGCAAGGGGATTGTGTAATAATGAAAAGAAATTTCAAGTGCTGTTTATTATCTTTTCTTTCATTGCTTTGTTATTAGTATTGAGTTTTTGTGAGAAGAAGGCCAGATAGATTTTTTCTGTGGCTAAAAAGGTACAGCTTGTTAGAGAATATGCAGTGTCAACCATGGTAGACAAACAGTTACTACATTTAAATTACAAATATATTAGTTGCTACAGTTACAGCCCGTTACGCTAGTATTGTTTCCATGTTGAGGGTCTTTGTGTTTGTGACATCATGGCAAAATGTGCTCCTGAAGAAAAATACTGTAGGTGGATCTTCTACAGGAGCTGTTGGCCGAGTGTATATAATTTGTCCCGTTTCTCTGTGGACATATTTTTATTTTTATCTTTACAGACTTGTACTGAGAACATATAAAGGTCTAAATTGGAGATAGGTGTGGGAGACAAACTCCCTCTAGAAGGAGATTTGGGATTTTACCCTTTGCGGACCATTTACATGCACAAAAACCTCCAACCAGTAGGGTTGCATTTTACACATTTTATACCTCATAATTTCATCCTGTTTTGTGGGGTCACATTGACCTTGACTTTTCACCACAATTTTCATATTAGTTCATCCTTGAGTTCATGTGGTCATTTGTGCCGTATTTGATAACATTTCTATTCTAGATTTTCCTGAGATATGAGGAGAATGAGACAGAAATGCCTAAAGGGAGAGGTTTGCTTATAAATATGAACATAAACTCCATAAACATTCCTTAAAACAGCTTCTTTGGAGGGACCCACAACAGCAAGTGTTTTGAGAAGCACATAATCACACTTTATATATAAGATTTATGGACAGTATATATTACATGCTTTAATTATACAGTGTGTCACTACCTTTCAATTATCCCAGCATGTGTGTTTCCCCTGGAGTGCCTCTCATCATGCATTAAAATATTAACCTGCATCTGTCAGCAAGCTGAAAAGAAGATTCACCCCTCCTCTTCTTTCTACCTGTCTTTATCCTACGGCTTCACCTCTGTCACCCCCATCCCATCAGGTGCCACCTTTCACCCGCTCCCTCTGCCCCTTCCACGACCTCCTGCTCTCTTCTTCTGACCTTCCTTTACCATGTGCCACCTCCCGTCACCTCCCCCTTTATCCGCTAGGCTACTCACACCAGCTGTTGGCCAACATAAGCTGCTCTAATCCATAGTTTTTGTATCAACAATGAATTAACTCAGTTTGACAGGGTACTTCAGCATCGTTTTGCTCATTATTTTGGCTTCACTGTTCTACTGTTTGGTTTCTCTCATAGCTTTTTATCAACCTTGTTTTCAGACTCAGCAGGCAGCTGTTTTCAACTACAAAAAAGCTCTCATAAACCCACTGTAAGATGTCTGCCTATTCCCAAACAGTAGACAGACAGACCAGCTGGGGAGTGGAGGGGAGTATTTAGCAGTTAAACAGTCAGATATTCTGATCAGGATTTAGTGCAGACGAAAAACAGAAGGAGATGGAGAACATTGGATTTACATTTGCCAGAAACACGACTTGTGTGTGCCTTCACTTTCACCATAGGAACATAGAAATTCTAATATTTTAAATAGCATCTTGCGTTAGAAGCCAAAATAGTTTTGCTAATTTGGTTTTGCAAGGATTTATTTTATTCATTTTGCTAACGAAAACTACGATAAGAAACTTTTCTTCCCTGAATGAGACGATGATTAGGGAATAAGGACACAAGGAAACAGGGTGATATTTTGGCTAAAATAGACTGACAGAAATGTTCAATATGCTGTAATCTTTTGATATATTCTAACACCTCATCAGTTTTCAGGAAAAAACGAAGGTATCTAAAGAAAACAGAATGAGGTTGACTAGAAAACAAGTGCATTTGACCCAAGACTTAAAAGTGCTTTGTCTCAATTCGGCATCATCCATGATTAATATTTTTCTGTTCACGTAAATGGTCTGCAAAGGATAAAATAACAGCGTTCCCTCCTCTAAGACACACTTTCTCTATTGGACTCCTTTGGTTACTTCTGTAAAATAGTGACATCACTATGTAACACTCGCTCTTCTGTTGGCCAGCGCTCCAACGCATTGCACCTGATGTGCTAAAGGGAGGGACATCTATAAGCGGTTGACCAATCCCAACAGAGCTGGACAGCTAACCAATCAGAGCAGATTGGGCTCTGGTTTCAGACAGAGGGTGAAAACAGGTGCTAAATATATATTATATAAATATGAACCTGAAAACAACCATATGTTCTCTCTCAACTGGCAAACGGCTGATGTACAACCACTGGGAAAGACAATTTACCTGTGTTATGGTTACACCAGGGGCAAAACTTGGAGCTCAGCCCCATTCTTGTTCTCATAAAGTACTTTATTGTGCTGCACTTCTCAGAGTGAAAGAACGCAAAATAGCAAGTGTATGTATGCAAATTGAGACAAAGAATAAGACACAAATTAAAACTACATGAAATTTAGTTTTAATGATTTACATAAAGGGTGTTTTAACACCTTTGTGAGAGTTTCTTTTCATTGAGTATTACACAGATAGCATGGCTGTAGATTTAGTTGACACAAGCCTATTAAATTTAATTCAACAAAGCTAATTTTAAAAAATATTTCAATTGTTGATCATCTGAGTTAAGATGTATGTCTATATCTGTGTCATATTGCAGTGTTAAGCTAAAGGTCCCCTATTATGCAAAATGTACTTTTTGCAATCCTCTCTCTTTTCCTCCTTACCCACATCTCGAAAAACGGGGGTACAAACAAGCTGATCCAGATTTGCTGTCGATATGACGTCATAACTTAAATGTTGGCTGGCTTTACATTGAACTCCTGGCAATGTCCCGCCCAAGTGACATGTCCCAACCTATCATCCCCCATATACAGTTGCGAGCTGAAACCCCTCCGCAGCACCTCTGTGTGTCTGTGTATTCAGCAGGATGTCTGCAGGAGGGACTTAGAGTTGTTGTATATATAATACATATAATGTCTCTGTTCTAGTGGTAAACACTGAGAAGTGTTTCAGAAATAATGCTTGATGTGGTTTGGAACATAATATAGCGTTTAATCACGGCAGCGTTTAGCTGAGTATCTCTGTTAGAAACTTCTCTCTTCACAGAGAGAGCTGCATGACGCTGCAAAGGGGCGTGGCCAGCTTCAGCTCAGCTCAAATTTAAAACGACAGTCACAAAATCAGCACTTCAGGAACAGAGCTGAAATAGAGGGGGATGAGGCATGCTACAATGGGAGATCTGTTTGATGTTTTGAGCAAAGTACTTCACAGACTGCCCTACAATATATTGTTCAAATATAGCATAATAGGAGACCTTTAAGTTTCGATCAATATGTGGCATGGTTTGTGACTTTAAGAGCATAGACATTTTATAAGTTAAAATTCATGTTTTGGTTTGCGAGCTTATTTAGATTTCCAATTTTACTGCCTGGAATCTAGACCAAGAAAAGGCTCAGAGGCTACCTCGACAACCTAATTAGTTTGAAGTGTTAACATGGGGCCCCTGATTAAAGCAAATACTTATATTTTGGTTTAATAATTGGATATTGATGAGATCAAGCTTATATTGATTAAAGCATAACAAGCAGCAAAGCTTATTCACCGATAACTGGTAATTATTTATAAGCTGAAGTTCAATTTATACGTGTTGAGCAACAGTGATTATTTAATGATCAGATCTAATGATTAGCTGTTCCGTTGTGGCTGCCTGGGGGTGATGTGTCACCTTTCAGCTCGTGTCTTTATGACTCTTCTTCACTCCTAGTCTGTAGTGTGACTTTTCTTTCTTCTACACTGCCACTGCCCTCCTCTCTCTCGCTGCCCTCCACTCCCTGACTCACGCCTCCTTTAGGGGCATGGGGGAGCATGCAGTGCACAGTCCAGACAAACGCATAATATTAGCTCAAGGTCACAGAACTCACGCTGGGCTATGCATAATCATGAGTTTTACTCCTGCAGGACCTCTACACTTCACATATTCCTGATGTCACTACTGCTAAATGTGTGGCTCAGCGTTGACACAGCTAACCTTGACGGGTTACCCCCAGGCGAGTAAAACCAGCTCCAATCTGTGGTTCAGTTTTGTGTTTTTACACTAGGAACATCCTAACCCGACGTTTCCAGGGTTATCTTTTTTAATATTACGGCACATGAAGTCTTAGGGGTTCATATTCTCTTGGAGACAAAGTGTTGACATTTTCACATCTGGGAGAGCGATGCTTTAAATTCACATGCTCGTGTTGCTGATTTGTTCGACATTATCCCGAGATGAAACACAGGCTATAAAGGGAGAGGGGAGATTGGAAGTAAAGAAGAGAAAGGCAGTCTGTGTTTCCTTTGAATTCTATCTTTAATATACTCTGCGGTTTCTCCTCTTTTCTCCCTCATCTCAGCCTTGTTCCCTCATTCATCCCATCCATTATTTCCTCTATGTGATCTTGCACCCACTCGGCAACAGAGACACAGATTTTGGGCTTGCAATAAAATAGTGTTAAACTGCTTGCCTCCATTCTCTCACTGTCTCTGTTTCTCTTTTGTATTTCCCTCCGTGTCAACCCCGGATTCCTCGCCGCCTCTTTCCATAACCCTCTCTTTTTTTTGTCTGTCTCTCTTCGTCTAGCTCCGGGCCTCGTAGGTCAGTTTTAGAGAAGTGTGTGATCTCTCGCTCCATCCTTTTCCGTTCCTTTCTTTCCCCTTAAACTGCCTCACACGTTTTTCCCCTCTGCCAGTTGTAAGCTATTAACCTTTCCTCACTTTCCACCAGTCTTACTTCCCTCCCCTCCCCCCTTCCACTCTGTGTATCCACATGCCATTAATGCTGCCCTTAATGTGCTGTACATCGCTTTTTTTCTCCCTTGACCTCCCTCTCTGTACTCTCTCCGCTTTTACCCACTTTCTTCCGCATCGCCCCTTTCTTTGTCCTGCATGGTAATCGTGCTTTCCTCTGTCTTGTTATCTCCCCCTCCTCTCTCTTCCCTCCCGACACTGTAGTCACTCTCTAATTGCTGTCTCACCCCTGCTGTGCTCGGACCCGGAGGCTAAATGATTTCTACAGGGAGGGTGCACGAGTGGAATCACATGAAAAAAGACAGAGATGCTAACAAGGAGACGTCTTTTTAAAGAATAATTATTGATGAGTTCCTTGTCAGAAGATGTGTGTGTTTACAGTTAGGCCCTCCTGGTGGCACCATCACACACTTTTCTTTTGTTTTGGCCGCGTGACTCCTAGACTTACTCCTTTTTTTCAGCGTCAAAAAGGTTTTTTATCCCGAGTTTTATTATGAATCACTTTGAAGCAGGTCTCACAAGCCTTCTGGGATTGTGTATGCATTTGTGACACAAATATTTGTTTATAATCTTCAAGTCTTTATGTGTTTATTTGTGGGGGATGTGCACAGAGCAGCAGTGGCGTTTCCACAGTAGAAATACCGCCGTGTAAAGATACTCTGTATGTGTTGAGAAAATATTCTGTATTTAAATGATCCCATGTTTCTTGAATGAGAGTATAAATAGTATTATCTGCAAAAAGTACTTGAATGTTTTGATTTCAGTTCTGGTCAATTTATATTATAACTGGAAGTAATGTTAAAGCGCCCCTATTTTGCTCATTTTCAGGGTCATATTTGTATTTTGTGCCTCTACTTTGACATGTTTCCATTCTTTAATGTTCAAACAGCTCTTTTTTTCCTCCTGCTGCATCACCTCTTTTCACCCTCTGTCTGCAACCAGAGCCCAGTCTGCTCTAATTGGTTAGCTGGACAGCTCTGTTGTGATTGGTCAACCACCTGGAGATGTTTCGGAAATGTCCTGCCCCTTAGGCTATCACGTACAATGAGTGAGAGTAAATCCACATGGAGGGAACTTTGGGATTTTAGCCTTTGCAGACCATTGACATTCACAAAAACATTTATAAACACACTACAGGAAAGGGAAAACCCCAACTAGCATAATAGATCTCCTTTAACAAGTCTAGAGTTTCGTACAAAATGAAATATTTGATGTCAACTGTAGGCAGGAAATGCACTCTGAGTTTGGAGAACATTCAAGAAAAAGAAGGCACAACAAGGGTTACTACAATGAAACGGAGTGGCAGGACATTGCTAAGCAGTTGACCAATCAGAGCAGACTGGGCTCTGGTTTCAGACAGAGGGTGAAAAGAGCTGCTGCCGCACAGGCAGTATGGAAAAAACTAAAACCTGTTCCACATTAAAGCATGGAGACATGTCAGAGTAGAGGGGAAAAAATATAAATATGAGGCCAAGTTTTAGCAAATGTAATCACTCAATAAAGCTTTATTTCCAGAACCGATCATATCTCTGTGATGATCACACATGCATTTTGCATTTAACATCTAGCTGAAAGTGAATTGAATGGTGCAATATCTCGCTCGGAAATTTGTTGGAGAAGAAGTATAAAGTAAAATATAAATCATTAAGTAAAAGCACTTTACCTCAAAATTGCATGTGAGGGAATGTACTTAGTTACTTTACCCACACTGGCTTGTGGCTAATGACTAAAAGGGCTCTTGCTAGAGTGAACATCAGAGAAAATAACATAATGTGCATGCAAACGTACAAGGTCTCAAACACCGGCACTGAACTTCCTCTGACAGCCTCCTTCACGCCCTTGCATCACACCACCAACTTCCTACGAGCGCTTTCGGAAAATGTCCTGAGTGCGCTTTTGCACCCAGAGGCCATGCACAGAGGCGCTGGAGTTATCAATACCAGAGCGCTCATAACTATGTAATTTATATATATATCTTTAGATGCCTTCAGGCTGGAGGAATCTCTTAACTTCATTTTGCAGAGCAATCTTCACCAGTGACTGTTAATGAATGATTCAACATTAAAAGAAAGTACTACTACCCTGGAGAATTGGTTGCTATTGTCTAATGTGGCAGAATCTGAGAGTATTTAATTAGTCATTCACAATGATGTCTGCACGTTTGATGTTTTAACTGTGCTGCAGTGCCATGTGTCGTTAAGACAATAATGTTAATTGTGTTATACAGGCATATTTCACTGACTATGAATTATGTATGTCCATGCTGATGTTAATGATATGCTAATGATGATGATCGCCTAGGTCCATTTCCTGTTACACTGGTGATTACATATGCATGTTCGCAGAAATGCCAGGTAGCTCACACACTTTACATGCATATGTCGGGAATGTGGTAGGGTGAGTTTTCACTTCTGGCCTCAGAAAATAAATGTAGTTGAATATGTAAAATGTTTGGGGTTAATGTTTGTAAATCAAATATATTTAGTTATTGTAAACATAAGATTAAATAGTATGAGAAAATGGAGTTGCTGCAGTGTTTAAACTGGAGCTATGTGTATTCTGCAAATATTGGTAATATTTTTAATAGGATTATTTTCTTACTTAAGATACGCATTCCGTATATCCTTTACGACCCTATTTTATTATATTTAATTAGTCTCTGTTTTTTAATTATTTTTTAAAATTAATTAATACATTTATTTAACCTAAATTTCTGTGTTGTTTTGGGGTATGCAGTACTCTCCTCCATTCAGTGCTGATTTTTTTATTAAAAAGGGGCTGTACAAATAAAGTCTATTATTAGTTATTTGAATTATTACTTTTTTTAAGGGCAAGACTGAGACATTGTAATTTCTTTCTAGACAAATTACTATCTTTTGGGTGTATTGTCCTTAATAGAAAAGCATTTAGTGGTGCATTTTTGTAGGAAAAGTGTTGCAAAATAATTAATATTATTATTTTATTTTTGGGGCAAGATGGAGACGTTGGAATTCTTTCTAGAGAGGAAGGAAATGCTATATTTAGTGTCACGTTGTCTCCCCGCACGAGGTGTTAGGGAGTTTGCATTTCAAGAGGAGAGGAAAAAGAGGAAGAAAAGCTAATCAGAAAGCGGTTGGTTTTTTTTCTTAATCCCAGCTCTGCTGAGGCGCCTTTTCTCCTTAAGAAAAATCTGTGATTCTTTCACACTGCCTCTGCAATCACTTGAAACCCCATTACAGAACATGTGACAGCATCAATTAAATTCACAATTATCACGGGGCAGAGACACTCCGTTGTGAGAAAAAATATAGTTACATGGCATCGTGTGTGTGTGTGTATGTCTTAATATGTGCTTGTGTGTGTAGAGATAAAGAGAGTGTTGATAAAGAGAGGAAAACTGTGTCAGACGGTTCAGATTTTTTTCTTGGCCTTTTTTGGGAATTCTTGCAAACCTCTTCAAAAAGAATACACTACGGCAAATAACAACTTAGATCTTTGATGCTATTGACAGATTTCAAGGGCCACTCCAGCATCAGTTAATGGCCATTTGGTGAGTCATTCTTTTAGATTTAATACGCAATGAGCTTTTTTTTGTGGTATGGTGCTTTGAACAAAACTGCTTACAAATATCCATGGAAAAATTTGACTGGGCTGTGTCCACAAAGTTGGCCCCTCACTCATTATCGCCTTAGCAGCAGAGCCCTTTGTCTCCCATGGACATCACAGATTAGAGTATTGGCTCTTGTATGCAGCTTTGTGGAGATTTATCCAGATTGAAATGTCCGAGATCACAGAAAAAAAACAGCATGAATCAGTGTTAGAGGGCGGATTGTTAAATATAGCCCACAATTAAATACAGAATCACACCTTCAGATATGCGTAGTTGTGTGTTGGACACAGTAAAGCCGTCTGAAGGAGAGACACGTGTTGTGAGTCACAGGCGGGGAGTGTTTGCAAGTGATTGAGCCTGAATTTGGAGTGTGTTAGATCTGGCAGGTGGAGCTGCTCCGGCCTGTAAAGTCCGTTTCTCCACACTCTCCATCACAGCGCTCTTCATTAAGGCACAATCAGGTCCCTTGTAGGGAAAAAAACACAGCAGCGTGTCAGCATGGATCTCTCTACCTATAGCAGTGGCATGCACTGGAGCAGAGCGGGAGATTAAAAATTCATAAGCGTATTAAGATCTATAAGAGCATTATGCATGTGTGCCGTCCCTGTCTAATACAGTGGGGTACTAATCATACGCATCTCAGGCGCGCACACACACAAACACACAGTCACAATAGCGTTCTGGGTGTACTCCAGGTGTCAGCACTATCATATGGGCATGTGTGTGTGGCCTGGCAGTGTTCCCTCCTTGAGTGCCATACAATGTGCTGGCAGAAATACCTGCTTGACACAGCAGATTGGCACTAATGGCTTTACACGCGGCGCCATCTGTAAGCTGGACCGTGAACTCTTGCATCTTTCTCCACGGCCAGTAACAATGTTTCGTAGCTCGGACCATCATCAGTCATAGCACAAAGGCAAAAAAAAGCCAAATTAAATGTTGGATAATCATCAGTGCACTCAGGGAGGCTGTGCATAACACTGCAGGCTCCTGTCCTTCTGTGGGCACCTGGGTATTCAGATCTAAAACCGCAAAGCAATTTGGGCCCTTTCGTCTATGGAGTGCCAGACACCCCCCGCTGAGTCAAAGCCCTTCACCACCGGCGCATCTTTGAGCACCCGCACACACACAAACACGTACGCCGATTTCTAACTGTGGCTTCCAACAGCCTGCAGCAGTCGCACAGGGATCATTACTATTCATTTGCTCAGCAAACTGGCCACCCCGGCTTATAAATTAGCTCATCTACTGCAGCTGGGTACTGAGACAGTTGGCGCACGCTGAGGGGCCCGAGAGTAGCGGCCATTACAGAGCAGGGTTCCGAGACACCTTCTGTCCGGTCCACGTGACCTCCTCCACGTTCATCTGCTCGCCAGGTTCAGGGGAGGGAGGGTGTTATGGGCGCTGGCGGTAAAACAGGCCCAGTCGATGATTCTAATAAATTACAGAGCCGAGCAATAGGACCACAGCCCTGTGTGTGTTGTGCTGAGGGAGAATGAAATGATAAATCCTGTCAAAACCAAGTGTAAATCAGTCTGAATGAAATAGCATTAGCGGGACCTTTCAGCCCCTCTGACCATGAGGGGGAGGAGATCTGACAGGTCTGACCTACAGGGAAATGAGGGACCATTCGGACTACTCTTGCTTTCTGCCTTGGGGGGAGGATCAATGGTGGAAGGAAAAAGTAAAGCTATTAATTCTCCTGGATATGTCAATTTCCATTGGCGGGTGCAGGTTGGTAGTGATCATGACTGGCCCCTTGGGCATACAAGATCTGGGGTCTTTGTTGTGCCTCAGTACACCATTGATTCATTGAAGTTTTTACTGCCACCTGGAAGGCACCATATCACGCTGGAGCAACGTAAATCAATTCCAATTGCAGGTTTATAACAATGCACAAAAACAGCGGGAGCGTGACTGCGGGGTTAAATTATGCTAAGCACTTCTTGTGTGAGATGTGTACCTGAGAGGAGGGCCGGAGGTTAAATAAGCCATGTAAGAGACTTGTAACAGTGTTTTAAATATTCATAAAACCCTCATTAAATAGATAAAAGCTCTCTTAAATGATGAATGAAGTTTTCCTTACCCGTCCAATGAGCACAGGTTCTGGCCCGGCGTACTCTTCGATCACAAAGAACTGGTTCCAGATCCAGCTCCTCCTACTGCGGGAGCGCGGCCCCCGACCCTCCATGTTGTCACGCTCTTCCTCTTCCACTTCTGCCTCCTCAAACACGAGGCCAATCCCGTTTTCTGAATCGACAGCTTGCGTCCCCATGTCTTTCGTATCGTGGCTCCATTCGGGAGCCGGGTGGAGCCTCAGGACATGACTGCTGTTGACAAGTTTATTGTCTTCATCTGCAGGGTACTGAGCTGTGCTGAGTTCTGTTTGAGCAGCGAGAACTGACTCTTTTAATGGGTCTCTGTGGGGATCTGCTGCTCCGATCCCTGGCCGTTCTCCCTGGGGTTGCGCTGTCAGCACAGACGGCGGAGAATCATTTGTTTCGGAGAGAAGATACTGCGGGAGATGTTTTGTCGATGTAAATGGTGGTTCCGTTTGGGTGACGGGTACTTCTCTCTCAGGGGTGATGTTGACCTCGCTGTGGGCTGTTGACAGTAAACGGACAATGCGTTTGCTCTTGCTATCGCCACCATCTGAACTCTGCATTCCCATGCTGCCCTGCCCATTGCTCAATGCTGGGTTGACTTCACTTATAGGATTAACACGAGTGTTCGCTCCCTGCTCACGATTCATATCTGGGGTGGTGACTGGGCTTAAATAAGGGAGCGCTGTCTGATTATCAAAACCAGTGTGGAGCTGAGTGACAGCCATATCTTGTCTTGGCACTTTCTGAGCCTCCAACTCTCTGTGATTAACGTCAATCAAATCTCTCTTCCTGCTCCGGCTGCCCTTGCTCGGAAAGCTCAGGCTGGGAACGCTCTGCATTTGGGAATTGACGATCCTGACTAGGTTCTCTTTCGACAGCATCTTCAGAACCCCGTAACTACCAGTGAGGTTCAGCTTTCGGTTTGAATCTATGCTGAACCCTTTTCCTGGCACACCTGTAGTGTGGATACCCAAATCTGGTCTGCTCCTGATTCTAGAGCCAGATTTAAACCTAGTTTTATTGGCGTGTAGCTCCGGCTTGTGGTGGATTGCGAATGTCTTCTCTGACCTTCCTGTTTTTGTAGAAGTATCAGCATTCTTTGTGTTGTTCTTGACTCTCTTCGCATCTTGGTTTAGCTCCTTGCTATAGGCTAATATGTGCGGAGTCACTTCTCTTTTATTGACAGAGTCGACCTCGCGCTTGGGCTTGAACGCTTTTCTCTCCTTGTTGACTACTGATGGAGCACCATGAATCTGCAATATTTTGGAATGATAATAAGATCCAGTGTCAACCGCCTGCTCGTGACTAATCAGGTTTCTAAGAGTCACCACGGGCATTGCATTCACATCCAGGCTTGCATCCCATTGGTCCATATCTCTGCTTTCCCCTAGCTTCAGTGAGTGCGATCCACCCACTCCTCTCCTCCGTAAAATCTTACTTGCCGAGGCACCTCCGGCGAGTCCCTCCCACAGGCACAAGGAAACAAATAGGAGCAGATTCCTCGTAATCATCTTGTCTTGGGGCGAGATGTCCTAATTTGAGCGAGGTTTGCTGTTAGGCAGGCCTTGTTTTACGGTTGTCTTCATTCTCTCCTCCGTCTTCCCTCTTTTCATCCCCCTCCTCTCACTCTTTCATTCTGTGTCCTTCACACTGAGCTGGAGGGCAGGTGTCAGTCACTCTCTTCTCCCCCTTTATTTTCACACCGCTTAATATCTTCCTCTATCTCGCCGAGCCCCTCTCTGCTGATTTTCTTCCCACTCCTCTCGCGAAGCGTCTCATCCAGTTTCCCACGGAGGTTTGGACACCCTGAGAATAAAGATAAAGATAATTAAGTTAAAACTTTAATCATAGCACGGCGTTAATTAATAGTGAAGCGGCATAGACAGGTAGGAGACAAGCAGGCAGGACGGAGCCTTTTAACAAAGCAGCAATCACATCTTCAGAAGCACAGAGGGCTTTTTAGGCCCAGAACACACATCCATTTATACCTCCATAATGACCCGAGTGTCTTTTTCTCACATCTTTCAGATAAGAGAAAGAGACAAAGTTATCAAGTTACTATTCTACATGGGAAAAGATAGGATAACACCATTAGAAAACGCTCAGAGCAGCTATTAATGGGAACAACTGTCAAGGATTTTGGACTGCAGAGCAAAAAGGGACCAGCGAGCTCCCTATCACTTTGATGCATGATTAATTAGCTGGATTAATACTGTGCTTTGATTAGTCAGCTACCATCCCAATAAAAGTGTGCAAGCTGTGGGCGCAGATGCACTTTGTTGTACATGGCGCCTTGAGCGATGTTAAAAGGTTCCTTGGCTCTCATGGATCTGACTCACGCTCTCATGTTTCTCGTGTGCACTCGAGTCTCAGATGGAATTCCTACGCCAAATCAAAATGTCAGATATCAATCAGCGGGCTTGTTTTCCTGATAAGAGTGGACATATTTTAGTTGTATTTCAGTAACATCAGCCTACACGTCTGACAAGTCAATAATATGGCTATTTGCCAGATTGCATTAACATAAAACACTGTTCATTATTACTGTGTTTAGAAAAAAGAATGGCTTGTGCTATGCATTGTAAAAATATACAGCAGCTTACATTTCCCACAATTCAACTCAATAGCATTTACCCACATGTCACAAGGGAGTATCACATGCTTTTGTTTAAATGAATACTTTATCTGCAAAATGAACAATTGTATATTAATTACTCACATGAAATGCGTGTTTCGTCAAGTTGGGGAAACTATGTTTATTTGCATGTGTTTTGGCACATTTGCAACTTTTTTCTCACTGTTTGTTGAAACTGCACCGCTTTTCACCTGATGTAAATGTTTTGGGCTGTTGTAGCGCATTTACACCTGTCGGCCACCGTAGAAATCTTTATTTTTCTTCGCATGCCTAGTGAAAATGCTTTTGTTTGGGATGTTGTTAGCATACACTTGGTAAATGACAATGAGTTGGCAAACTGAAATTAATTGCTATACTTTTGTTGTTGGTAAACATGGCCCTTGTGAGTTATTGAAGGATTTTTTATTGAAACAATTTTGTTGATGAAGTGCTCCTAGAAGCCCAAGATGAAGTCTAATGACAGTATCAGTGATATTTTCTTTTGGAAACTCAGCGACAAGCCACAAGAAACACATTGCAACAGTTTCTACATAGTGTTCTTCATGTAAAATCCGTCAAAAGCACCCATGGACGATATATAATCTGTACAATTTTACTACATATATATTTGAGGAAACTTGTGTTAAATCATTCGCGTTTCACCGTGTCCTGTGCAGCTGGATGGGGTTTGTCAGAGTGTATGACACTTGCTCCAACGTGGCGCAGACAGACGCTGTCAGCACATTCACTGGGGCATGACTGAAGTTAGGATGTTCCTCCTGGAATACTTTTCACCCTTTTTTTCCTCTCCCTCTCATATTCTCCTTAACCTCCTTTCCCTGTCTCTCTCTCCAACTAAGAAAAGCTTTTTGATGAACAGAAACGGAGAAGAAGAAAAAAAAGATTATCCACCAATCCTCCGCATTCCCACCTCTCCCACTCACCACCTGTCTCTTCCTCGGTATATCTATCTCCCTAAACCTCCCTCTATCCCTGCTCTTAGACTGGCTACTGTTTTAGCATCCTGTCCTCTAACCGCCACTCGCTCCTATCCTCTTTTCCTCTCTCTCATCTGTGTCAATCACCAACCTGTCACTGTGTCCCTCACCCTCTGTGCACTCTGACACTTCAATCAATCAGCCGATCTCCTTCCTCGGCCTTGCTACATTGGAAGTGACAGGTGTCGAGCTGGCCACCATCTTTATGACAGGCTACAACCCCATATAAATCTACTCGTCAAACAGGATATAGCCAGTATATAGGGGACTAGCTGCAACATGCTGGGCAGCAATGTACAGACTTAAGGCGTATAATAAACGTCACACGGAGGCAGATACAGACGATGTGAGGCTAGGTTTTGGCGGGGTTTTATCTCCAATGTACAGCATGACCAGGCGATCGGGGGTGAATTCAATGACAGAGCTCCTCTCCCTCCCACAGGAACTTATCAGCCGGGAGTTTGATGGCCAGGCAATCATTGCCACAGGCACCTTGTTAACAAGCCTGGGGCAGGTGGCTGGATGCAGGGCAGAATATCAACATGGCCCCGGCGCAGGCTGAGCACAAATTTAAAACATTTTTAGTGCGGTGGAGTGACGTTTTGTCAATGTAAGGTTTTCTTTGGAGCACCAAATTTAAAAAAAACACATTTATTCTTCGATACTTTTTTCTTTTAACACCAATTTCAGGAGCAGAATTTTCAACACAGAGCAGAGTCAAGGCATTTCTGTAAAGTATTGATCCGTGTCACAGCCTTTCACACTGTGCTGGGCACCTTTGGGGAGAGCTATTGTTATGCCATTACCCTGGTTGCAACAGTCTGTGCAGCAGTAAGTGAAGATAATTACGTGCTCTGGTTTGAAGCACAAGGGAGCTCATATTTCCTCATTACAGTTTTATAAAAATGTATTACAGCACAAACTGTTGTTTTCATCCCTGTGGAACTGGTGACCACCGGGAGGTGGATTTCACCTGTAGCCTTTTACATATGGTACTATGATTTTCTAGTAGAATAAATTGAGATAATGGGGTGATACAGTTGGTAGCTCCAGGGATCTCTCTCTTCATAATTAGAGTTTTAGAAAATGTATAGCTGTGGTGTACTCTCAAAGACTTTAAATCCATGTGATTCAAACTGTACTGTATTTCTCTGTAAATTCTACACACGTACAGCAAGTTTCTCAGTGACCTGATTACTTGGTTCAAAATATATCTTCCTTTATAGACAAGAACCAGAGAAAAAGATAATGTTTCTCCTGTATTGGCTGCACTGCACTGGCTCCATGTACAATAAAGTATAGAATCTAAAACTCTTCTTCTTGCCTACAAAGCTCTTAATGGTCAGGCTCCATCCTATCTTAAAGATGCAGTTGTTCCTACAGTCTCTTAAAGCCAAATAGTAGCCAGAGCCTTTTGCTATCAAGCTTTTCTTTTGTGGAACCAGCTTCCAGTTAGTAGTTTGTGGAGCAGGCTTAAGACTTTCCTTTTTGATAATAGTTAGGGCTGGATCAGACTTGCCTTGACCCAGTGCCCATTTATGCTGCTTTAGGCTTAGTCGGTCAGGGGACTTTTAACTTTGACTTTCATTGCTCTTAACTTTCTCTCTATCACGCACACAGAAAATGCATCTTACTAACTGAGGTCAGTCAAATAAATGGAGGGAGAACAATATTTTCACGGCTTTTAGTGCATTTTACAACTTCAAAATCTTAATGATTTAATAAGGGCAATGACATTGTTTATGCTAGGAAGTAAAAAATCATCCGCTGATTTAAATAAGTCTCTTTTTTAATGTAAGTCAATGGGAAAAATTATGTGTGGGCCCAATGACGTCACAGACTGATACAGAAGTTATAGTACAACTGTTTGGCCTCTACGAAAAATTAGCATTTACATCCGATGCACTTTCTGGTTACGCTTTGATCATGAGTCTTGGCTGTTGGCCTGCCTGACGTCCACCTAACTACTTCTGGTAGCACCCAGGTAAGGGATAATCACCGAGAGGCAGGGCAATAAACAGTTTGATATGCCCGACCTTCCACGAGCCAGGCATATCAAATTGTTTATTGCTCTGCCTTGAGGTGATTATCCCGTTTATTATACTTCTTGCTTGCCAACATAATAAAACAATTCAAATACTTTAATAATTATTAAATTTATACTCTGTTTGAGTTCATCTCCCTCAAAAAGTAGTCCCCTTTAATTACGATCGATCAAACATGCATTCCTTATTCCAAATCATTTTTATTTGCAATAAATGTATAACAAACTTATTTAGTCATTCTATTTGGGCTATTTTAGTTTGATACACTCAAACTCAAATGAATAAATAGCCTATAGGCTATACAAGAAAATGAATATTCTTCAGGCGATTCATTTATGTGTATTAAGCTGTGGATTCACGCAGCAATTTCAGCTCAGCCTCGGTGACGTGGGGTCGTGGGGATGGTGTTTCGCCTTGTCTTGGCCATTCTTTCGATGGATTTTCATGATGGATTTGAACCGCCTGTTGCTGGTGGTAAACTCACTGTCCACATATAAATTGAACCTTGAGAAATGACGTTTCAGTGACGCTCCGATGCTGGTCATCATTACCACACTGTATGGCTTGCCTACTGCGCTTTGAACTCTAGCATAAAAACGTCTTAACAATTCCTTTAGTTCTTCGGCGCTGAAGGTGTCCGGGTCAGTTGTCACTGTCAGTCTATCCTTCTGGTGGCTCTTCCACTCAGGGAAAACCTTGATAGCAACGTCAGTTGCCTTTTTCGTGTTTGATTCAAGGGCCTGTCTTTAATTGTACGCAGCTCCACATCTGTCAGATCTCGGAAACGGGTACCCTGGGCCTCGTCTTTTGCTTTTGTCATTCCGTCGTCTTCGTTGCTCTTTAACCAGTCCTCAAATGTCTTTCCTACTCCAAATACAATAAAGTTGACAATGAATTTGCACATTTTAAAAACGCGGCAATGTTTAGAGCTACGGTGAATACGTTAGCTCAGCTGTAGCTAATTAGTTTCTATAGCAACCACACAAGGCTGCATCTGATCCCTACTTTAATAAGGTAGCTGCTACATTGTGTCTCGCTTGCGAAACTATGTATCGACTGACCCTAACCACTTTTTTAAACAAGGTTTATTTTTACAATGGACCTCATGTTTGACATTTCTGTGATAGAAAAAAATACAAGCGGCGTATTGATCTACTATCTGATGACGCTGTGCTCAGTCAGCAGCAAGTACAACCGACAAGTCAGCGGGCAACCTGCCGGGTTAATGCCCTCCTCCCAGTCAATCAGAATCAAGCATCCTTAAGCGAAGTAGAATAAAGGGTGTTGTTGATGTTCATCTGGTTCCATCTTCATTCTTTCTTTTTATATATAGACCGATTATCTTTTTTTAACATCCCGACTGTCTATGTTGTAAATGTATTATCTTTTTAATGTATACACATTGACACCTACTGCTCTTCTGTGCGTCCTGGGAGAGGGATACCTCCTAGATTATTTTTTTTCCCCCATCAATTTTGGGGTTTCTTGGTTTCTGTGGAAGTTTTCCTTTGGGAGGACATTGAATGTCCTATTCTGTACAAATTGTATTGAGACTGATGTCATATATGTGATATTGGGCTTAATAAATAAAACTGGAATGATTGAAAGATTGATTGATTGCTGTATTCCCCTTTACTGATTCTATTCCACCTCAAATCAAATGGTCATAAGAATCGTAAGTATTGGAGGGAGATCCTTTCCATTGATCGCGAGCTGTCACCGACTTAACGAGACTGAAAATTTTAATTACGAGTCACCTCCGTCTTCTTTATCTCTCGGTAACCCTCATGTCGAACAGCCAAACAGCGGCAGCGAGCCCAACCCCCCCCCCCACCTCTCCACAACGAAAAAACACTCACATGCTGGGTGACTTCGAACCCCGTTGACAACACATTATTGGGTAAAAAACTAGCTACTTATACTTTTGCACAACAAAAAAAAAGAAATCCTGGACAAAGCCCCATTCATCCACCCTCTCACACACACATTCAAGAAGACACACTGAATTTCCCCAGCACACACACAGAATCTTCATATTACCCCTTATATCCAAAGAAAGCTCTGGGGACTGCCTCGCTGGACGTAGTGAAGTCAAAGAGAAAAAAGGCAGAGCTCTCTCTCAGTGGGAGAGGAGAGAAAAGACACCCACCCTGACGGAATTATGCATGGAGCAACAAAGGTGAGCTCCAGAAAAAGATAAGGTAGGAAGAGCAGAGGAATGGTTGCAGATGTGTGTGTGAGAAGAGGAGGGGAGGAGTACTGAGGCGGCAGCAGGAGGGGTCCTGGTGCTCTTCGGAAGACCGAGCAGCTAGTTTTAAGTGCAAAGCGCCGTAAAGCAGCCATGTCCTTGCCTTGAACCTTGGCAGATAAAAGCAGACCTGTCAGTGTGTGAGGAGGTGAAAGCAACGGGGGCTTTGGTCTGTAAATGTATGACTACCTTCCTGTCCCCAGCCTTGTCTCTGTCGTAGCCTCGCTGATATGCTGACAGCAGGTGCTAACCTCCCTTGGGAGAGTGCAGCCTATGGACATGAAGTAAGAGTATTCCTCAGAGGCCGGAGTGTTGTTGAGGAACAACAGCAGGTAAACAATGTGCCAGCGCAGGCTTTTACACTAAAAGACAGTGGGAGGAATTTACAGAGTTGCATAGTGTAAGAGCTGTGAAATTCAACCCGCTTATGGGTGGCTGTTTGCCTATTGGTGAGATTAAGACTAAGAAGACTCTGTGACAGCGGGCTTTGGATTTGCTTGGCTCTCTGCTAGATCAATAGGGTTATGTTACAAGGCAAGAGTCACAGGCTTGTAGAGCAACAAAGAATACTGCATTTCAAACAAACAATGTGTGCTCCAAAAACAGCTAACAGGGAAAATGTGAGTTCATTTTGGGTAAAAACCATTTTAACAATAAGACACAGGATTTTGCTACACAAGCTATTTGTTCAAGCCTTATAAGGCTTTTGGGGTTTTCTCTGTGTTCTATATGTTTTAATGCATGTAAATGGTCTGTAAAGGCAAATATACCAGAGTTTATCTCCCACACACTCCCCCCCAAGCCTAAAACAGTTCCATTTGACTTCTTTGTTTACTTCCATAACATAGTGACATCACTATGTTATGGAAGTACTCCCGCTTCTATTGGCTAAAGCTCCGACACATTGTTCATAATAGGCTAAGGGGCGGGATATATCTAGGCGGTTGACCAATCACAACAGAACCCGACAGCTAACCATCACTGCAGAATGGGCTCTGGTTTCAGACAGAGGATGAAAAGAGGTACTGGAGCACAGGCAGTATGAGAAATATAAAGCAATTTTTGCACATTAAAGCATGTAAACATTTTAAAGTCAAAGTACAAATTAAAATATGATATTCCATTTAATCCATCTAACTTCAAATTATCCCCAAAATTGGAGTTTCCCCATTAAGACTTGTCTCGGCTAGTCAAACCTTGGGTTAAGTGATCAAACAGTTTAACATGAATGGGAAATATCTTATAGCAATCAAG
Source organism: Eleginops maclovinus (assembly GCF_036324505.1). Taxonomy (NCBI): domain Eukaryota; kingdom Metazoa; phylum Chordata; class Actinopteri; order Perciformes; family Eleginopidae; genus Eleginops; species Eleginops maclovinus. Next base: position 7,489,235 of record NC_086354.1, read on the forward strand.
CTAATGCTATGTTGGTTAATGTTGGATAGATTTACTGGAGTTTTGTTCATGTACAAACATATAAATCGGCACCAAACAACCTGTGAAACTGGCTCCAGCTCTACTGTGTACTGCAAATGCAAGTGGCTGTTTTATAATCGGCTACAGTATATAAACCGTGAGAGGTGCCATAAAGATCAAATAAATCTTGACAGGAGACAGTCCGGGGAATCACAATGCCAGGAGACGTGCCAGTAGGTCACGACAGGGACAACATTTGTGGCCCATATTTTACTGCCTTGGCACGGCTTCAAGTAGTTCTCAGTCTGATTTGTCTGGTCGTAGAGTAAAGTGCTGGCTAACAGTGTGTGGATATACCAACATTGACAGCACTGACCCACTGAGAGCCTGTGATTTACCACTAAATCCTGCTTCGTTCAGGCCTTTTAAAATTATAAATAATGTAGCAGGGTATGTGCATTATGGTCGAAATGCAGAAATTAATACCACACAAAGATTTGGTTTAGCAATGATACAAATTATACACAGAATGACCTATTTCTGTAAATTTTATTTTCACATATTACCATAGCAGGGTAAACAGTTAAGCTGAAAACAGACTATAGTACTGATTGAAACCTAAAAAGACTAGTTACCTCACAAGTAACAACAAATTCAGCTAAAAGACTAATTAAAAAAGAAATATTTGGAGGGACATAATGCAAAATGTCCTCATAACATAATGGCAATACATTGTTTGACAATGCCTTCTTCTAAAATGATATACATGGCGGGTGGAGAGTAACAGCTACAGACAGTTGTTCGTAGCACTTAAAATGTGTTTAACGTTGTAAATGGAAACAGAACTAAGTGGTTTAGGTAAAGATCATGGTTCCGGTTCATAAATATATTAGGTATGTGATTTACTAAGAATAAGTAATTTATTAAATAAATCGCAGCTTGGTGGCCTGGATCACTGACTACCTCACCAGAAGACCTCAGTATGTCAGACTGCAGGGCAGTGTGTCTGATGTGCTGGTGAGCAAGTACCCCCCCCAAGGAACTGTGCGGTCACCATTCCTGTTCACCCTCTACACCTCTGACTTCAGCTTCAACTCCGGCTCATGCCACCTACAGAAGTTCTCCGATGACTCCTCCATCTTCAACTGCACCACGGGTGACAACGAGGAGGAGTACAGGGCCCTGGTGGGGAACTTCGTAGGCTGGTGTGACAACAATCACCTCCAGCTAAACATCAGCAGGACTAAGGAGCTGGTGGTGGACTTCAGGCGGAGCACGAAGAGGTCTCTAACCGCCATCACCATCAGGGGGGAGGAGGTGGAGATGGTGAACAGCTACAAGTTCCTGGGAGTGCACTTGAACAATAAACTGGAAGCTGTTCTTCCTGAGGAGGCTCAGGTCCTTCACCGTGTGCACGAGGCTGCTGCAGACGTTCTACCAGTCTTTGGTGGCCAGTGTGCTCTTCTTTGCCGTAGTGTGCTGGAGGGGAAACACCAACAAAAGGGATGCTGACAGGCTGAACGAGCTCGTGAGGAAGGCTAGCTCTGTTGTTGGAGTTAAACTGGACAATCTGGAGGAGGTGGCCGAGGGGAGGACGAGGAGGGAACCGGACAGTATCCTGGATAACCCCTCCCCCCCTCCATGCAGAGCTAGTGAAGGTAAGGAGTACGTTCAGCCACAGACTCAACCCCACCTCGGCACAGCACTAAGCGCCTGGGAAACTCCTTTGTGCCTGTAGCCATCAGGCTGCATAACAAGGGGTTAACCATGTGACTCACTGACAATAACCCGGACTGCACATAAAGCCTGCACTTTTGAACAATAACTTTGACCTGCACTCTCTTTCTGCACACATACATGTGTATATTTGGAACAATGCTTTGTTACTTATCTGTATATATATTTTTTTTTCATTTTTAAGAATTTTGAATTTTAATTTGTGTTTCATATCTCTGTGTGAACCTGTACTGTTTTTCTTCTTCTGCTGCTGCATAAACACTTGAATTTCCCCACAGGGATTAATAAAGGTACATCTTATCGTATCGTAACGTATCATAACGTATCTAAAAAGGCTGGTGAATCTCAGCATTGCACTGTTTTGATTTGCTTTTGAGGCATGCACCAATCCAACATTTTCTCTCTTAATACCAATTACAAATTTTAGTCAATCTGAAGATAGGACCGGATACCGTGCTCTTTTTTTCCCAAGGTCAAGTTTCGGGGAAAGATTGTAGTTTTGGTGAAATAACGACTGTTACGATGTGTGTTGTGGTGCAAGTCATTGATAACTTTTATGTAATAAACCACAGTATCAATCTTTTCCCAACTATAGCCAATTGCTGAAAGTGCCTTACATAAAGTTTAATAACGCCTGGAACTCACTGTGCGGAACTCAAGGGATTGTTTTACATCCAAGCTTAATGTGAGGCCAGGGATTTTTGCTGCACTAAAACTTTATTTAATGTGTATTGGTCGGGATATTGCTGACACCAGTTTTATAATAGGATCTGCATTTTGTAATTTGATTCTAATCAAATGAATCATATTTCCATATTCCCAATTCCTCTCTCTACATGGATTAAACTGTTGAAATTAAAGTCATAATCAAATATGTCTAATGTAATCCTAATGAGACTGCTTGGCAGCCACTTCATGAAAAGGTTACTGTACATAATTCATGAACACCACACTGTAAACTAATAAAACGTTTGAATGACAAATAGCATTAAATGGGGGAAGATGCTTTGTTTTAGCTAGGTAAAAAATACACATACAATGTCCCTGATGTCCCTAATCTTTAAATTAGATGTGATGATACAATCATAAATGTGAAATATGAGTATGAACACCAGCGCTAAAATGAAATCTCATATCCTTTTTGAAATAAGATCAAGAAAAGATGATGTTCTTTTCACGGTGGATGATCATGGTTTTGACTACACTATATGGCCACCAAAAACATAATTATGTTACTGTGCTACAACGTCATCTCTCCACCTATAGGCCCCGATGCACTCTCTCCGCTGAGGAGTTGACGGAGCTGATCAGCTCCAATGATCTTCATGCACAAAGGTCAGGGGATGTTTTTGTATCGGGCAGCCCGTCTGGTTTAAGTGAATGTCTTTCCGCATTGGTGCTCAGCCTGTGTTTTCTGAACGGTGAGTCATCAGCTGCCAAAGCAGTTACCAAAATTACACCTGATGCCTATCAAGCCTGTTTCTCTTTCTCTTCCGCCTGACTGCATGAGCAACATCAAAAAGCTATCTGATCCTTTCAGCACATTCGCTGGCATTTCAGCAAAAGTCCTCGGGAGTTGCTCATGGACTCGTCTACCCATAGAAATGTCCATTGTACGTGTATCAAGATGTGTGCGTGAGGAAAAAGAAAAGAATGAAAGCAATTGATGATGCAAGCTGGCAGGGAAATATTCCCCAAAAATAAACATACTAAAAGAACGTTCCGGCTCAGAGCACGCTCACTTATCATTTCCATAAGCCACAAAGCAACATACTGTAGATCAGGTTAATAGATGGATTTCTTTATTCGAGTGGAAGGCGCTTTGCTGCACAACACTTGAGGATTTGTTTTTCTTGATTCATGAGGCCCTTCTCCCCCCACCTGTGCTGTTTACCTTTCAAGAGTGTTCCCTTCAAGAGGTTGGACAAGTGGCAGGTAGAGAGCACACGGGGAGGGGAGAGAGGGTCGTTTCAGAGATGAATACACATCACATCCAAGGTTGCTGGTGGTTATGTGATGAATTGCCATGGTGGATATGGCACATTGGAGGATAGCATCCAAGGCTATTGGCCAAGAACAAGAGTGAGTAATGACACTCAATTTTCCACCATTATCTTCAATTTAAATGGAAGGGTTGTTTCCATGTTTATCTCCCATCCAGGAAGGGGCAGAATGAAAATAGGCAAGATTGAGCAGACCCTGCTGTGTGCCAAAAACTTTCTCTGAATGTGTTCTCCACAGGTTACAGGTTTAGGGTCCTACTACTTTTTCCTGGTGGGGCTGAAACAGGTATATATGTTGATGGTGAAAGGGTGTTCAGTTTACAAGTAGCACCAGAGGCATCATTCTGAACCTGAAAGGTGTTTGGTTGCTCCCTAAATCTAGTGGATTTATGTTATTTAAAATAATACATATATATTTGGTATATACCTCTATACCTCTTATCTGAGATTTTTATAGCTGCAAACATATTTTCACTAAAGTCCCCTATCAATCTTTGTAAAAAAATCCACTTTCCATCATCAGAATTGAGATGGGCTGAATCCAACTTTTTTTTTCTTTTACTTCCAGACATCATAAATCAGACAAGGACGTCCTCATCATGCAGCGATTTGCCAGGTGTGCAGAGGTGAGTAAGTAGACAGGATTTCAAAGTCTATCTAAACTCTTAAGTACAACAACACCATGAATGCCTTAGAGAGAGCATTGTTATTGCCCTTAGTGGGGTGCTTCATCCTTCTTCTTTGATGACAGACTTTTTCCAATTCTTCAAGGGTGGCCATTCAGAAGAGAAACAAACACTTTTTCAAAAGAATGTGGTCTGACAGCACTTCCTTTATACTAGTTCGTTTCAAGCATACCAAACCCTTTATGCCAGGAATTCTTTAAGTTAACAGCAGCATTGCAATGTGTTTTAATGACCATCTAGCATGGTGATGTTTTAGCAGGTGTAAGGTTTTGACCGATTGATTCTGCAGGATGAAAGTTCAGTTTAGTTATTGTGGTTTAATCCTGTGGGGAGCATGCATGTCTGATTACAATTTAAGGGCAGTCTATTTGATACAATTTTCATTCTGAACCATAAATGGCAACATGATTTTTCATTTTATAACAAAAGGTCAGGAACCCCCAAAGTCATGGATGAATCTTCTGGGAACCAGTGTGTTACATTTAGATGCTAGAAGAAGGGAAATACTGGTAATCGGGCATACTGTATTAACCTGCGGTGATGCTAGATCAAAAGTCATTGATTCATCCCCTGGGGAACATAAATGTCTACGGAGAGTTCAATGGTTGTCTATCATTACTTGTCCATATATTTTGGGTTTTGACCAAATAAATGGATCAACAAGCGACCAACTAAACAACTGACCTGCCTGCGCCCTGCTGCTAGAATAGCTAAAACTAAAACAGAAAGCTTCTGTTGAAGCACTTCCCCCTTTGAAGCACAACTATTTTACCTTTTACAGATAATCGGAAAACCTCTCACATGTATTAAAACACAATGGACAAAAAGGGGAGATCGTCCTTTTATTATATGCTTAAAACCCATAGACAAGCAGCCTGAGATAATAATCGTAATAAGACATTGCGTTGCTGCCAAGTCACCTTCCGACAAAGTTGTGAAGACCCAATATAATAATCCATATAATTCTTCATTAAAGTATAATTTTTGCTCATGTTGAACCATATTTAATACCAAGGAGGCCTCTGGCCCACTGGCTGGAAACGCTGCTGTACCAAATTAAAAAAAGGAACAAGAAAATACTCTTGCTTTAACTTTAATCTTTGATTGTTCTTCTGATTTCCAATCTGCGTTTTTCTAGAACCATCTATCCCAAATGTCGTGCTGTGCTTCTGTAGGTGTATTCACACCTCTGCTGCGCCGGGTAAACGATTTGTGAAAACGAGAGCCTGGAAGCAAATACTGTCACAACTTTTAATCCCCCTCGTTGAAGTCACTAAATCCCAGCTATATTAGCATATAACCCCCTCCCATCCCGGTATGACTTTCATACCTCCTAGGACTTCTCCTGCTCCTGCATCATAAATGGCTGTATATTTTTGTAATTCTAATGAGGTGGCACCAATCTCAAATTCATTTTGCTTTTGTCTCTATCTATCTGGGTCAGTTTGTTGTTTTGTTTATTTTCAGCGGCTCAAGGAGACTGAGCAGATTGCGACATGTCTAAGTCGCTATCTCTGGCAGGTTTGGGTGCGGGGCCAACTTGGTTGAGGAACGGATAAGGATGTGGAAATTAAAACGGAGTGCTTTGTGCAACAAGATATTGTCCATTATCCAGTGAAGCATCAACGGTGCAGCCGGTCTTTACTTTGCAGCAGAGCATTCATCAGCTGAAACGTGGGCAAGCTGTTTTTTATTTGCTTTCCAACCATATTTGTGGCAGCGTTGTTTTTATGAGGACATTCTTCCATGCAAGTTCAAACAAGTACAACGAGGCTGTGGGTGTATTTTGAAGGAAAATTTCCAAGCTGAGTTTGTCTCTCTCAGTGGTGTTTTGCCGGGCAGCGAGTGAGATCAAAGTTTGGCAGTGTTGTATTTTCAGGGTGATTTTTTTTTTCTTTCTGCGGGGTGCATCCACGCTGTTTAATGTTTGGGATGTTCTGGCTCCGCTCCAGGACTTGGACTATAAATGCTATTTAAGACGTAGGGAGCTGATCGACACACTACAAGACACACAAAGGCAGAAAAATCCTTTCAACGACACTTTCCACCAATGCCAGCATCAAAAAGAACCAGAGTCTCTTGTCGCCTTCCAAGGTCACCTTTTCCTCAGCGTAGGTGCAGTAATACTCCCACCTTCGGCAAGGGAGGGCTACAAGGTAAGAGCGCAGGTTTGCCCTCTAACCTGTCCCCAGGAAACCCCTTTCTTCCTGATTCTGGGATGTAGATAGTAGTGATGAGGACCGCAGGGGAGAATCCTCTCCACCCTCCTTCGCCATCTGCCTTTGTCTCTAATATGGAGCAGGGATAGCAGGGGCCGCTGCATTTTAGAAAAGCCCTGTGTTTCTCCTATAAAAACCACATCTATGGCCGTGCAGAAGCTTACACTGTAATCCTGCATGACGGATTGAGTCTGCCACTGCAGCACTCTTCCTCGCTTTTTTTCCCCCCGTTTCTTTTTTCCCTCCAACAAAAACTTCTGGTAGCAGGCGCGAGCTCGGGAGTGCGGACGTATATATTTGTCAAAGATATCGTGGTGTGCGCGTGGGTAAGAATACGTACGCATAATGCGCCGTGTATGTCTGTGCGCTTCTTTTGCATTTTTTTCGTCCTCTTTCTTTATAAAAAAAATATATGGTAGACTTTAGAATTTGGGTAAAAAAATTGCACCAACAGTCAAGAGAGTGAATAAATAGATGTCAGTGGCAGGGAATGGAAAATAGGCTTCCCCTTTTTTTGCAAGTGAAAGAACAGAATGTAAAAGATACCGTCAAACAGACTTGCACAGTACAAGAGAATGATTCCCAATGCGAAGTCGCAGTGAATTTGACTGCTGGAGAGGTATGTAGATGAAGCTGGATTTTGTATCCCGGGCTCATGGCATGGATAACAGCCTGCTTCTAGCAATGGCTTCTAATATAAAGGACATTTATACACTCAAGGATCACTTCTATTCGGACAGCTCTGGGGCTGAATTCCCCGTCCTTATCTATCCATCCTCTTGTCACTCAACCCCTTTGTCTCGTTTCTTCTTCCCTGAACATCCACTCTGTATGTTGTTGTTTTTTTTTTTTACCTCTCAGTCTGTTTCTTAATCTCCCCCCTCTGTGTGTGGGTATTCAAACATCTTTCTGTGGCATGTGGTAGAAGTTATCACCCCATCTCTCTCCCTTCCTCACTCTATCTCTCTAATCTTCCTTAATCTCCCAGCCCAGAGTGAAGTGAGAATTAGTTTCTCACTCTCCCTCATCAATCTCTTGCACCTCCTTTCCTTCCACCTCCTTCCCTTCTCCACCGTCTCTCACCCCGGCCCCTTCTCCACCGTCTCTCACCCCCCCCCCCACACACTTCACCCCTCTCTCTGGCTCTCCTCCGGATCATCCTCGCCAGCTGCTTTCTTAATCCTCCGTCTTGCTCAGTTCTTCTCCCCTCTTCTCCCTCGTCTCTCTTCTCATTCTGCCTCATGTCATCAACAAAACCGCAGAGGTCATTTATGATTTGCCCTCGTGTCTCTCTTTCTCTTTCAATTTCAACCTCTCGCTCTTAGATTTTTTTTTTCTGGCTCTCACTTCAAAAGGCTCAGGGGGTTTCGCATTCAGTTCAGCCTGTTAACCCTGAGCCGTGTCCTTACCTGTTCACCGTGTCCGTCGCACACACAAAACTCCAAGGCAAAGCAGATGTTAACACCCGCAAACCAACAGAACACTTGAAAGCGCCTGGAACCAAACAAAAAAAAACACGAGTAGTTAAGGTCAAATTCAATTCAGCATAAAATCTGAAATGTTTGCTATTGAAAAAGCACATTTTATTACATGTAAGATTGGGTTCCTGTTTTTTCAAAAAGCAGCTTTTCATGTTTAACCTTTTCAGGATTCAAGTTATGATGAATTTTGCTGATTGTATTCGATTGCACTCAGACTCCCTCGCTACCCTTCAGAGCGCAGAAAGCACTTATCACAACCATCAACAGAGGCACCAGGGTACACTGTTGGCAAGCTACAGCACCACAGAGAGGAATTAATAAACTGCAAAGTTAAAGGCCACGAGAAGAAACTGTCCCCTTCAGTACATCAGCTGAAAAATCCAAAAATGTATATTTGTTCCCTTCTTTAGTCCGATGGGGCCGATCCAAAATCATTGTTCCGATAAGAAACACATTCAAATTAATTTTTGTGTCAGAGCTGTGTTGTGGGGGAAAAAAGTTTTTGTCAAATATGCACCTCGTGTGATTTTCAACTTCAAACCTCCAGTGGAACATTCTACTTTAAAGCACAGACCGAGCTCAGGAGAAGCATAGCATCAACTGCAATGCATGAGCAACCACCAATTTAATTAGATGCAGTTTATAAAATCCGAATATGTGGCTTTTTTTCCTCATAGTTGTGCCAATAAATGTCATTTGAGGCCCAAAAAAACCCTCTTCCACTTAATTAGTGAAACGCCTTGGCCACAAGTGCTATGGAGGGAAAATAACATCCTTGTGCATTAAACCCTCCTTGCGCTGAACCCTCTCTGCAGCGCTGTATCATTTCACTTCTAGATATTACTGATAACTAACGGGTTACATTCAAATAAAGGCCACATTTTTCAAGCTATGCAGTTGACTAACTCACTAAGTTTTAAAGCAGCACCACACACTTTCACTATGAATCATGCTTTGATTGCACATAAGCCGCTGTGCCACACCAGAGGACACCCATTTACATTTTAGAATCCCAGTGGATTGAGAGCGACAAATGAATATTAATTCCACTCTTTCTCATTATCGGGGCGGCATAATCATGATGAATGCTATCCTGCTTCGAGTAAGCCTTAAGGATTGAAAAAACAAAGAGGCTGGAAATACTGTGCATCGAAAAATTAGTCAAGGTAGATAAACAGAAAGGAATGCAGGAGAAAAAAGTGCTTTCCAGTCCTGGACTTAATTAAGAGTGCATTGAAATTACAATAATTGCCAAATTGTGAGCCGCATTCTAAACCTTAAGCAGTGCTAGCTGAATTACCAGGCTACAGTGTACTTTAATCTAACTGCTAATGTCAACATGCTAACATGCTCACAATGTTAACATGCTGATTTTAAGGAGGGATAGATGTAACTAAGGAATATATTTCCTAAAAGTAGTTATTTAGAAGTGACAAAAAGTGTCAACGTAACGCAGGGTGGCCATTTCCATAACACCGAAAAGGAGGACACTTCGGGATTATCTTTTAGTTTTGATCCTGGCTTTCGCTGAATTCTTCAAACTCAAAACACATTAAGACTGTAGTGTACTAACCACATAGTTGAATGTCTATTTTCAAAACTGTTTACCTTTCCTGGATGCTTCCAAGAGTTGTTTGTTTGTAGGGAGTCTCTGGTACATGTGCACTCAAATGAGAAGTTGAAAAATCTACGCTCTGCCTTGACACTGTCCACATCGAGACGATTTCTCTAATTTCTCCATGCTGAGGTCATCATTGAAAACACACGTTCTGTATGTGCATTGCTACATGGGATGGAGAAGATGTGCTGACCTTCCTCAGATTCACAAATGGGACTTCTGCTTTGGAAAGCAGTTTCAGATACTGCTCTTCACTGAGGCAACCTTCCATTTCTGAAGAGCTGAGAACAGCTTCCACTAGCCATATTCTTCAAAGAGTCTATCCATATCAATGTCTTTCAGGCTGCAGGCCTGGACTGCATCACTGTGTCCTATGTGAGGCCAAGCTTTGACACTTTACCATGAAAGTTGTTCTCAGAGAAGTCATACCTTTCACTCACGTATTTGTTGGCTCTTTCATAGAAGAAAATAAATTCAGCCTCATATTTCTTAGCCAGTTCAGAGGCTAGCTGCTTGAGTTTGTTGTTCACAGCAAAGCCAAAAAATATGTCCTTTAACCTTCTCTCAAGTTTCCCTTTCAGTTCAGTCATTACCTAAAACACAGAGGTTATGCTGAATGATTTGGCCTCAAGTGCTTCAATGATGTCTGAGAACACTTTCAGAATGTGACTGAGGAAGAGAAAATACATCTCAGATACTTCCGTGCTATCCTCTCCAAAGCATTTCCACAAAATCTTGGCGCATTCCTCCTCACCTAGACTCTGAAAGTAGTTGGTCAGGGGTCTCCAACACTTCAGGATTCTGTCAATAGACGGCAGCAGAGACAACCATCTCGTCACATCTAGTCCAGACATCTCCAGATCCAGACAGTTTAGCTAGCAGCTGATTTGTTATAGCTTCCGACGTTTCGTTGCTATCACTGTAAAAATCCAACAGTGCATGTGGCACTCCCTCCTCAAAGTGAAAATATCTCAGTACAATGGGGAAACACTTGATCGTATCTTTGTTTGATGCATCAGTTGCCACATAATGCAGTTCATTTTCTTGTATAAAATCCACATGCGTCTGGACAGAGTACGGTGCTAGGACATTTTCGCACAAAGTCATCAGGTCATCCATTTTGCTATTGATGAGTCGTTGTAGATCGCGCGATCAACTTTCGTTCCATAGTCTACACTCCTCTATGACTGGTGACGATTGACTGCATGATAGACTTAACAAAGTTCTGCAGCGGAGATTTTGTCATCTTGAGGAGAAGAAGCTTCTCGGAAAAACAATAAAAGTGAAGAGGCACCTGCACTTTGATCGTTGCTTTTGTGCTTGTCTGTGCTAGCATGTCTGTCGACAGCACCTTTTCCTTTGCTGCCTACGTCCACATCGCAATGACACAACTGCAAAAAGCATGGAAGTCGTCCATTCTGCTTTTTGTGAGGAATACATGCTCTTTCGACCATTTCGTTTCGGCATTTCTGCGGTTTAACCTATTCTGTGCCCCAGTGCCAAGGCTAATTGTTTACGTTTATTAACCAATAAAATATAAGATATTTATTTGACGTTCGCATTCAGCCAATAAAAAAGACCACAAGTCTTAAGGGGATATATACTTACACATAACTTATTTTTTGTATTTCTTTGTATTATTGTCTATTTCTTTATTTATTTTATTTTATACCCTTAAAGTATGAAATAGGGATGATCTCAAAAGGAGGACAAATGAGCGTCCGACTCAAGGCTGCGCCGGCAGACGGACACAGAAATTCAAAACCAGACTGTCCGACCTAAAACCAGATGGATGGCCACCCTACTTGTGCTTGTTGTAAATAATCTTTATAGCATATTCAAATCTCAGACAATACAAGCACCACTTGAGATAAATATTCTGAATCCTATTTGAGTTACAAGTTGTCTCCAGAGACCCTTGATAGTGTCTCTTACTGTAGTTACTGTGCACTCATCTACTCTGTACAGAACATCATTCATGTTTAGTTAAAGAGAAAACATGAGTCAAGGAACATATAAGAGTGGAGGATGTCAAGATTCAGATGAAGGCAAAAAAAGGCATTAATGCAAGGGGCAAGGAATGGTAAAAAAGAAAAAAAAAAGATTAGCGAGAGTGGGATAAACAGATAAGGAGAGAATGCACGCGATTGGAAGCAACAAAGTTAAAAGATAAGGATAAGGGGAGAGATTGGCAGTTGATCTACACTGGTGTTTTCTACCCTTTTTCGTGGGGGGGAGGTGAGATGAGTTAATGAGAGGGAAAGATGAAGAAGAGATGAGAATCGCACTAAGCTAAAATGGATAAGGGCTGATTACGGCGTACATGAATGCTGGGTCAGGTTGTCGCCTTAATCAGGAGTGGATTTGCCTGCTGCAAGGCGCGTATTAATAAAGTAGGCCTACAGTTTGAGGAGTCGGGTTAATCTGTGGATAGTGTGTGCCGCTGAAAGGAGAAGGTGCTACTCATTAGCATGCATGAAACAAAGCATGAGAAATCACATTAATCGCAGGGAATGCTAATGACAGTGATTGGCGTAATCACAGCAACGCGGGCAGGAGGGGTGAGACAACAGGAGGTCAGCCATTTCTCTCGTTATTATTCTTTCCCGTTATTCCACCCCTGCTGATGTGGATCCTCGGGAAAAAATAACATCACTTTGTTGCACATCTGACTGCCGCTCGAGGAAGTTCTGCCAACAGCCCATTAATCAGGATGACTGGCAAATATCGGGCTCCTGTAATCTGATTTTGACAACTTTGTCACTAGTTTTGGAAATCAAAGTTGACGGTGTAATGAGTCAACACATTAAGGCATCCCACTTACTACCTTCTGGCAGGTACTACCTTTCAGTATTCAACTATTTATGTAATGACTGAATTGCAAACAAGCTTTTCTACGCACGCGTTTGTAGGCGTGTATGGTGTGCGCGATTGCTAAGAGCAACCACAGTTATAAATGGACCGCAGGTTGCATTCCCGGTGGTACGATGGAGGTTTATCCACAATCAAGGCAATTAACCTGTATACGTCTGCAGGGATCTCCAGCTGTGGGGGAGACTGCGTTTAACACCGTAACCTACCAAAGTCTAGCTGGTGGAGGGCATCTGTTCGACAAATCAGCAGAGCTGGAGTATGTAATCACGTTTCACACCACGCTAATCACTTCAGCCTAATTTACCAGTGCTATGAAAACATTCTTATGCTCTATTAAGGGCAAGCAGACAAGGGGGAGGAGGGGGGGGGAAGTCAGAGAGACAGAGGGAGGAGGCCGCAAAGCTGTGCTAGAGGAGAAAAGAGGGAAAATGGAGAAAGGGAACATTGTGAACATATCCAAAAAGGGCTCTGATTTGTCTAAAGCTCACTAATTCAATCTTGGAAACCCGATGGAGTGACTGAGCCAACCCCTTGCCCTCCTTCCTCCTTCCTCCTCCCCCCTCCACCAAGGCCTCTCATCTTCACCATTTCTCTCCGAGCTCTCAAAGTCCCTAATCCGGCTTCTGATAGCAACACCCCTGCAAGGAGGGAGACATCAACACCATACAGGGGCTGGGAGAGGGAAGCGAGATGCGTGGCATAAAGATGGAAGTCTGCAAAACAGAAGGAAAGGTAGGCAAGTAGAAAGATGAGGGGTGAGCTAGAATAACGGGGGGTGGATTGTGTGTGCAAAAGAACCCAGTCTGTTGGTCGCATCAAATTCCTCTTTAATTAAAAGTCTAAATCCTTCTCACTTTAAAGCCCCTACTTTATAATTAACACTCTGATCTCACCCCTCCTCCCTCCCCTCAATCGAAAAAGAAAAACAAATTAAAAACTTTTGCGATTTTGACTTCAAAACCCATTAATTAAGAATCGCCAATGAACAATGGTGCAATATTGAGGCAGACCCCCATTTTGCTCATTAGCCGCTGGTTAATTGATCCTAACGGCAATGTTTACCAATGGGACGCTAAAGTCGAAAACATTATCATTTTACCACGCCTAATTGCAGTCTTTAAAAGAGGGAGGGAGGGGGGGTGCCGAAAGGGAATATCTGGATGTTCGAGATCATAAGGAAAGTGGTTTTCAGACGCTCCTCTGTGGTTTTGTCTCAGAGGATTCCCATCCGTTTTATTGCATTTATAAAAGGTTATGGGATATTCAATATTACACACCTATACAATTTAGCTAGAGAATTAAATACGCAGGGTGTAGAGCGCCAGAAGCAGGAGATGCTGTAACTTCGAGCGGCCAGATATCAATGTAGTGGAGTCAGTCGTTTTCAGACCCCAGCACTGGCCAGACTAAACTCATCCATCAAAACTCCATAACCCAAGATCCATCATAATAGCTCCCAGAAGACAGAATGCTTTTATATTTCAGGACCGTATACACTTACAACTTCCTCAATATTAACTCTTTTTTTGGCACGCTTTTGCACAACAATTTTGTTCCTCCCGACTTCTTCTCTCCCACTTCCGTTCACCTCAGGTCAGGGGGCGGCTAATGAAAGGCTGCTCTCAGAGGAACATGGGAGAGAAATATTCCGGTGTTTCGCAGCCATCTCACCGTGAAGCCTGCAGTGAAAAATTTAGGGAAGCTGCCACTGTAGCCATCAGTCTCTGATTAAGCCACCTCGGGTACAGGCCGATGTCGTTTCTTCTCCCATTATTCAGTTCAAGAATTTTTTTTAAATGAAAATCAACCCCTCTACCTCCAGTCTAATCCCTTCTCCTTTCCAGAGATGGAATAAGTACTCAGATTATTTCTTAAGTAAAAGTACCACAGTGTAGAAATACTCTGTTACAAGTAAGAGTCCTATATATTTAATATGTTACTAAAGTATTGGCATCAAAATATAGTTAAAGTACCAAAAGTACATTTTAGAATAATATATATGATACGTTTTGATTATAATTATTGATGTTTTGTGCTTATCAAAGCTGGTAAAAGTGCCGCTAGTTTTAATGACTTAATTTACTGCTGGGTAGCTTGTGAATTTATCCCAGGTGGTTTTTTTTTGGTGCATTATATTGTTCATGATTAATCTAAATCTGCATAGTAGTGGAGAAGAAGTACAAAGTAGAAACAATTATAATACTCAAGCGAAGTTCAAGTACTTAAAAATGTTACTTAAGTACACTACTTTAGTTACTTTACACCACTGCTCCTTTCATCAGAGCAACATTTTCCTCCTTCTTTACACTACGTTACCTAATTTCCATTTCCTCCTTGCCTACACTCATTCGTGTACTTTTTTTTCATGTGAGACAGAGCGTGGTTTGACCCTGATTAATACATTCCTTCTCCCACAATGGAGCGGAATCAAGGTGCAGATGCTAAAATGGATTTTTCCACAGTTATGATTTTTTTCAGCCTGTTTAATGCCAGCAGAGAGAGAAAGGGCATCAGAAAAGCCCGTTGCGTTATTAACATGAGTGATGATGTCGTTAGCGTGATCCCTGGACCTGTCTCATTGCGTTGTAGGCATGTTTGCGGTGCGCCGTGACAATTTGATTAGCAGCTATGGATGTGGAGCCATTACACTGCTAAATCAAGTCAAAAGGGCAAGGCGCAGATTTACCACCGTCTTATGTTGACCCACAAATTCACTGAGATAAATAGAGACATATACACACCTGAGGCGCAGATCCCCACCTGCACAAACACCAAAAAAAGGCTCTCTTATCACATTATGCCGAAGATGTGCCCTCGAAGAAGATATCTTGAAACATTTATCTGCTTTCTTTAAAGGACCGTCAACTGATATTACAAAAAAATACATATCTTACTGACCTCTAGTTTGTAGATAGCTTTGGTTTTTTGTGGCAGTTTGGAGAAACCACAAAAGCTATGGTCACAGTAGAAAATGCACAGGTGTAAATAATGAAAATTAACGATAGTTGCATTCCATTTAGCTTCTTTGATTTTAAGGCTCCTGGTATCTTACATGCTGGCTCACTGTCAATCCCACAGGAAGACATGAACAGAACGGAGGCGTCGTTAGCGTTATCAGTAACACCTGTGCTTTTCCTGATTTTCTACTGCCAAAAATTAAAAAAACATCACAGCTGAATACAGTTGTGTGTGTGTGTGGTGCTCAGGGCATTAGAAAGCAACGTGTCAGCCACTTGTATGTGGATAATCACAATGGATTATTAGTAGAAAGCCCTGTTTTAGCATTATTAAAGTCAAGATTCAACTTTAAAAAACGGCCTTTTGACCCTTTGAGATCACACCCTGGTCATATTCTGCACTCATATAACAATATATGCAAAGAGAAGTAAGCAAAAAACTCATAAACTCATATTTCTGTATCACAATTCAACCACCTCTTAAAGCAAATTATCACATGTGCTTACTTACCGACCAATTTCAACTAAAAATGTTACAACATGGTAGGTGTGTCCTATTTAGCTCCGTATGGCGCATAGCTAGTAGACTTAACTCATTTTAACAACCAATAGCTACAATGAGAAATAAAGTAGCTCTCCATTTCCTCTCCGCGAAAAATGTATACAGATTTAAAAGACACTTAGTTAACAAGCTAAGTGTCTCGTTAGCAACCAAGCTAGAGAGAGAAAATAATTAAGGAGCTAATGTTGCTGATAAGTGCTAGCATCTTCCCAACTTGCTACTGTTTAGCCATTAGCTTACTACTTTAAGTTGTTTGCAAACCAGCCCTGCTATAAGTCACTACATCACAGAGAGTCAATCATCACATATTCGCTAGGAAGCACGGATGAATGCGCTGTGCTACTTTCTGGTGTGACAGGGCCGCAACTGGGTCACTGGTATCTGTTGTTGCATTGTTTTTTCAATGGGATTTTTCTTTTCTTTCAGAGAAAAATGTAAACAGCATATATTTACACCCACCTTTTTAAAATACCCACCCTGATCTAAGCTAAATAAAGATCCCAAATATGTATTAAATGACATGAAAGAAAAATAAATAAAAAACAAAGCAACATATATATATTTAAGTGCACAATGCACCACACATAAACAAGCCATTAAACTCCATTGTGTTTGCATTAAAGCAGAAATATGGAAACATTTCAAAACCTGTGTTTAAAATGAAACCATCTATATGGTAAGTGAGAAAATGAATCTATTTTTCCCTTTCTCTCTTGGCAGTCCCGGTTTTATAACCCTCATTTCTCCTTTCTTCACCACTCAAACAGAATGTGTTCAATTATTTATTAATCTCTCCACTCAATAATAATGTCCTAATTGTCCACGCTTCTCTTGCCTGCCTGGTCACGCTCCTTCCAGAGCACTCACTGGGCCACTGCATTTCACACTTTCCACTTCACCTTTTTTTTTTCCTCCCCTTTCTCCATCTCCCTCTCTATGCATTTACACTCCCTGTCTCCCTCAAAGGCACTTTCTACTGCACTCTGTGATCCTCTTCTTCCCTTCTACCTCGCCATCACTCCCATCCTCTGTCCATCCTTTTTTATTTCCCTCCAACTCCCCTGCCTCCCTCCAGATCGTGAAGGCTGGCAGCCAGCGCCCTTTTTCATTCAATTAAGTCCCGAGTGTTGCTGTTATTGTTACCACTAATAATGAAGGCCCTACGTCTAGCTTGCTGCCAGGCTGTCAGAGGCATGATCATCAATAGGCACCATACCTCATCTCCATCTCCGGCAATCACCGGCCTCATTACTATCATCTGAGGATGGGAGGAGGGCACACATGCACTGAGACTCACTGTGTATGTGTGTGTGTGTGTGTGTGTGTGTGTGTGTGTGTGTGTGTGTGTGTGTGTGTGTGTGTGTGTGTGTGTGTGTGTGTGTGTGTGTGTGTGTGTGTGTGTGTGTGTGTGTGTGTGGACAGAATGACACAAGTAGGGGGTGGATGGATGGATGGAGAGCCTCAGGAAAAGAGAGTGAGAGAAATAGAATTGGAAGACAGTGGAGGGAAGTGACAGTGTGTGTGTGTGTGTGTGTGTGTGTGTGTGTGTGTGTGTGTGTGTGTATGTGTGTGTGTGTGTGTGTGTGTGTGTGTGTGTGTGTGTGTGTGTGTGTGTGTGTGTGTGTGTGTGTGTGTGTGTGTGTGTGTGTGTTAGTGGTTGCTGGTAAGGAATGTGTTTGGCCGGTTTGTAGGTGGTTGTGTGAGTGTGTGTGTGTGTGTGTGTGTGTGTGTGTGTGTGTGTGTGTGTGTGTGTGTGTGTGTGTGTGTGTGTGTGTGTGTGTGTGTGTGTGTGTGTATGTGTGTGTGTGTTAGTGGTTGCTGGTAAGGAATGTGTTTGGCCGGTTTGTAGGTGGTTGTGTGAGTGTGTGTGTGTGTGTGTGTGTGTGTGTGTGTGTGTGTGTGTGTGTGTGTGTGTGTGTGTGTGTGTGTGTGTGTGTGTGTGTGTGTGTGTGTGTGTGTGTGTGTGTGTGGGTGACAAAAAGAGACAAAGCTAGAAGGAGTGATGAGATTATTATGTGAGCGAGGGTGATATGTGCATGCACAGCGTCTGCGTGTGTGGGTGGATGTGTGTGAGTGTATGTGTGTGTGGAAAAGATAGCCGGATTGGCAGGCAGGGAGAGTTGTTGAGTGTGCACCAGGAGAGTGAAGGCCCCTCTAGGCTGTTGTTGCATTTTGAATCCAGGACGCACACTGACATGAATGTAATTGGTGGAAACTACTTCGGTTTGAGCTTCCGTGGAAATGGAGACATAGTTGTCCTCTTACTCTCCGTCTCTCTTACTTTGTCTCCGCCTCTGTCTATATACTCGCCCCTCCTCCCATTTGCTCATCTTGCTTTATATATTGTCGTACCTACTCATGTGTAAGATGTAAGCCCTTTGGTGCAATTAGAGTACTTCATTCACAACCATTGCTTTTGCCAACTCTTCTATTCTATTCTATTCTATTGTATTTCAGTCCCACAGATGTGCGTAGCCTCGCAGTGTGTAAATGTGAACCCTCGTATCTATCCTCTGACTTCGGCGGGTTATGTATAGCTCCTTTTACTGGCTGACCTCCACTCATGGGATCGTGACCTTCCTTTTTATTATGCTCTAAAATCAATTACTGGTAAAAATGTATGGCCTCCCCTGACATCTCCATTGGGTCGCCAATTCGCCCATGTATACACGCACGACCTTCTCAGAGCCACATGGTGCCATTAAGGTTCACAAAGTTTTGGAACTACATAAAAGGAAATGTTTCAAACAAATCAAGATTTAAAATGCGTGCAGAATACTGAATAGATCCTGACCTTAGCATGAAAGGTTGTTTCTGCTTTGCTGTCAGGTTCAATGTTACAATAAAAAGCGGTTGTAAAATGGGTTCCAATACTGCTGCACCAAATTTCAACAAGCTCTATGTATCATCACGGATGCGTAAAGATTCAATAAAACACTTCTTTTTTTTTCACATTTTCTGTCGTCTGATTTCTTCAAAATATAAAATCTCTCTGGAGGAGTGAGGAAGGAATTGCCAGCGTTTGTTTCTGACTGTTTCAGAAAGGAACTCTAGTAAGCACCCAGTGTGGGTAATAAGACAGCTCCATTTCTCACACAGAAAGGTGTTGAGTTTTTTCACTCCCCACCTGCCACTCATGATAAATAGCTATGAGCTAGGTTGAACTATGGCGGTCTCACAAGCCCCAGACTCTAAATATTTCCAGACCGGCACAACAACTTCCTCCTAGCAAGTGGGGGGAGGCCGAACTTCACCAGCCTCTTTACTGGAGCTTTGGTTGAAAGAGCAGAGGTGCGAGGGTTAATCCTCGCACTAAACTGTGCACTGTTACTTCTACATTCAATTACCTCTGCTTAATACGCCTGTTCAACCTTCCCTGTCAGCGCGGCAGAGGAGCCATTTTCCTCTTAATTCTGTTCGAAGGAGTGTGTCCTCAAGTAGAGCCAGGTATAAAATGCTCAACATATTTCCGAGACTAGTGAGGCATTAGGAAATTATTTCGTTTCATAAACACATTACGCGCGGCGGATTCACGCTGATTGGTGTCAGGCTGATTGATGGAGTGGGAGTTAATATACCAAAAGCACGTTTTCGAAGTTGCATAAAGAGCTGAAGCCGTTCAAATGTCATGCTCTTGTGGGTGTGCGAAGGCATACACCAGCAGATTAAATTGAATGCCTCTCTTTACGACACATACATCCGGAACTTTAGTACAAATGACTCGTATGCGAGGTCTTTTCACCCAAATATAATCATGAGAACACACCGCTATGTCTCCCCAGCCACGGCCATGTGTTTGTGTGCTGTACCTCTGGGAAAAGTGATAGGCCCTTGTCTAAGCTGGAGAGAACCCAAAGTTATAAATACACTGAAATATATCCCCGAAATAAAGCTCCAATTCAAGAGCAAGTGGCTCTCTGCAATGCTTCCATTTTATTGTGTTACTTCCTTTCACGGTTTATAGTGCAAGGCGTAGGGACTTATAACCCTCTTTAAATCATTTCACTTGTTGGGAACTCACTGCCTGCCTGTGAAGGGTAACAGGGGCTGAATGACCTATCAATAGATTCAGATTTTCGATGACACAATCAGGATTGATGACAACAATTTCTGACCCTTTATTATTTATCCCGGGTAGCTTTCTGCTGAGCGTGCATGCTGTTTTTTAAGTAATATCCTGCTTTGCATTCAGACGATCGCATTCAAGCATGAGAGTTGCCCAGTACAACCACAGTCATCCACTGTTGGCCACTCAGCACCTTCACCGGAGCATTACTCATTCACTTCCACCCCTTCTTCCTCTCCAATAGCCTTTCATTCACTACGGATTTCTTTATTTCCAAAAAAAGCATCTAGTTCACATTCAAAACTTGTGAGGTGGTCATACATCAAGCAGTGGCGGCGGTGGCTTATTGGGCCGATTGCGCAGTGCGGCTTCGAAGAGTCACAGTGCATCACGACGGCAGTTCCACTAATTGGAAAAGTGTCTTCTATTCGGGGGGCATGATTAAAATGTGGTGTGCTGTGTTTTTGCGATAAAGACTCAGGGAGATGGAGCGATACGAGGAAAGCAGCGCTCAGAGGAAGGAGAAGAGAGGAGATGCCCCAGGGCGGCCATGCTGGGTCGCAATCCAGCGCCGATGGGGGGGTCACCAGCAGGAGGCTGAGCATCCGCCAGCTGTATGAAAGTGAACTAAAAGCCTGAGTGCACAAAGGGAGCTTCACAAAGTCTGGTTTCCAAGAGTCCAAGGGAAAGTCCCCACATGACACGATTATAGATTTAACCTATAGTAACACGGATGACATTTCTAACCGGAGTGGAGCAAATGTTCTGACACAATAATACCCCATGTCGCAGCAGCAGGGATATAAAAAAGATCTCCGTTTTCCCTCTGAGATCCTTCCCTGCCTCTCCTCTGCACTAGTGCTCACTGACTGATGAATATTTATATTTCACACTCCAACACAGCCTGATCTCAGCTCTGCCATTTTACTCTGCTGGTGATGCTCGACATGTGAACGTGAGCATAAAGCTGTGGGAGATGTGTGTCTCTAATGGGGAAACACAAGCATGTGTCATTCATTCTCTTCCCCTCTACTTCTTGTCCCTAATTCCGTGGTTTGATCGTGTGTCAGGCCCCGAGGTGTACAGACCCGGTGTGGAAACAGGCTTGGATGACTGTTCTGGCCACGCTTCCCTTTTCCACGCCTCCAGGGGGCTTGTGCTACCCAGCTCCCATGCTGCTCATTGCACCTCAAGGTGGGCTTTACCCCCTGGATAGTTATCCATCCGTGCTGCACAGTTGTTGGCTCCCTCAAGGCCGGGCTGGCTGCATACAAAGGGGCCAAGACCAGGCCGCTCTAGGGGGAGGGAAGCAGAAAAGCCGGGCTGGGGGTCGTCCTCGGGTGGGCTCAGCGGGAGCTCAACTGGAGCAAGGTAGAGTGTGTGTGTATAGACCCACGGAGTTGGCTGGTTCCCCTGCATGGAGTCCTCATCACACCACAGCAGCCATTGTCGAAATAAAAATGGGTTCCATTTGAAACTTTGCAGGGAGCAGCGAGCTGAACACAAGAGGTAGAGTAATTATAGGAGTCAGAATGAGCACTCTGATTGCAAAATAATGTTTCAGGGAAAAGTTTGATAACAATTAAAAAGAAAAGGTGGAGAGGAAACTTTCTTAGCCAAAAAAAGCATTAAAGTAAAAGTGTTCTTTTTACCCATAAATCCTGTGCTATGATTCAATACATACGTTTCAGGAACTATAAATCTTCACGTGTTTTTCATTCTTTTTTCTGTCAATGTTTCTCCACTCCAACCCCTTTCTCTTCAACTAAACCAGCGTGCCTCCAGCTGGTTTCAGGACAGCGGCAGAAAAAAAGCCAAACAATGTCACTAGCCATCTATTTCCCCATCCACAGGGACCTTGGCGATCATGTGATGGCAACAAATCGAAAAAAGCATCTTCACCTGGTGTGTGGACTTCAACTCCCGTGTCTGGCGACGCAAGACACAAGCCGCTCTCCGCCAGACATTGATCTGAGGCTCAGAGTCTTGGCCAAAGAGCTATCAACCTTTTAAAGTGTCACTTTCAGAGGGGAATGGATTGCTGTGGTGGGAGGGAGAGGAGGAGGGAGAGGGTAAGATATCCTAGGAAAAACAACAGCATAATCAAATCACTCACAAGCTCATCATTCATGACTTTAAAGCCCACTTCACTATATTAGTGTGTATGAGGTATTCTACTGTGAGTGATCACTTCAAGTGTCCTATCCTGTTTGTGTACTGTGGTAAGTTATTGTTGTATGTTTTAATTGTGACCTGCCAAGAGGCTGCAGATCTAAAGCTTTAAATTAATTCTAGAATTGAGATAAAATCATTCCTATTTACATGTAAAAATGTTGGAATATGTGAATTAAACCAATATAATGTCAATGGGTTAAGTAATGTTACAGAGTTGGAGCCAGGACTTGTTTACTTTGAAGACTGAAGGAAGGGGCGAAAAATCCATCTGTCATCACATCCAAGGGGTCCATTTGTTTCAGACATTCTGTTTGCAATTTTTTTATTTTTTTTATAACGAGCATCACTCAGATTTTCAACATTACTTTAGACTTGTTGTTAAAAATGTTGATTCATTCCTTTATTTCAGGAGACATCCGCAATGGTAATCCTCTAGGGGGAACCGGCAATATCTCCAATATCATCCTATTAGCCAAAACTGCTCAATGTTTATAGTTCAATTGTCAACTTGGGACCCTAGAATGGAGTTTGGATTGGCAAGGCGACAACGGCTAGGCTGGATTGTTTCCCAAGTAGCCAGTAGATGGGATCCTAGATTGTATTTCCACAAATTACAAAGGTTTTTGGCTTTTTCTTTCACATTCAATCAAAGCCTGCTTAAACAAATAAGGAATACAAACGGATGCAGGAAAAATGAGTGTCCCATTGGTAAGTTGCTACAGATTTGTTCATGGACCATACATTTTTAAGACTGCACATGGACATTTCTTAACACAAAGCAATCTTTTTTTTTTCTTTTGCCATTCAGCTTAAGCCTAAACCTCAGAACTACAGCAAAATGAATAATTGGGATATGTACCGTCCGACTGAAAAGTTCTGTCAGAGGGATCACTTTGTATTACAGCAATGCACAAGCTACATCAGAAACATAAAAGTACAGTCGCTTTAAAGGAAGCAGAGATTGAAGCATTTGTTTTTTATCCGCCCAGATCCCCATCTCCCCCTTTCATGTATCTCCCTCCACAGGATGAAACGCCTACATCTATCTTTAGGGAGAAAAGTTACTTTAGCTAGTGATATCCAGATGCAATTAACTGAAAAATATTCTTTATCTCAAAGGGGAGCTTGATTCTCTGAAATGTGAAACAACTCAAAAGTTAAACCTACCAGAAAAGACCAACATATTACAGTATTACGGATTTAGCTGAAGGAAGACCCTTGTGCAGGTGCATGTGGGCGTTTGACAGCTGACATTGAAATACTTTTTCCACTGCTTACTCTCCGCTGATAAGCTTTAGGGGACTGGTATAGACACGAGATTATCTGAGACCTTCAGCACACACCATTAAAGTATAGCTGTAACAAATGAAAGAAAGCAAAAGCACTTAGTATACAGATGCATGTGCTCATGTACATCCATGCCTACACGTGGGCGTCCAAAGCATGCAAATGCATACATTATCGAAGTTAGTTTGGAAATGTTCAGCTGTGCCTCAACTTTTAACCCCGGAAACATGAATATTTTAAAAACCTAAAGTTTTTTTCCAATATGCCGCTCGAGTTATCCACAAAATCGCTCCACAGCGCAGACCTAAGACCTGTCCTGTTACATTTTCGTCCTTCTTACTATAAGGCAGCACTACAAAAGTCAACACATTTTTTAAGTTTATTCAATTCATACAGTAAGGAAGAAAGGATTAGGTGGGAGTCTATCGGAAAAAAACACTTCAGTATTGTAGGGTTCAAATATCAGCAAGTCCTGGTAAATGTCTGCAAGAAGTTGACACGGTGTGTAATAGAAAACGTTTTCACATCACACATGGCCGTTATTGTGTTGAGAGAGACGTTGGCATCAACTTTTCAAATGGAGTGCGAGAATCAAGTTTACCCAGCTGGCTTGGCTAACGGAAGAGGATATTAAAGAAGGCCTGCGTGTTGAGGCAGCACTTCTGTTGAGCTGTTTCAAAAGGAGGAATAGTGGCATTGTGCCGAAGAGAAAAGACCCTCTGGTCATGGGAACCAATAAAGGTCCTCGCAAACACACACACACACACACACACACACACACACACACACACACACACACACACACACACACACACACACACACACACACACACACACACACACACAGCAGAGTAGCAGCAGCATCACTTTCGCCTCTCAAACACAGGCTAGTACACACACGGCCACAAGCAATGAAGACTGTACTGCATGAACACACACAATATATCTCTAGAGGTAAGGCAGAAACGCAAAGACCTGACAAGACAAGTCAAAGGGATCCAACACCTCGAGGCAGCGGAGAGGGGAGGACAAGGGGGGGGGGACCAAGGATGAAGGATGAAGGGACGAGAAAAATTCATGGGGGATAGAGAGAGTGACATCGGACGAGATGAAAAGAGAAGGGGAGGCGGAAACCGGTGAAGGGAGAGGTGGTGTGGGAGGAGAGAAACAGCGAGAGGAGAGAAACAGCGAGACGTAGAGGTGGAGGTATGAAGAGTGTGGGAGGAGTGGGAAACACAAATTTTGAAAAAAAGGAGAGGAAAGGAGTGAAAGTGGAGCCACTTTTGGAGGTACTAAGTGACTCTGAGGACATGGGGGAGAAAGAGAGATGTGTTCTCTATGCGTCCCGGATGAGAGCGAATGAGACAAGGAGATAAACTGTCAGGAGAAGCCAGTGGATCCGGGGCGACAGAGAGAAGGGAGCATGTATGCATTTAGATGTTAGCTTGCATGTGAGGCTAAAATACCCGGCGAGAGACGTCTGAAAGGGAGGCAAAGAGGGACAAAGTGAGCGCGAGAGAGATGGTTGCGGTGATGCGTTGATGGTATCTGGGCGCGGGGAGATGCGTGTGACACAATCTCAAATTGGAAATCGGTGTTTCAATCTCGCCTCACTCTGCGTGGCTACCCGCTCCACTGATAACAAGCAGCCTAATTCTATTAAAAATATCCTGTGAGTGCAGAGACGAAGACAGCGAGAAAGAGAAAGGGGAGAGATGAGAGGAGGAGGAAGAGGAGGAGGAGTGTGAGTGACGGTGGGAGACAGAGGCCAAACAGGGGAGGAGGGGGGGGGGGGAGACGGCTGACTGACTGGCGAAACAAAACCCAAAGACAACCGTGGGCTTTAAAGCGCTTGCACTGGGAGAAAGTTTTCGCCTGTCTTCTTTCGTATCTCTTTACCCCATCTGCCCATCATCTCGCTCAACCTCTCCATCTCTGCGAATCAGCCCTCTCCATCTATCTAACTACCCATCTGTCTATGTATCGCTCACCCCATCTGCCAGCTCTTATCGCTCCCCACAGGTGACTGTTCTCATTTAGGAAGGCTCTCTCTGCTCTGCTTTCCGGCTCTTCAAATCCATTTGCTCTTCTCTTTGCCGCGTGATAAGTTAGCTAACCTCACGTCGGAAAGCCTTTTTTTTTTTTCATCTCGCCCTCTTCAAACTCCTGGGCCAACTGGAGTGCTCCGAAAAAGTACTCTGTTTTCCAGGTTTGACTAAAGATAGGATTGAGCTGCCGGCTAATCACCAATCAGCCTCGTGGATTGATCTGAATCTCACCGAGGGGCTGCAAAGGGAGTTGGTTTCTGGTTTATCTTGTCCTACGCCAAATAAGACTTTTAAAAGTCCATAGCGGTTGGCGAGCTGAGACAGAGATTGTACGTAAGTCAAAGGATTTGATGGAGATGAAAAAAATAAAGACTCTCAGACCCAGCAAAAGAGCACTCCAAGATAAGACAGTATAAGTATCATCTCGCTTTGGCCGGCTAAAATCATCATCTTTTATATTAAGGTTCTAAGGCTGTTGAGATGAAGTGAAAAAGAAGGAGCAAGAGATAAGGCAGTGTGTACATGGGGTCAGTCTGTAATGAAAAAGTAAACAGAAATGACTCCAGCAGCCCTGCAATGAAGTGTCAGGCTAATGAATTAATCAGACGGTCATTAGTTTCTATCTGTTGAAGTCCGAGACGGCCACTTTTTTTTTTTTTTTCCTTCTCTCTTCCTTCGCAGACACAGAGAAGCAGGCACACAGGGAGTGAATGCTCATTCAGCTGTGAAAGAGACTGTATGTGTGTGCATGCCTATATGTTGAGCCACGGATGCTAGTGTGTGAGTGCGTGCAAGCAGCCATTACGCTGTGTTGCTTCTGTTGATGATCGCCTGTCATACCAATAAACTCAATCTGAGGCCCGAAACGTAAAAAGAGGGAGGGAGACGGGTGGTTTAGAGCACTGAGGCAAAGTCAAGGAAGACGAGGGGAGGAGGGAGGAGGCAGACAGAGAGAGGGAAGAATTAGGTGGACAGTTGGGAGACAGTCGAAGCTTAGAGATAAAATACTTGGATTAGTGAGGAGAGATTGAGTGAGAGATGAAGAGGTTGAGATACGGAGAAGGGCAGTTGTGTAATCTCGGGTTTTAAATGAGTTGGCTACTGCTGTGGTCAAAGGAGGAGCTCTAAATTGAGATTATAATGGAGGGATTGCTGAAGAAATAGGCAAAGATACGGAGATACTAATAATGACAAAGATAAAGGACACTGCAAGCCGAGGATCAAGACAATAGCTGTTTACGAATCTGCAAGCCGGCTGATACTTAATCCCCTTTCAAATATCACTTCATTTAACTCAGGCGGTACACAGTGTACACAAACTCACAGAAATACATAAATAAGAATCCCAGTGTTTGCCTGAGAAAATGTTCCTTCTCTCTGTAGCTGCCTTTCTGCATAAAAATCTCTCCAAGTTGTAACCTCTAATACTTACCTCGGTAAACGACACACACTACACAGACGGTGCCAATGATGTATGCAAATTGAATAGAAATGAGCAAAATAGGCTACAGATCCTAAAATAGCAAAACAAATAAGACAGAATAATGAATTCAAATTGTTATGGGTCCAACCGGCGCAGAGACGATTATAGCAGCAAGAGGGCGGCCACTTAACACCAAGCTCTCTTCTTCTAACCCATAACGGCCAGAAGTTTAAGACAGAGCTCTCACTATCAATCGATGGACTAATAACCAGGGATATGGAGCTGGGTAGAGCCTGATAAATTACTTCACTTAAGTATATTAGCAGGAGAGATCTTAGCCACCTATTAAATCAGGCTTGAGGCAAACTTTCAAACATGATCTTTAAGGGGTATTTTCACACCTAACCAAACGAACATTGGCCCATGTGACTGGGTGAATTTAGGCTGATGTGAAAGCTGTCAATCACACTCTGCTTGGGGCTAAATAACAGATTACTTTAACACCTGCAGTCCAATTCGTTTGGTCAGGACAAGGATAAAAAAAGAAACAAACATTCTCTTTCATCCACGAGACTAGAGTTCATGTCCAATGTGAAACCAAAAGTTATTCGTTATTTTGGGGTTATGAACGTAGCCACATCAAGTTATACAACATGCACGTAAATACTTATTTGAACCAAAGACATATTTTCCTGAACCTAATAGTGAGGTGAGTAACAGTCAATGCTGCACGCATGCTGTGACTTCTATGCATTGTGAATCTATGCTGTTGTTTTGTCAGAATGTGTTTGTTATTACTCTGGAATAAGCTCACCTAGGAATAATGGATTAAAAGCATTATTGGTCTTGACTGCAGCCTGAACACCGTCATAAATACAAACAGTGACAGTGACTATGTGGTCGATCAATTTAATAGGGAGCTGCTGATTATGGAGGACACAAGCTGAACACACATCTCCTTCCCACTGTCTGACTGATCAGCTAAAATCCTGGTACTGGCTGAAGACTTTTCATGCCTTGTGTTGAAAGGTGCTACATAAATAACCTTGCCTTGCCTTACTGTAAAAAATAATCTTGTATAGTGACTAGACAGGAAGTTAACAGCTCACAGGACAAGTATTTCATAGTATTAAAGCATTTCATTTTCAGTCAGCTTCCAATCTCACTCTGTTTTTGTGTAGTTAAAGAAATAAATCGACCAACCAAAAGTTATAATCATAGCAGATATATGAATTCAAACATGAACTCGGTCCAAATTACCTTTACACATAAGACGTGGAATTCCTACAGTTTCCCTCAAATATTTATAACACATAAGTCTCGATTAACGGTGCTCATAAGACTTATTTCTTTATGCTCTTTGTCACACCATTATATACAGACATGAGAAGCAATTTAATTTGACACACTTATGTCAAGGAGTTGACTATTTGTAGCAAATGGTTAAGCAACATCTCTTAGTTACTCCAAGTTATAACAAATGCCCTGTGGTACACCTGGATGAATATAATTCTCAGCTGCGAGCCAAACAGCTGATGAATAAGCGAGTGATTGTGAAGTTTGTATGTAACAGCTGCTTCCAATCATCTAAAACAAGCAATATTTAAGTGCTCTGACTATGCCAAGTGCCAGTCCATTTCACTTTATGTTTAAGGCTTTTGGTTTGTTTGTAAAAAGTCGGTGTGAACGCGAAACGGTCTAAAAAACACATAATCTAAACTAGCATCTAAAAGCAGACATTGAGTACATGTTGACATTGACAATTAATCGTTGTCCAGATGTTCAGAAAAGGCAAGGATGATTGGCATTAGTTATGGATTTGATCTATCTGGTCTTTTCCACATCTGTCCCCTGTCTCCGTCTTGCAAAAGAAAAAAACTACTGATCAATGCGTCAGATCGATGTTCTTCAAAGATTTAGCCTAAGCTTCTGCTCTGTCGTCAACGGGCTGTCATTTACCCCTGGCTGCCCAAACACATCTTATTCCAACAGGAGACAGCTATTCACTTTCTGGCTTTCACCTGTCTGTGGAAAGTAAAGCTTTCCCTGTCGCCCATTCTGACGGCTTCTGACAGGAAGCGATGGTGTGTTTTCAGAAGGACTGAGCGAAGAGATTGGAGCATGTGATAGGGAGGGAAGGAAAGGCAGGGGGGCGCTGTGGAGATGAGTACTTGGGAAACAGGCACCCGCAGAGGCTCCGCCCAGGAAATCATCAAACAGCAGTTGGTTAAGGGTCTCTCTTGTTCCACAGCAGTAAAGGGACCCTGATGATGGGACACCAGGCTGAGCAAATGAATGCAACGTTTGGCTCTGGTTATAGATAGTCCCATTTAGTTCGACACGGCCCGCCTTTCTTCCACTGGCAGCGAGCTGAATGAAGGTTTGGCATTTGAAAAGGAAGCTGAGAGATTTGCTGGCGGATTAATCCTTTCATTAGGGAAAGTGAGAAGTTAATTGCGGCAACAGCTGCATCTCTCATGTTTACACGACTGACAGTTTATACGCCGTCCCTTTAAACGGAAAAAAGCAATTATCAATAAATGCAGGGCAATTTTGCCACGATGAATTGAGCTCAAATTGGGCTTTCTTCTTCTGCTCCACACATTCGGGGTGCATACAGCCGCGCTGAATTGTCACACAACAAAGATAAAACACTTGACGTTTTTCGTGATGAAGAGTTCCCAGGGTGTGTGATCAAAGGTGAGCCGGAGTCGTGATTTTCTAGCTGACGACGAAGAGGGGAGATGAGGTTAGAGCACAGAGAGGGAGGGAGGGGGGAGCTCAAACTCACATGTGCAAGCTTAAGAGGGAAGAGTTGTGTTGATACACTATGGAACAACAACTTCAACAGAAGAAGAGCTTGCCAGAAAACCAGAAGTCAAATCATGCTGCTAATTGAGAATATGAGACAGTGTGTCTGCCTACATCTTGAGGTTCAATTTAAAAATACAACACAAAGAAATTCAAGAGGAGAACACAGTGGAAGGGAGTGGGACAAAGATGGAGGTGGAGAGATGAAAGTGAAGACAAAAAGTAACCGAGTGACTGGAAACAAGGGCAGTTGGAACCCCGACAGAGAGAAGGGATTGATGGAGGACAAATAACACGATGAGCACAGCGGTATAGAGACGACAGAGGAACTTAGGAGCTGAGGAAGGTTGGGTAACATTCACCGTTAGAGCCGATCAATTTCCAGTCCCCTCAATAATAGATGTGACGAGCGCAGTGGGCTGTTGTCTGTCAGGCTTGACTGACCGAAATACAATCCCCACTGGGAGCCCACACACACAACTACAGACGCACGTACACATGCGCAAGCTCATGTGTTCAAAACAACATTCAGATTTCAACACATTCTACAAAAAACATAACTTATGAGCTAACCTTGAAGCTCATGGTGGAAAACGAAACAGAGAAATGGGATTTAACACAACATGGAAATGGTTTGTGCTCGCCGAGGCCTTCGTTGTCGTCTTCATGGTCACACACTGATGCACTGATGGTGCTGATGCTCTCATTCATCATTGGAACTTTCTGTCCATTACACACACACACAGATAAAAAGCAGCTCGCATCACAGCTTCTTTTCTCACGCCCTTGTGTTCTGTCCTTATAAACCTCCATCCTTCATGGGACCTAATGTCATGTGACACAAATGCTTTTTTTTTTTCAAGGCCACCGTGCACTATCGCTGGCGCTTTTAACCATCGTATCAAAACACGCACACACACACACACACACACACACACACACACACACACACACACACACACACACACACACACACACACACACACACACTAGAATCAGGTTACCTAATAGCTAGCGGGAACGTCAGGGAGACGGTGGAAGGCAGGCATGTGGAAGAAGCCTCTGTGACAGAGCACAACAGAAACAGGCTTTCATTCAGCCCCTATCTGTCAGGACCCCCTCCTGTCGTTTTACCCAGATGTGTCACACCAGAACACACACACACACACACACACACACACACACACACACACACACACACACACACACACACACACACACACACACACACACACACACACACACACACACACACACACACACACTACACATGTGCTTTTTTCTCCAGCTGTTCCCATTGCATATGTAGAGGGCAGGGGTTTGCACTTCAGGCTTGCGATTGTGCACATGCCCGCACCTACAGATCGGCTGAGTTTCTGTTCATGTTGACATTTGCTATATTGGATACGTCACAGCATATCTGCATTGATGCATGCAACGAGAAGGCGACAAAAGTAGAACAGTGGAATATGGTAATGTGTGTGGTGCGGGGATGACACAGGAACGAATCAACAACTGTAAACATGTCAGTTTGACGCATGGAAAACACATCAAACATAGACAAGAAAAGAAGGAGCAGCTGATACATGCAATGTTGAACCCAATATCCAGGGAGCATCAGGGTAGTCATTTTCCCTATAATATATATTTCTGGGTTATAAAGCATTCAGACGCATTTCAACTGCCTGATTGAGAAAAAATAAATTACATTTGGCAAGTTTTCAGACATACTTTAAATAGCTATAAAATATATATGCCAATTTGTGTGAGTCAGTTGAATGTCAGCAGAATAGTCACCATCACAGCCTGTGATCATAGATGACAAACATAGAGCCAACGCTGGCAAAATGAAAAGCATCTCAAATGTAACCAACGGCTACAGGTGAGAAACACCTCAGTCATCAAGTACACAATAACACGCAATTACTGTGTTTGAGTACAACTATTTATTCACTGGTGGAGAAAATGTCAAGCAGCTATAAGAACAATCTGTTCCTGCTGTGCTGTACTGGAATTTATGCTTGCTGCAGGCTTTCAAATGATGTGTCATTTGTGGTTTAAACAAAGGAGAGCCACAGGCAAGAAAAAGGACCTGCACTACCATGAAGGTCTTTTTCAATAAAACTAAGAAATGTATTTATTTCAGAAGATTGAGCTACAACCAAACACATAATTTGCAGTGTTTTGTCACATGCTATATTGCCAATTCTGCTGATAAAAACTAGCTTGAAACCTCATGTCTGTTAAAGGGGATGTATTGTGAATATTTTTAGGTTCATAATTGTATTTTTGGGTTTATAGTAGAACATTTTAACAAGCTTTAGTTTGAATATTTACACTTTCTGAATAACCAGTATTTATCATCTCTCTGAAACTACCCAAAAAGAAACCCAGTTGGTTCTTATTAGCTGGTGGGAAAACAATTGTGTACTTTTACAAAGAAAGTTCTCAAACAGGAGGCGGTAAATTCTGCACATGAAATAGGACGTGGGGACAAATCTGAAATGGCATTTTTAAACCCACCTAATGTAAATAAGCTTCCTAGATCTAGTAATTAGTTTGTCTGTTCTGAGCTACCATACAGACATGAAGGTAGTCCATAAGCTGCCTCGGGAGTAGATATGAAGGGCTCATTTAGAAAGATAAAGAAAACATGATCGTTAGTTAATTTGATCAGACACTAATACAACTAAATTATACAATTATTGTATACCATTTCTGCCAATAAATCCTCATACATTTGACACTGGTCCTTGCTGAAGGTATATATCTAATTTGTTTGAACAGTTTCAATGCCAATGAATAAAAAACGGGAAAACAAACTGATTTATTCCATATCATGATTGTAGTCCAGGTGCCTCATACTAAAATAGCTTAAGAAGTGTAAATTGACTTTTATCCATTTCTAATTACGATGGAACTCCATTATGTTCTGGCCCATTATTGTCCCCGGTAAATTTTTCCAATATTCTGTCTGGGACAGGGAGAAATCAATGGTGTACATACCCTTTAAATATTCCCAAATGTAAGTTGCATTGTATGACTTTTACAGAATGATTAAATAGTGGGAACTAGTGTTTGGTAATCAAACCTACTTCTACCAGAAATAGATCAGTCATTGTGTATTAAGTATTAATTCAACTCATAGTGGCACTGAGTAATAACATTGATATTTAGCTTTATTGCACAGCGACATAAGACTCTGCCCTACACACCCACTCAGGTGTTTTCACTTACAATGACCAATTAGATTGGAGTCAGGGGATCTCAACTCCACTAACTAAGGATCTTAAAGGTTTATAACAGGCGTCATCAAGAATAACAGTACAGAAATGTCAATAAAAAATGTGTGAAGCTACACGACAAATGGCATATTCATTTTATAGCCACTTCCTTCCGCATAACACATATACGTATTTCACAAGTATATGCAAGGATGGTTTTGCTCAAAAGTAGATAGGGATATTTGGCCCGAATTACCATCATGTTTACATATAGATATATTTATTTTTCGATAAAAAGGAAATGAAGAACATTTGTTTTGTTTTGTTTTAAACCTCCATTTTACTTTTTTTATTAAGTTAGCTGAGGCATAAGGTTAGTCGGTTAGTATAAAGGTTAAAACTTAGCGACATGCTAACAGATTTACTGCCGGTAAAACAGCCGCTTTTGTAACAGAACGAATCGTAAAACAGGTCAGTGAATGTACCAAGCTGAAATTGCCAGCAGCCGTCATCTTTCCCACCAAATATGAGAGCTGTGTAGATTTAGGAGCAAGTTTTTCCCTGATTTATGAATGTAGCTCGGTACTTAGCTATCTTAAAAGGAGGAAATCCCCTTCCTTATCAAAATGATGGTTGTGT
Source organism: Eleginops maclovinus (assembly GCF_036324505.1). Taxonomy (NCBI): domain Eukaryota; kingdom Metazoa; phylum Chordata; class Actinopteri; order Perciformes; family Eleginopidae; genus Eleginops; species Eleginops maclovinus. The sequence goes on from NC_086354.1 coordinate 7,523,045, forward strand.
GTTTCTTCAGGTCTAATGTTGCTACAGGAACAAACGTTGATGGAGACAACACCAAGCTCTGGAAAACAGGCTATGCAGATGACTGCAGTCATTCTGTGTGAAACCTGAGGGGAACCCGGTCTAATCAGCTAATTAAGTGGAAACACCTGTGCAAGTTAACTGTGCATGAATAGGGACTATAATGTAGGTGCACAGTGATTTTTTATTCAAGGCCTTTTTGCCTCTATTCAATCCTCTATTTAGTTATTGTGTTCACTACAATGCTATGTACTGTATCTGTTTTATGCCCTGCGTGTGAAAATGATTGACTCGTAGTCATAAAACAATAATTGCATTTTTTAGGGAGTCCATTGAAAGCACCATGGCTCAAACTCTGACTCCGTTATTAGAGGATTCAAGTGTTTGTAGTGTGTCTATCTGAGGATGTCTGTCTGTTCTCACCGTGCAATACACCTGGCAACCAGCCCAGGTTATTCCCTGCTTTCTGCCCAGTGCATGCTGGGATAGGCTTTGGCAAATTTATGACCCTAGACAGGAATAAGTTGGCATGTTAAACACATCTTTTTTTATAGATCGGTACAAATATTTGCTGCTGTTTGAAAATGGGATCTGTTATGTATGACTTAACAATACAGTATAAGGTGATATGATTTATTTCCACATATTATGGAAATATACTAAAGGATCATGAAAAAAAATCAATTATGCATCATTTACTAGAAGCTCCCCCCTCTTTCATGTATTATACCCATTTTTTACAGCAACATTACTCAAACTTTTATTAATAGTCTTGCGGTGTGCATAAAAATAGCTGGAACAATATGCTGGGGGGAAAAGTATTATGATAATAAAATAAGTATGAAGGCATTTCTAGGCCAAGGGAGGAAAACTGCTTCCGAAGAATCGAGCATGACTCCCCAGTGAGCAGCTCACTGTGTGTAGCAGCCCTCTGCGTACAGAAAGAAAAAAATGACAGTCCACTTGAAGAGAGACGAGTGACAAGACTGCAAAAGAACAAACAACCTTTTCAGCCTAACAACACCAACAATGAACAGATTCTCTCTCTGTCGAGTGCTAAACATGATTCCGGGCATTGAAGTCCCTGCCTTGTAGGCCGTGCCAAACGAATGTGATGTCAATGCTGTAATAAACGAGCTTTGTGTTTGAGTGCGACCGTGATAATTAGTCTCAAGACGGTATGTTGGTAGAGAGAAGGCTCATAAAATATAGAGGCCATTTGGCCTGCACTCAAGAACAAATCTGTATTCTAGGAGCGTGGGCTGTTACACTAATGTTCGACATAGTTTAAATCTGGCAGAGGCACAGTCAGAAAACTTTGCTCGGAGGAAAGATGCTGACGGTTCCAGGCAGCAAGCTTGAAATATTACTGAGTCAGCGCATGTACGTAGATGTGCGCACCCGCCTTCAGACACACATAACAAACATGCCGTACGCTCCACTCACTGAAGGAACATCCTTTTTGTTGACAGGACTACCCATGTGCCCGAGAGGCCGCACGCATCAACCATTCAAGGTTTTTTCCGACAAAATTGGGGTTGTCGCTGAACGGCGCAGCAACTCAAGGTCGGGGAGATGATAATGATGTTTATAAAGTCTAAATCCACAAATAAGATTCTCTCTGTATCTTCCCAAGTGCCTACCTGCGAGCACGCCTCCATTGTGAAGAAGTGTGAAAGGTCTGCTTGCAATTTCTGCTGGAAGCTGCATCACATTGTGTGGTGGAGCTGAAGACGGCGGCTGAGGAAAGCACACATAAACCGGAAAATCCGAGGGCTTGCAGTGTATGTGCCATTTTCAGGCGGGCAGGTACAAGAGTCACATTGCTACAGTTTCATGTTGTGAATTATGAGATTATTGTCCCAAGCCTCTAGCATCAACAGGGGACGCAGTGGCATTTTGACAACACTAATCACCTCATTCTGAACCTGTTCCGTTTGCTTAGGGAAGGGAAGAAGTCTCCAGTGGCTGAGCCCCAGGGAAACATTGCTGCCAAAAATAAAAAGGGGAAGCAGCGATTTTCTCTGCCCATTGGGTGGTCCAAAAGACCCTGATGGGATGTTTAGTTCAAGATGCTAGCTGTTTGCTCAAATTGTTGCATGGTGAGTTTTCAAAGCTTCAGTTCAAACAACACCCTCCCCTGCCATGACACACCCCCAGAGAGAAAAGGCAAATACATCTTGGCCATTTCTCTCAGGAGTTGGCAAATTAAAAAGAGACTTTGTATTTTCTTTGAAAGTTTAAGGCTGTTTTTCCACTCAAGTCTTTTTCATTTCTGTGGCCTTAATTATGCATATGAAATGAAACTTTTTGATTAAGGCATCAAAACACACCAGAGCAGTTTAAACATGGATTTTCAGAAGGAAAACTTTGCTAATTGAAGTGTGCTTTAATAGCAATCAAACACACAAAAAAATCAGTGACAACGAGTCTGGGCACAGCTGGGCCGATGACACAGACAATGAAATGAACACTTAGCAGATCAAGATAGGAATAAAAATGAACGAACATAACCAGGGAATTATATATAATGTTTCGGAAAAGCAACCATGCGCATCAGAGTATGACTCGGCCTGACCACCATTACCACAAAAGTGCTCTCACACACTCTTACATGTACACACAGGGACAGCCTCCAACCCAAAGTGCTGCTTCACACCCAATTACAATTCTGTAATTCTGTGCCGGGCGCTCCTCGGGGCCAGGGTATCGATGATTCATTTTGCGTTTTATCAAAGAAACAGGAGTGCCATTAAAAAGAGATCAGTCAGCCACCAGGCTTGAGGAGTGTGCTTCTAATTGGCCATTCATCAAAAAGCCTTCTTGAGTAGATCACAGCGCTGAAATATCACACATGATAACTGAACCGCACTACATTAATTACACTACTGATGAACTTCGTGCTCCATAGCTCGCCCCCTTGTGGCATTGGAGACGCTGGATAAACACACAGATGCACACACAATTGGACACACTCAGAAAATTGCTGTCCGATAAGGTATTTTTCTCTAACAGGATAGAGTGCATGACCGCAAACTAAAAATCATGGTACCTAACAATATAACTTGACACTTGGGTAAGCACAAACAAACATTTCTCTTTCTTTTTGTATTTTTTGCTTCAAAAAACTATCCCAGAGGTGCAGCCTTTTCATCTGCTCAATATCATCAGTCAAACCTTTAAAATCATGCTTCCCTCCATTTGTGTACACAGCAGGTCCGGCATGTTCTGACGGTGACGGAGCACTGCTTTTGAAAAGGAATTGTACTAGTCACTGTCTTTCGGTTGTCTTTGTTCAACTAAGCACTCATCAGGACACACAGAAGAATCATTTTAAGCTCCATTTCTCTCTTCTCGCCACGTGCGGGGAATTCTCCCTTTCATCCATTTCCTGATGCACTCTAACTAGACAGTTTTCGGTCATGTCCCAGAATTGTTCGTGCTAGCTCTCTAGATTCCCACACACACACACACACACACACACACACACACACACACACACACACACACACACACACACACACACACACACACACACACACACACACACACACACACACACACACACACAAACACACACACACACACACACACACACACACACACACACACACACACACACACACACACACACACACACACACACACACACACCAACAGCTGCACATCTGCTGACAATTCATCCATCTCAGAATCTCTCATTTTCTGGTTTGAGCATTTTGGTGCTTCCCCCCCTCCTTCTGAGCTGCCGGATCAGCTGGGGCCGGGTTCATTACTAAGCAGTCGCCTGGAGGCCAAGAAACAGAGAGGTAACCGCTGTTAGTGTGGTTACTGAGACACTCGGAGGTTAAAACAGGCTTAAAAAAATGCCACATGTAAGCTCGTTTGCATGTGCTCACTCACACAGCCTTTATCTGCGGTGTTTCCTTTAGGCGCAGGACTGATGAGGAAGGAATCTTCAAAGTAACGGAGTGAAACCCAGATGGCGTTTGATGTGTGGATAATGATTAAGGTGAGGCAAAGCAACACTTTCTTCATTTCCGAGCTCAATAGAAGCCTGGAACGGTTGTGTAGACTTCTGACTGAAAACCAGAAATTGAGGGATTTATCAGGCGCGGGAAATGTAGATCTGAGGTCTTGGATGCACAGATGGTTCCTGTCTGTGTAACTGCTTTGCATACATCAAACAGTAGGAACCCTGCACTATTAGAGGGGAAACCCTATGGGTATCGAACTCATGCCCTTGCAGACTCCTGTGCATGCCAGTCCCCGTACAGAAGCTGCGGGCTACGCACTACGGCTATCAGTTCATCATTGTCATACAGTAATTCTGTATGTAATGTGCCTCTAAATCCCTAAGAAGCAGAGAAGCAGACACAGTGTCTACATGGAGCATGCTTAGCCCAGTCAGTGTCCTGTAGGACCGGCTATTTAACACAGGAATAAGCCAATTATCTTCATAGAGAAGGCAAATTTACAATAGGATTTACACAATTCCTACAGGACTCCTATGTCAGGGGTGGCAGCTTATACTGTAGGTTTCTTTCTGTAATGGCCATGGCCACACACACACACACACACACACCTGCAGTGAAAGTGATTCATGCAGCCGGGCAGATGCACATTACCACCAGCCCAAGCAAACACCTACACATCCACTCCTACCTTTCCAAGAATTATTGTCAGCCTTAATAAAGATCAGTCGAAATACAGAAGGAGTACATAATAACACTAAAATATTTGCTACCTTCTGCACCAGCACATTTAATCCAAGACTGTTTTTTTTTTTCTTTGGAAAAATTGTTCATTTCCAGGGCATGATAAATTGAACTCAAACCAATGGTTACACTCATTGGCACCTTTTGTCGCAAAGTTTATTAATCTCTTCCTAAATTGCGTTACACCATGGTGAAATAATTTACATTGCTACAGTTTCTGCTTTCAATTTCATGTTAACTTCCTAAATAGAGAAATAGTAACAAGCAAATGGAAAGTCAATGATAGTGATCAAATTGAAAATTGCTGTGTGCCACTTGATATAAAGATTTGCGCTGATGCTAACCAATACAATGTGTTGCATGCATCTAAATTAACAAGAAAACTATGATTTTATTTCCCATGTGCTGAAACACTTATTGGAGCATCCTTCCATGTCAGTGTAGCCAAGTGAGATTTGACCCCCTTTTATGGATGCTACCGTCATTATCCTTGTAGATGTAAATAATTCAAGCCTGGCTGTGTGACTGATCAGTGGGTCCATTGATATGTTCTTCAATCTTACACCTTAGTCCTCCCACCACCATGACTCATGTTTTAACGTTATGAGCGAAAAAAAATCCCCCTGGTAGATATTAAGGCAAAAATCCACAAATATTAAATTTAAATATCAAAAAAATATCTCTAAGCTTGAATTGAGCTATATGCAAATGTTGCCTCTGCCTTGGTAGAGGTATTGAGAAGTTAACAGCTTTGATGGAGCAAAAAATGATGCTAACATGCATGGGTATTCAAGCAATTGCTGAAGAAAGATAGTGACATTTTGTTTCTTACATATAACTATTGGAAAAGTGATTTATAATATTTAAATTACATATTCAATAAATATCACATGTAGAATAATGAAACATGATGTTGGGGTTTATCAAGCAGCCAGTTTACGAGATATTAGCTTATTATGCTACATCAACAGCTAACGTTAGCAGCAGCCCTGAGGACTGAATACATGCAGCACTGGGGCTAAGCTAAAACATGCTTACTGGAGGTTAACCAGCCAAATGCGCACAAAGCAAAGACACAACATGTCAGTACAGATTCACTACCAAGAAGTAACATTTCTCCTCTTATTTTAGAGGCTAACTAATGTGTCCGACAGCAGCTTTTCCTAACAAGATATTGATCATCCTTCCATCAAACTCCCCGTTAAAAATGCTATGTATTTTGAGGATCATTACTGAATTTATAATTGGAACAACTTACAGTACTCAAAAAAGAAAACACATCCTCGGAATCTAAGGATTTACACAGGTTATCCTATACTTGCATAACCAACAGTATGCTTACACTTGTCGCTTGCCAACGATGAAATCTTCCAAAAGGATTTGACAGAAATATATGACAGAAATGTTCAGTATCATTATACAGCAGTCGATTCTTGGCTAAAATTCAACTTTTTCTCAGAAATAACAAGAGAAAAGATTACCTTATTCGCTCACAACTCCAATACTTCAGCTGATGGCACTTACACATACCCAACCAAGTCAGTTAAAGCTTTCTCGTTCAATCAATGTCTGACTCTCTTGCCCTCTCCCTCCGTCATTTTTACACAGCATGGTATAAATGTAAATACACAAAAAAAACACACATCCAGCCCGGGGCAGCCTCCCGTCTTTCTGTATAATGTTGTCTCCGGTGAAGCGAGCTGCTGCACTTTTTTCACTAGAGTCCTCCTTTAACCCACCCATCCAAACAGCCATCAACCATGAGCTGGGAGTTGCCTCCCACCACAAATCTAACACCTCGCTCTGAAATTCAGTCCACTCCAGCAGTTATACGGACCCCCTGCTGACAGCAGAAATAGAAGGCGCCTCCATACTTTCAGTTCTTCTCTAAGGGAGAAAAAAATGATTATGTATGAGTTTTTTAAGTTGCAGACAAGTGTGTGTCTTCTCTCGAATAGGTGCTTGAATATATGCATCTCAACCCGCCTGCATTACCACGTACACGCGGGTAAACAGCAGTGTTGGTCTGAGAGCAATCAGACCGTGACAGACTCTGCAGCACCATCCCACAGGCCTCCATCGAGGAAAAACACTGCACTGCCAGACATAGCCATTTCCTCTAAATGACCGCCCTCCACTCCTCTCTTCCTTCCATCACCACCAGGGAGAGAAGAGCTCCATGTCTAGGCATAGAACTGCTCAGACTCAGGTCAGCGTGTCCTGCTCTAACCTTAGTCTGGGGACAATTAAAACACCTATCTGGGGATATGAGAACACAGCAGTACATCTGGGGATGATGGGGGCAACAATGGGGAAAAGCGTGAAGGATGTGCGAGCTAATTCCCACACTTTTCCTGATAGATGTATGCTGTGAAAACCCTTGGCGGCTATCTCGTCTTAAAAAGTTAGCATCAGCAATCATGTGTCTCTACTGCCTTTGATGCATGATCCTCATCAAAGGGCACTGAAGGAAAGTATAGTACATCATCCCTCACATCTATCCGGAGTTTAAAGGGAGCATCACGTATGGATGAAATATTGCTCGTCAGTCACTCGCCTTGAGTAGGTAATTGGAGATGATATAGTTGAGATTCAGTTCTGCATAACGTCACTGCAGACTCAGTCACAGGCTTTTTTTTTGTTCCCCTTCAAAAGACTGACACTGGAGGATAAGTACTCTGCCGAAGGTTTTATATAGCTCATTCCATTGTCCCATGTCTGGAAAGTTAGAATATTGAAGTACAAGTGGGATCTTAGGCGATGTTAGATCCTGGAAGCTCCTTGTTTCCTTTCCTGTCTTAAACAATAGGAAAGGGAATTCTGCCATTACATTATCTCTGTGTGCAGGGCCCTAGGGAATGTTCATGTCTTGAGCACTAACCATTTATTTCCTTGTTCTTCATGTGGATCCCTATGAGGTCTTGTTGTCTGATTCATTTCACTGAATTGTCAGCTAATGAATGGTACGCGTCCGTTGATTGCCACACACTCTGTCGGAAAAAGAAAGGCCCCCATGGGTGGTCGTCTGGGGGATTCTTCCATTCTCATTAGGACAGAATCAGAAAGACATAGAGGCTCGTTGATCGTTTACCATGTTCTCTGTGTGTATTTCCCATAGGGGGGGTTCTACATGAAGCCATTAGTTCTCACCCTAGAAGGCTGATCAGCATGTTTAGGAGCGTCTCCAACATCTTCAGAGGCACATCATTGATGGAATTTGATTGAGTCTTTAAAAAAGGCAGCCAGCGGAGTCTCTGGAACATAATTAGTAAGTAATCTGTCTTCCAACAAAACTTTACAAGGCACTCCAGGCAGGAGAGGCAACAAGGTTATGTAAGATTGGTGAAGGAAAAGGGTTGAAGAAAATCAAGACTTGAATATAAATTCCATTCCCCAGTACATCCTCGCCTCTCGTTTCTTCCTCGAACACACATACACCCTTTATCATTTGTCCTTGGTGAGGCTTTTTCTTAGTCTGCCAGCGCCGTTTCATCCTCCCAGAGTATCCCACCATCTATCCGGAATCACTTCCTTATCGTCGGCCATAACACAGAGTAATGTCTGCTAATGGGATTCGGTGTGTCCCTCGATTGTCACAACTACAGCACCTTTCTGTCCAGCTTCTATTCTTCAGGCAGTTTTATCGCCAGGATTAGTCACGTACTCGGTACAGGCTGTCCAGTTCCAACATCACTACCGCAACCACCACCTATCTCTCCCTCTTCCACCTATACTCTCCACTCATTTTCCCATTTTCTAATCACTGCTCATGTTCTACCCACCCCTTACTTTGTCCACCTTTCATCTATTTCCCCTTTCTCCATCTAACTACCACTCCTCTCCTCCCTTGATGTCTCCTAACCTCCCCTCTCTTGGCCCTCCTTAGCTCTTTGGTCTCTATCTGGGAAAATGCAAGAGTTATCCGCTGTAAACAATTGCTAACTGAATGCTGAAACACAGATTGGGGTGTGCTCTTTCTCGTAACAACATTATAAAGAGGAGAATGCAGTGTCAGTCTCCTGTTTTCTCTGACAAAAAACAGAACCTTGCAATTGCACGGATGGTCCAGAAAACATTGCAGAAAAGTGCTCATGCAATCAAACAAACACATAGTCAATGATATTCAGAGATGAACATGTGCACAAAACACACACATAAATAAACATAGTCAAGGCGTTCACACATCCAACTGATTGTACCCGTTTACACTGGTAGGACAGTTATGTATAATACATGAGCTTTCAACATACATACATAAACATGTCTCACAGTGATCACAGCCATTACTGCTGCTTAAGGCCCATCGTGTGTGTGTTTGTGTGTGTTTGTGTGTGTGTGTGTGGGGGGGGGGGGGGGCTATAAGAGCACAGATTTTCCACTTAAGGATTGACCCAGCTGCACAGATCACATATCAAAAGCTTGCAGTGCTCTCTACAACCCCAGTAAATTATATATATAGATATGGCAGACCCACTTTTCTTTTTTTCTTTTCTTTTTACAAAGATATAGTACACAGCTGGCTGCAGTAATCGATATAACCTGGGAATGCAGGTCGTAAATCTAAGCAAATGTATTTCCAGAAGGGAATGGATGCAAAGGGTTTCACACAAACATTATGACAATATGTGCACAGAGATAAGGGAATACAAATTGATAAATCGCATCACCAACACCCCTGCGTATAATGCCAAATACTTATTATCACCGACTTATAGGGTCGCGTAATAAATGGACGCAATTAAGCCGGCTTTTTGGAGCGACTCGGAGCGGATAAACCTCATTAGAGACGCGCTGAACCAGGGAGAAATTGCGCATACGGACCGCGAACAGGTAAAATATTTGCCCCGGGGAGTGTGTGCTCAGTGTGTGACAGTCTGGCTGTCGGTTCCCCAAACCGTTCTTCGTTAACGGATGCGCCCAGAGAGACAGACGGACAGGGGGTAGAGCGCACACGCATGCCGTCTGTTAGGAATCAGCTCGGACGCGTAAAAATATTGCGCTGGTCCAGTTTGCACCTAAAGTGTCAGCCCTTTCTCCTCACCTTGTAGTCGGAATAAAACATTCACTACAAATCTTGTAGGGTCGATAAAGAGATCAATAAGAGAATCAATCAGTGTATACAACAGTTATTATGGCGAGGAAATTCCCCCACAAGCACACGAGTGAATGCCAGCGGACAGGTCCTCAATCTCTTTGACCAACAGCTCCCTATTAGGACTATAGTCTGTGATCAATGTCGTCCACTGTTTTAAAAAGTCCCGCTGTAATATCTTTCCAACCATCTTATTTCACATGAGGGATATACTTTTATGACGGCAAAATCCTGCGGGGTCTCGCAAAAATACGCACAGAGTCGGTCCACCGGTAGCATCAAACCAATGCATTTCACTGACACTACTAAAGAAAGACACACATCGACATCCAAGTATTTGAACTGCCACGTACCGTAATTGAAAATGTTAGCCCTGGTAAATGTCAAGCAGAGGTGCCAAAGAGCAGAGGGAAACGCAGTCCCCAAATACCAAGCGAGAGGAAACTAGGTCTGATCTCCAGTCAGACCGACCGCCGTTAAACAAATAATACAAGCTCACAATCACAGGGTTACGGTCACAGACATATTGGTGGTGAATTTACCTCTAAATGTCGGATCTCGCTGTGATTGTCTCAAGTTTCTTCGTCCGTTGCCCGTTCAGCCCGTCAGCCGGTCACACAACTGAGTCCAAGAAGGACACACGCAGTTATCGCGCCTCTCTCCCTCCCTCTCTCCCTCTCTCTCTCCCCCCCTACTCTCTCTCTCTCCCCCGTCTCTCTCTTCTATTAAAACGTGACTCTTGAAAAATCTCTCGGCACGTTTTTAATATCGTCTCTTTTTTTCCTCTCGATGTATTCATCACTGCTCTCACTCGTAAGTGATTATTACTGCTATGATGTCCATCATCACTCAGAGTCACCACGTCCTCCACCAACACCACCACCATCATCATAAGCATCATAAGCATCAAGACATCCAAAAATCAATACAGCATACGCGCTTACATAATATTAAGTATGCTGTAGGTATCTCTGTCATTTCCCAATAGCTTCCCTCTCTTGCTCGACTTAAATGGTCAAAGTTTAGTACCACTTTGTATTTATTAAAAAAAGGTTTATATGTTGTATCTAGCAACGTAAACAACTGATAATGAATAATAGGATGCTTTTCAGATTGACTTTATGGACATAACTAAGATTACAAAAATTGACAGCTTTGTGATTCCAAGCTATTTATAAATTAAGAGACATATGATTAAGGTATTAATACCAGAGATGGAAAAACTACTCAGATCTTGTTCTTGAGTAAAAGTAGAAGTACCAGAGTGTAGGAAAACTCTGTTTTGTCAGTAAAAGTATTCATTATGCAGATTGGCTCATTTCAGAATTCTATATGACATGTTTTGATTATAATTATTGATGCATTAAAGTGTAATCAAAGCTGGTAAAGGTGCAGATAGCTATTAAAGGGTTGATTATATTTCCCATCATTAATCCAAATCTGCAAAGTAACTAAAGGTATTTTAAATACATGTAATGGATTAAAAGTACATGATTTACCTCTGAATTGTAGGTTCAAAGTAGCATAAAATGGAAATACACAAGCAAGTACAAGTACCTCAAAATTGTACTTAATTACACTACTTGAGTAAATGAACTTAGTTACTTTACACCTGTGGTGTATTAAATCTGTTCATATACAGTTAGTTACTCTCTGAGGTCATAGAGAGTGCAGAGAGTGATGTGGTACAACAGGATGTTGTATAACAAACCTCTGGAATATGTCAGAAGGCCTCCAGGTATGAGTAAGAAAAAGACCAACGTATATCTCACCTTATTTGGGTACGCGCAAGACATGGTGTACGAACGTATAGATCACCTTTTTTGGGTACACATTCTTATAGAACATCGCATTTTGTCACACACCCACATTTCTCCTATAAATTGCATGAAAAATGAGATTTTGGGGGGACTTCCACAATTGGCACTGGGAACCCCGTATCGCCCGTGTTGGTGTATGATATGCTGTTGTAATAAACCTTATTATATACAAGCTGGTGTCTCCGGGGACTTCTTCATCATCTTCACAAACATCGCTACAAGATATACCTCACACCTCTGATTAATACTAAGCACTGGGACCATGCAGTGTACTTTCAGCTGCTATTAGAAGTTGCAAAAAAAAGTTTGGGTACAAATATTTAACAAAATAAGGGCAAAAACTAAGGTTTTATCATTAATAATTTACTAATAGTGAATGGTTTTTAAAAATCTAGCAGTATGATGAGGAGAAAGTTATTACTTATATAATAAATATTAATAAATACAAGTATCAATGGCCAATGACTAAAATAGTAAATGATTCATTCCCATTACTTGAGGCATAGTTTACAAATTATAAATCATATTCTAAAGGGGGTTGACTACAAGTTGGTGCCAATTGTATATTTATGTTTATAGACTTATCTCTGTCCAACATGAGTATTTACATGAATAGTAAAGCTGTGCGATCTAAAGACGAATGTTTTAAATTGGCTTGATGTAGGAGGAAGATTGATGAAACATCATTATGCCTCTAGAATACACATCACATTTAATGAACTTTGTTTGTTTTGTAACAAAACTCCACAGGGCACCTTGTGTGCACATTCCTCTAATATTCTTCTTTTTTTTTTGCAGTTCAGTTGCTGCATACTAATCTTTTTTAAAAAGTGTGCCTTTAGAATAATTGCAGATCTATTTCAATGGGGATACCATCATCTTCATTAACATCATTATCATCACTAAGCTATCTCGTGATTACAGGCCAACGATAACATTATTATACTCGTGTTAATCAGGCCACCTTTATCATCGTCCAGGACCTATTTCAAAAAGCCATTACCTCCATCCTTACCACTTAAGAGCAAATTATACCTTCCCATCTTCCCACACGTACCTCCCCCAACCCACACACGCACACACACACACAGACACATTTCATTACCGTTGATATATCCAGCTCAGTCATTGCACAAGCTGCAAGTCCCTTATCATTGGTCTATGCTGTACTTGTAGATTGACTCCACTACTAGGAGCCCTTTGAAGTTTAGAGAAAGGGAGGGGAGAGGAAGATGTATGTGTGAATAGTAAAAAAAAAGAGGGACTGCTCCTTCTCTATTACAGAAACACAGTAGAACAGGGCCAGCTAGATGACAGAGCATGAAAGGGCTGATTTATCCACCAGGGAGAGACTCTGTGTATGTGCATGAGTAAGGAAGAGAGGGAGAAAGAAAGAGATTTTGCTCTCTTTATTATTGATACTGTGTGCATTATTAAACTGAACGTATACATTTGTATGTGAGCTAAAAATGCTTCTTCCTCATTTCTTCCCAGGGCCAGGGATCACTTCTGCCTGGATGTGCCACTCTTTGCTGCAGCCCCGGGACTTGATTCTGCCATACATGTGTTTGGCAGGAGAAGTCAGTTGGCTAAGCAGCAGAATCCGGATGGATGTACAGTACACAACACCAGAAAATACAGTTTTAGGCAGTGTGTACAGAGACATCTGGTGCCACAACAAGCTAGAGGGTGTATTGTGTCCTCTTAACATCATAGAACCTAAATTCAGCTTTGCAGGCCAGTTCTTTCTTTGCTTTCCTATTTATGATCTTGTAAACAATGTGTTCGTCTAACTAAAAGGGTGAGTTATCCTAAAGCACAAACACACTTTTTTTCCTCACTGACCCTTTGTGGTATCTAGTAGTGGTTGTTTTTTTTTGCTCTGGTTTTGAGATACTCAAGTTTGTTTCTACCACCACAAGACAATGGACGTGAATGGAATTTAGTTTTAGGCACTTATGTGACCCAACCATTATTTTCAGAAACAGTACTAGAGCACATTATGCTCTAGATAATCAACAGGTCACATTGGACAATTTTTAAAAGCCACGCATGCCAAGCCATGTATTCAGTAGGGAGAACAAGTATTTGATACACTGTCGATTTTGCAGGTTTTCCCACTTGCAAAGCATGTAGAGGTCTGTAATGTTTATCATAGGTACACTTCAAATGTGAGAGATGGAATCTAAAACAAAAATCCAGAAGATCACATTGTATGATTTTTAAGTAATTAATTTGCATTTTATTGCATGACATAAGTATTTGATCACCTACAATGGCCAAGACCAGAGAGCTGTGTAAGGACATCAGGGATAAAATTGTAGACCTGCACAAGGCTGGGATGGGCTACAGGACAATAGGCAAGCAGCTTGGTGAGAAGGCAACAAGTGCTGGCGCAATCATTAGAAAATGGAAGAAGTTCAAGATGACGGTCAATCTCCCTCGGTCTGGGGCTCCATGCAAGATCTCACCTCGTGGGGCATCAATGATCATGAGGAAGGTGAGGGATCAGCCCAGAACTACACGGCAGGACCTGGTCAATGACCTGAAGAGAGCTGGGACCACAGTCTCAAAGAAAACAAGTAACACACTACGCCATCATGGATTAAAATCCTGCAGCGCACGCAAGGTCCCCCTGCTCAAGCCAGCGCATGTCCTGGCTCGTCTGAAGTTTGCCAATGACTATCTGGTTGATCCAGAGGAGGAATGGGAGAAGGTCATGTGGTTTGATGAGACAAAAATAGAGCTTTTTGGTCTAAACTCCACTCGCCGTGTTTGGAGGAAGACAAAGGATGAGTACAACCCTAAGAACATCATCCCAACCGTGAAGCATGGAGGGTGGAAACATCATTCTTTGGGGATGCTTTTCTGCAAAGGGGACAGGACGACTGCACCGTATTGAGGGGAGGATGGATGGGGCCATGTATCGCGAGATCTTGGCCAACAACCTCCTTCCCTCAGTAAGAGCATTGAAGATGGGTCGTGGCTGGGTCTTCCAGCATGACAACGACCCGAAACACACAGCCAGGGCAGCTAAGGAGTGGCTCCGTAAGAAGCTTCTCAAGGTCCTGGAGTGGCCTAGCCAGTCTCCAGACCTGAACCCAATAGAAAATCTTTGGAGGGAGCTGAAAGTCTGTATTGCCCAGTGACAGCCCCGAAACCTGAAGGATCTGGAGAAGATCTGTATGGAGGAGTTGGCCAAAATCCCTGCTGCAGTGTGTGCAAACCTGGTCAAGAACTACAGGAAACGTCTGATCTCTGTAATTGCAAACAAAGGTTTCTGTACCAAATAAAGTTCTGTTTTTCTGATGTGTCAAATACTTATGCCATGCAATAAAATGCAAATGAATTACTTAAAAATCATACAATGGGATTTTCTGGATTTTTGTTTTAGATTCCGTCTCTCACAGTTGAAGAGTGCTTATAATAAAAATTACAGA
Source organism: Eleginops maclovinus (assembly GCF_036324505.1). NCBI lineage: Eukaryota > Metazoa > Chordata > Actinopteri > Perciformes > Eleginopidae > Eleginops > Eleginops maclovinus. Next base: position 7,538,133 of record NC_086354.1, read on the forward strand.
CTTCTACATGCTTTGTAAGTGGGAAAACCTGCAAAATCGGCAGTGTATCAAATACTTGTTCTCCCCACTGTATGTCGTGGGTCCCAAAGTAGGCACCACAGCAACAATAAAGAAACCAGTAAAAAACAGATAGCTTGCAGCAGTTGACGAAACTGTGCATTCAATTTGTCATCCAGAATGCTTCTTATTCGCTATAAAATTGACACAGTATAACATCGCATTCTTTTGTCGGGTACTGTTTCAGTCCTTAAATGTCATATAAGCGGAAAACATCCAGACATATAATTTACATGATATCTTAAAGAATGTCTTCACAGGCATAACTCTCACATTTTACACATTAGCATCTGTATGAGTGTTATACTACTGTTTTTACATCATGTTCAATTACAACTCCTGAGCTCTGTGAATGTCTACTCACATCTGTTTATAGTACACACACACATATATATATATATATATATATATATATATTATACACATCTGCCATATATATCTGTTTATATATCTATATATTATACATATCTGCCATATACATCTGTTTATACGTAATATATCCATTTGTCTATACCTCCTCATTCAACAGTGTAAAGTATTTAAATATTTTCAATGTATTCCACATATGTATATATTTCACATCCTTAAATCTTTATTGTTTTTATTGTAAATATTCTTCTCTCTTTTTGCACTATTTTATTTATCTTATTTGCACCATGTATGTTGAGTTGTTGGAGGAGCATGGGATATAAGATTTTCATTGCCAACATATACGCTGTATATGCTGTGCATATGACCAATAATACCTTGAAAACCTTGATTAACCCAAAAGGCTATATCTAAACACCTCACATTAATATGGCCTACAGCTTTTAACTACAAAACAAAATTACACTTACAAGTACACCTATGTAACGTAACAGTTGTTTTATTCAGAACTTAATATGTTATCTATTTCCTTAGACTATTTATACATGTAGTATCAAAGTAACCCTAAACCTTGGCGACCTGCCTTTAAGACCTTACTCAGGGGTTGAAAACCATTCCAGCGGGGGACCAACATGCCTGCCAGACTGTACTCAGGTAAATCAAACCCTACACCTGGCGTCATCTAAAGTGTCGGAATATCATAATGTCTGACATTCAGTCAGACATTTTAAAATCAAATGTTCCTTATAACTGTAGGGTATTTAAGGTTCAGACTGGAGCCACACAGACCACACAGGAAACAAGGTTGCACTCAAGTTTAAGTTTATTCTCTCTTAGTCCAAAAATGGTGAATTGGAGACAGGACTGGATGAGTGCCAATGATGAGTACCAATGGTTCTACAAAGACAGAAAACAACATTACAATGCTTTGTCCAAAGTAAAATACAAACAGAAATGTTGCCTTACAATCGCAACACATGCCACATCAAACGTAGACAATTCAAACGATATCTAGTCAAGCTTCACATTAACTTCATAATCAACAAGTTAGATCTAATGAACTATTAAACTTACTATTAACATATTAGCAGTTAATACCTAAACATGATCCTCATCAATAAATGAAACTGGACTTACATTGAAATAACTCCAAAAGACACATGGCACACTTCACCAAACAATTTCCAGACGTGTTTAGGGACAAAGAGAGGAAGTCCCGCCCTTACAGGTCTGTATTTAAAGGGTAGGCAATGATTGACAGGTAGATTGTTCACTTGTACCACCTTGTGGAGCGGAGGGGAAATGCACTTGTAGTTCTTTGGAACTTGTAGTTTCTAACAGCCGCCCCCGGAGTTGTGCAGCAAATACGTTACGTGGTTTCTTCTTCAGTGATTTCAGGGAGTGGGATTAATCTGGAGACAGGGCGTATGTATTCTCGACCTTGAATGGTGATTTTAGCACTGCGAACCTTTCCATCTTTTCCAGGGTAGGTTTCGGTTATCCTTCCGATAGGCCAGGATGCTCGAGGTAGCTGGGGGTCAACCAACATCACAACCTGGCCTGAATCCAAATTCTCCTTGTCAGTTTTCCATTTCTGTCTGACTTGAAGGTTTGGAAGGTAGGATCGGATGAAAGCTGACCAGAATTTGTCAGCCAAGATTTGACTGTGACGCCATCTTCTCTTACCAAGAAGTTCACTGGGACAGTAGATTGCTTGGGGAAGAGAAGAATCAGGCCGCCCCATCAATAACATATTTGGTGTAACTGGATCAAGGTCAGCAGGGTCAGAGGAAATGTATGCAAGGGGTTTCGAATTCAGAAGGCCCTCTACTTCAATAAGGGTTGTATGTAGGACTGTCTCAGTGAACTTCTTGGTAAGAGAAGATGGCGTCACAGTCAAATCTTGGCTGACAAATTCTGGTCAGCTTTCATCCGATCCTACCTTCCAAACCTTCAAGTCAGACAGAAATGGAAAACTGACAAGGAGAATTTGGATTCAGGCCAGGTTGTGATGTTGGTTGACCCCCAGCTACCTCGAGCATCCTGGCCTATCGGAAGGATAACCGAAACCTACCCTGGAAAAGATGGAAAGGTTCGCAGTGCTAAAATCACCATTCAAGGTCGAGAATACATACGCCCTGTCTCCAGATTAATCCCACTCCCTGAAATCACTGAAGAAGAAACCACGTAACGTATTTGCTGCACAACTCCGGGGGCGGCTGTTAGAAACTACAAGTTCCAAAGAACTACAAGTGCATTTCCCCTCCGCTCCACAAGGTGGTACAAGTGAACAATCTACCTGTCAATCATTGCCTACCCTTTAAATACAGACCTGTAAGGGCGGGACTTCCTCTCTTTGTCCCTAAACACGTCTGGAAATTGTTTGGTGAAGTGTGCCATGTGTCTTTTGGAGTTATTTCAATGTAAGTCCAGTTTCATTTATTGATGAGGATCATGTTTAGGTATTAACTGCTAATATGTTAATAGTAAGTTTAATAGTTCATTAGATCTAACTTGTTGATTATGAAGTTAATGTGAAGCTTGACTAGATATCGTTTGAATTGTCTACGTTTGATGTGGCATGTGTTGCGATTGTAAGGCAACATTTCTGTTTGTATTTTACTTTGGACAAAGCATTGTAATGTTGTTTTCTGTCTTTGTAGAACCATTGGTACTCATCATTGGCACTCATCCAGTCCTGTCTCCAATTCACCATTTTTGGACTAAGAGAGAATAAACTTAAACTTGAGTGCAACCTTGTTTCCTGTGTGGTCTGTGTGGCTCCAGTCTGAACCTTAAATACCCTACAGTTGCTCCGGCTCGAAGGACCAACTGTAGGGTATTTAAGGTTCAGACTGGAGCCACACAGACCACACAGGAAACAAGGTTGCACTCAAGTTTAAGTTTATTCTCTCTTAGTCCAAAAATGGTGAATTGGAGACAGGACTGGATGAGTGCCAATGATGAGTACCAATGGTTCTACAAAGACAGAAAACAACATTACAATGCTTTGTCCAAAGTAAAATACAAACAGAAATGTTGCCTTACAATCGCAACACATGCCACATCAAACGTAGACAATTCAAACGATATCTAGTCAAGCTTCACATTAACTTCATAATCAACAAGTTAGATCTAATGAACTATTAAACTTACTATTAACATATTAGCAGTTAATACCTAAACATGATCCTCATCAATAAATGAAACTGGACTTACATTGAAATAACTCCAAAAGACACATGGCACACTTCACCAAACAATTTCCAGACGTGTTTAGGGACAAAGAGAGGAAGTCCCGCCCTTACAGGTCTGTATTTAAAGGGTAGGCAATGATTGACAGGTAGATTGTTCACTTGTACCACCTTGTGGAGCGGAGGGGAAATGCACTTGTAGTTCTTTGGAACTTGTAGTTTCTAACAATAACACTCGCCAAAATCAAGCTTAAATAAATTGACAGTGTTATTTTTCTTCAACTCCTTACCTGTAAAATTCAATTCGTCATCCATTGCTTCTGAGGAGTGGGCGGTTTAAAAAAAAACGGAGAGCAACGGCTCCCATTTTAAAAGTTCCACCCGAGTGCCGCTTACCTGTAACACGTCTCATCACAACACATATTAAAGGTTACATTACATAATTGTCACCTACATCATGATGGATTAAATAAGCAATGAAAGCAATGAGCAGCTAATTAAATTAAAGAAACAGAAATGGTTCCACAATTTTAGGGTGTACTACATTTTGTTTGACTATCACTCCGCCAATATGTTTGTTAAAAGTATTATAGTTTTTTAAGTTGCAGAAGTTTAAATGTCTGTTTGTAAGGTTTTGTTTTCGCTTTAAAGCCAAGTCTGATCATTCCGTTATATTGGTCTCTCTTAATGTAAGAATTCAGCAATACTTACAAATGTGCTAAGGCATTTTACCACAGTACTGGAAGTGGGATGAATCATCATTGTGTTTGTCAGGGTAACTGAAATGATATTTATTCAAATAACAGAATCAGAGATAATTATTTAGTGAGTTGTTTTAACTTGAAACAGCTATCAGATGAAGCTGGTGTGCGGTGGGAATTTCAATTGCTCTGTTATCTGTGTCACTCTGCCCACAGTTTAATGCAAAGCTGCTCTTTCACCCCCGAAGGATCCAAAACAAGCATGAAAATCAAACAAACCTTCAAACATTCATTCATGTTCAAACAAACATGCACACTTGATTTATCCAGTGCCCTGTTCCGTCACTGAATCCAAACACTTTATTAGTTCCGTATATGTGTGTACCGTGTACCGTATATGTGTGTACCGTATGTGCGTATGCTGACAGCATGTGTGTTTTGAAGGCCACTGACGGTGCATGCAAGTGGGGAGGATGGAGCGATCTCTGCAGCAAACATCCCAGTATATCCTTCAGTCATCTATCAGTATATACGATCCACAGGGAACAGAGTGACAGGCCGCTCTGGCGTACACACAAGACCTATAGAAAGCCGGTGATGATATGTAGAAAGACAGGGAGTGTATGAATTCATCAGATTGGCAAGCAGGTGGGCAAATAGACAGAAAGAGTGCTCACTGCAAAATGAGCACGCGGCTCGTCTTCATAGATAGACGGACACTAGGACAGACAGGCAGAGTGACAGATAGCATGAGGATAACAGACGCCTAGACAGATGCATGATGGGCTTCCAGATCTGCGATAAGACACTGGCCAGGTATAGCGTTTAATAGCACGCCACTCAGACAGACACGGACAACAGCTGCACGCTTCAGTCCGACTCGAGCAGGGACAGACAGATGCCCTTTTCTCGGCTGGAGAGATGCCTCACCTCTGCACACACACACTCACACACACACACTGCTCATCCTTTTCCCTTCTCCACCTGTCTGCTCCTTGCTGTCAGGGAGCCAGACAGGAGGCGATGTTTTCTTCCCTTAGGCACTGTCATCTTCTCTTTTTCTCCTCTCCTACCCCCTTTCCCACCATTCCTTTCCTTTTCTAATCCTTTATTTCTATTTGTGTGGCATTTGCCATTTCTAGATTTCATCTCTAGAGCTGCTGCCCTCAAAAGAATACCATGGACAGACAGCAGCCAGTGGATTCTATATTTGTGTGTCTGTTGATGGCGAGCGTCCAGGTACGAATATGACAGGGGCTTTGTGCCAGAGAGGGTGCATGAGCGATTGTTTGAATGCAAATGACCATATATGGATGCATTGTTATTTGGCTTTCCTTTCTGCCGCTTTTGTCTCTGTCATTCATCCAACTGGCAAAGAGTCTTTTAGCAAATTATATCAGCCTTTAAACGGCTGTTGACAGTCAGTGAAAGAGAGGAAGATATGGATTGAGAAAAAAGGAAGGGAATAAGGTGTAGGTGGCGAATCTGCACTCTGCTTTCACACAAGGGCATTGGAAATATTCACAGAATAGCATCGCTGTGCTTCTAAAACAACAGGTTTTAGCAGACCAGCTGGTCACATTTTATATAATTGTTGTGTCTAATTTAAAATTGTATTTTTCTGCATGAATGTAATGTAAAAAAGAGGACGAATGTATTAGTTGTGTCTGACATTGTCATTTAAACCAATGATTGCGACGTTCAGCACCAACATGAAGTGAGAGCCCTTCTACATTTGTTCGTTTCGTAAACAAACCAAGGAAGGAAAAACATTTACACACCAAAAAGACAGAGCAATAGTTATTATTTATCTTGGTAGCAAATGTCCAATATTTATTATCTTTTTTATCTCTGCCAAGCCTTAACCTGTGGGGATAAAAAGTGTGTGTGTGTGTGTGTGTGTGTGTGTGTGTGTGTGTGTGTGTGTGTGTGTGTGTGTGTGTGTGTGTGTGTGTGTGTGTGTGTGTGTGTGTGTGTGTGTGTGTGTGTGTGTGTGTGTGTGCGTGTGTTTGTAGTGATAATTTTATGAGATCAAAATTGCACCTAATGTTTAATTTGCACATTCATTTTTAATATGTAGTTTTATATCTGATTTATTGTTTTTTTTTCGTTTTATTATTCAGTTGGACAATTTATTTCTTACTTAATTATCATTTAGTTCAAGTGTTAAAAACAACACTTTGTTCTGACTATTTTTCCTTGTAATAGTATTGTATATCAAGATGACTTCAAATTGCTGTGAGTCAATTAAACAAGACCCCGGTGAGATTAGTGCAAACTCTCAACCCATAGGTGACTACCAGTACACAGCAAATGTAAAAGTATTCTGGGAATGCTTGCTCAGAAGATTTTAGTATTTTAGTGAACATCTGTCAAGACAGAACTTAAGCGACCCCTTTTTCGTCTGAGCTGCAAAAAGCATATAGGCATGTTTTTTTTTTTTGCTTCACACACGAAGTGCAAAACAGTGCATTTCTTTTTTATAGATATCTCAAGAAACCATGCAATGTATAAAACCAAAAGACACTGACAAAGAAATGATGATATACCAATTTAAGACCGTTTTTCATAGGTGTGTTAAGATAAATGTACAACTTTTTGCACTAAAGATGCCCTATTTTACATTTTTGCACATGTGAATTGTCTGCAAAATCTAAAATCCTAAAGTTCCCTGCAGAGGAACTTTAGGATTTTTACTTCTTTAACATAGTGACATCCCTATGTAACGCTTGCGCTTCTGTTGGCTAGCGCTGCAACACATAGTCTGTAATGGCTAATTGGCTATACCTTGTTTGCTCAGCAAAATGTCATCATCTTCATCACAGAACACACACACACAAAGACACAGAAACACACACACCTCTCTGAATCATACAGTATAAAAAGTGCCAGAATGAATCATAACTAGTCACTGTAATACCTTTATGTTGACATTAAAACAGCACAACAACCATTTACCCAGTCAATAAGTTACATGGATAATTGCTTGATGAATATTAGCAGTGTCAGTGAGCATATTAAATTGCACTGTGCATGCTGGAGAGCTAATATGCCCATGCAGCCAGATGCTAGCTGCCTACCAGCTGGATCTTAAATGCAAAAATAACCAACAGAAATCTAACCGAGCACACAAGCAGAAGATGCTGTCAACATCAGCAGCAGCTCCAACAGAGCACAGAAAGCAGGTAAAGCAGCCAAGCCGCCGGCCAAATCAACCTAATTTAAGCCACTGCAGCAAGCGTAACATTTTCCAACACCTTAAGGGCTACAGTGAGCTCTCTAAATTCGCCTTGTAAGTTGATTTTATGGCAGGTTAAATAGCCTTTTTCATCGATCATGCATGAAATGAAACTAATCCATCAAAATCCGTCTTTAATCTTAATCTTATGAGTTGAAATGTGGCAATAATTTATTGTGTGCCGCCTGGACTAAAATTGAATGAGAAAAAGTGCACAGTCGCTGCAGGGGACTCGATGTACCCGAGAACCTGCTGGGAAATGTCATGATTTTTTCTGACTCTTTTCATTCCTTATTATTGCCTCTGATCAATTTTAGATTGAATCAGATCATGATCACCGGTTCACACAGGCTATGTTACGAGGTTGTTACATTCTCAATCCAAACAAACTGAGAAAACGACTTTTTTTAAGTACGAGTGCGAAACAACTGTTTGCATTATGTATGCATCATTTCTGACTACTGTCGTGCGGCAGATTTCATGCACATCACGGTGAGATGAAGCCTCATAACTTATTAAATGTCATTGAATTGTGAACAGCAATGGTTATAATAAACAGCTTTATTCAGTCCTGCAGTGTTTCCAGGAGGCGCATATACTGAAGAATCTGCTCAGTGTGAAGGAAAGCTCACTTTTCTTTACTCCAAGGTCCCTCATTGATTATCATTCACTTTATCAACTGTTACTTTAAAGCATTTATTTCAAGTGGATGGGTTGCTGGAAACATGTGCCTTCTGAATCTCCCTTTTGGCAACAGTTGGTGAATTAAATACTATAACAGATAATTATTGTACATTGAAGACCCTCCTTTTCAAACGGCCTTGTCCATTGTCATCTCATGGGTCACCGCAACTTAGTTTTTATACATTGAATAGACTCTTCTGGTTTCATTCTCTGCTATTAAATTTCCACTGACTTTGATTCTCGGTCCCTGTGCTTTTAAGGCAACCAGTCCTGCGTCTTCCAGCAGCTCCAGGCCAGTGGCTGTGCTGGAGTCATGCCAGCCTCCCATTGCCTCTGTCCTGGCAAAGCTCACAGCCAGCTCCCATGGTGGGGAAGGCTTCACAGCCTGGACCTCAAAGACTGCTGTCCAAACAACAGGAGAGGTTCCCTGTCAGACGAGCATTAGCCTGTAGAGATGCTGCTGCAGTTTTTGTAGCCTAGTGGAGCTGAAAGAGTGAAGAGGGTCAACTTGGTTCACTTTGTTTAAAGGTGCACATGCAACAATAAATCTGAGACGTAAATAAAGAGTACCCTGTGTTTTAAGTGGGAATAAACAAGTGGCCACTACTGCCAGTACATCTCACTTGATCGATATGTATCTAAGTAAATGAGGTACTTGTCATTTTTACGTAGGGGTTTTATTGGTAAGCTACATTTCTATTGTATTTGTACTTGAATGGATATTTACCTAATGCACATAAAAGATTAATAATTGTTCCTCTCAATAAGGAGATTTGTGAGGAAAAGGACGTCCCCTCGACATTGAAGATGAGGATTTGCCTAAAATGAGTATTTTTTAAAAGAATCCATTGTTTTGTTTTTTTTAGGTAAATCGAAAAATCCAACAGTATACAATTGATAAGATTAGCTCCTGGAGATCCTGCAGAATCTGTTACATGGTGACATTAAGTCAGTCAACAAAAGTAAGATGTAATGTAGAAAAACATTTAATTATATATTCTAGTTCCCTCTGAAAACTAGCCTGGTTTTGAGAGATAGAAGAAAAAGGGAAATCTCCAAACCTCTTTTCCATTAAATAATATTAATCCCCTTTAAATCCTCACAGTCCATCTAAAACCATACTCCCTGCATGATCTTTTAGATCTTTATTAAAAGGCTGGGTTGTATTTGTATTATAAACCCAATTCATTGAATCACGGATTGCACATTGGTGGATTTCTTGGACTAAATGTATCAATTCTAAGGAGTGTGTCTGTCTTAACTACATCTACATCTGAAGGCAAAAGAGTGAATAGCGGTTTCAAATGGGAACACTAAAAGTGGTCTAAAGGTCTGCTGTCATAGACACACAGGAAACAGAAACCTCTAAATTGGAGTAAAAGCAAGCACACTTTCATAGTCTTTTCTCTAAGGCATTGATGGTGTTGCACTCATTGGTACAAAGTGACAGGTATTTGTGTAAAGAATGAAAAAAAGCTTTTTGCCCTACTTCCTCACACCAAGTGCTGCATAAAGTGGCTGTGCTTGTCGGTTTCGGAAAGCCACAGAAAATGGTCGAACTCAGCTCTTCTTATTTGGAAGTCAGAAAGGTGAACGGGGAGAGTTTTGTAGATGCTGTCGTGTGTTCCCACAAGCACTTCGCCAGAAGCTTTCTGACACCTTAACAGCTATCATGTGATGGGACAAAAGCGGTACATCATTCCAATCTCGTCTCCTAGAGCCCTCCAAAAAAACAAAAATAATGACGTTTCAAACATGTGTTTTGACACTGCACATTCACAGACTACCTTCATCTGTTTGAGAGGGCAATTGCTGACCATAAGGAATCCAATCTTCTGTGCTTCAGTGTCAATACCACATGTTCAATTTCACCATTCCACATAGTCAGAACAAAGTGTTGTTTTTAACACTTGGACTAAATGATAATTAAGTAAGAAATAAATTGTCACGCAGCAATTGTGTTGTTCTGATCACGCTTTTGTCGATTCCGATGTATTGTAGCCTACTAGTTTATGTGTTTACTCCAGCATTTGTTTATGTTGCACTGCTTTATGTACCAATAAAAAAGACAAAAATGAGGAATGAAACACAAAAATCAGTAGGCTTTGAAAGTCTTCCTTAAGATCACAAAGAAAATCCTCAATGTGTGTGATTAAATGAAAGAGAAGCACAGTATTCTGCACTATTTTACAGATTTTCACACTTTCTCTGAGTCTGAAAATAATACATTCCTTAAATTGCATTCACATAATGCGCTATTTGCTCTTTGCTCACCGCGAGGTTGGGCGCAGAGTCGTGCTGGGAAAACAGCCAGTGTGTTTCAAATCTACGGTTACCGCCTATGCTCGCCTGCGCCGCTACATACAGCTCTTATCAGATTGGTTGTGCATCAAAAGGTCATTGGTAACAAGGTCAAAGCTAAAAATGATTTGAACTTTGAGCACAGATTTCTGCGGTGCACCACGCTGAGGAAAGCACTTACTGCCTTGCGACACCGCTCTCTCCATAGAAACACAACAGCGACGCCAGCGGAGAGCCGTTTTACCGCGTATCATGTGAACGCAACTTCAGCCTTAGTGAACAGGAAAGTTGTTGAGTGTATAACAGAGAATTTTAAAGTTGAGGCAGGCCTCCCAAGAAGGGCTCCAACCTGTTTTCATGGAGGATCAGTTCATAGAAGTGAAAAAATATGACATTAGTTTATTACATTCGGAATCGAAGGAAGATCACATAGAATAGCCTAATTGTGTGTGTTTTAAAGAAAGAGAAGCACACAACTTCAAAGTTTAAAAAGTAACAAAGTTGTTAATGCCTAAAACTTGCGTTCTCTGTACTCAGAGTGACTTGTTAAAAATAGTCTCGTTGTATAGAAGTCTATGAGAAAATTCCTCTAATTCTCACTTGATTTATTGCTTCAATTTGGGCACAATTTTTACATCGAGGTCTTCTCCATGATATTATTTGTTTATAAGGATCCTATTTAGATTAAAATAGACAATAAAGCTGCATATGCTTCGAGGCGGGATGATGACCATGATGTTTCCTGTCTGGGTGTTGTTAACTTCTTTGTTGTAGATCTTAAACCCTTCAGCGTGCTTTCAGTTCATGTTGGTGAGTTGAAAGTTAGTTGTTATGTTTTTGGTATAGTCTAAAGCAACGGCAATATAAGGGATTGTTGAGTGTCTATGGGATCATAATCATGATCTCATAGACATCCATGGATTGATAGTAACTTAGCATGTAAATAAGAACGTTGAGGGAGCCCGTTCTTCTTCCATTCTCCGAGGGAAAACCCACAGTCAAGTTTGAGAAACCTTTGTATGTTTGACATTTCCATTTCCATCATTGAAACATATAAAAATGTATTTTACCTTTTCTGCATGAGGATCTGATAAATACATCATAAACTTTTAGAAAAACACGTCAAGCGAAAACCTTTACAGAGACTCTTTGATCCGCAATAAATAAATGAACAGTTTGTCTGAATTTCAAACTGAATTTTTTGTGGAATTGTCTCACGGCACATTGTTAATGTGTGAACTGTCTGGAAATGTATTCACCATCTGAAGATGTGTGATTTGAATATGAGTGTGTGGGTGCGTGTGGTGTCATCTTTCATCTTCAAGAATACAGGCTCAATGTCAAGCTGCCAACTGATAGATGGCTTTTGTGCTTTCCCCCCTTTCTAGGCTTCGTTCCCCGAGTAAAGACTCAGAATCTGCCTGTCCCTTGAGGTAAACGACCACACTGGAATACCAAGACAACAAAGAGTCCACACACCTGCATTACAACCTGAGAATTATAATAGGGAGAAAAAGAAAGAAAAAGAAGCAATACATCCGCACAGTCGCATGGGACGAGCATGCAAGAAACAATGTGCCTGTGAACAACAAACACAACAAGAGCCCAGTGAGTGATAATCACAATAATGACGATAATCACTGACTATTCAAGCAGAGAGAAAATAAAGTTTGAACAAATTACATGCTGGTTAATTTTTCTTCCACCAAGCGCACAAAGAGAAACAAGCTGGCAGTGGCTGAGCAGCTAACAATGATAAATTGTCCATACCTGCGATCATATTAACAATAATTATTGCGTTAGTGTATTCCACACAGTGATGAAAGTGTGCTCCGTGAGACGCATACGAAGTCGTCTCGCCGAAGGTGGAATGTAAAAGTGGAATCTTTGTGCTTCCTCCGTGTAAAGTCGTTTCCCATCATGTTCCCTTTCTCTTTCATCAGGGGCAGGTATTGTTTCGGTACTGCTCCATCTGATGGAGTATAAATCACAGGTGGAGCCAGGCTTTCCTGCCATCCACGATAAATTGGTCTCCATTTTCTGACATCCAGGCTTTTGGAAGCATGATTTCTTTGATCTTTTCAGCCCTACTCGACGTTTTCTGGTATTCCATTTTACATCATCACCCTTTCTGCCACGGTCGCTCTCTTTTTTTTTCTTGTCCTGTCTATCTCTCTGTCTCATCAAACTATATGCCTCTCCTTTTCTTTTTTTCCCCTCCAATCCTGTCACTGTTTCTTTATCGCTTGTCTTACTTATCTCCTCGTTTCATCTTCTTTAACTTTTCCCTCTTGCTATGTCGCTGTCATTAGCTGTAACATACCATGTCATGCCTTTGGTTGTATCTTAGTAACCACCAAAAGCTTTGTGCATCTTGCTACTCACTGCATATGTGTGTATTCATTCTCCACCCACTTTTACAAACTTTATAAAGGCATGTTTGGTCGCAACCTGTGAAAACTGTTTCTCAAACTGTTAAATTATACACTTATGTGTGTACACCCATTTCTAAAAGTGCATGTGTGTTAGATTTGTTGAAGCACTAAAGAGTGAGAAAATATGTACTCCAACTATATGTAACTGCCTCAAGTATAGATCTTCATTTCATTTTTTTAACATGCAATTTGTCTGTTTCTTGAGCAGGAGGTAAGTGTGTGTCGAATAATAAACATCAAAGCGAGAAGAAATCTGCACACCATGCTCCAACAACATAATCCCTGAATCATTTAGAGCCTAGTTCTATGTTAATGTCCCAAAGGCAGCACGTCTTTGAACTTTATACTGTATAGCTTTGTATATGGTTTCACAATATAATGAAACATTATCACTAAAATGCTGCTTCAACACTCTCTCAGTGGCTCTAAGTTTGTTTTGGACTATAGTGAAAGCGCAACGAACAGCTGCTTTGGCTGAGCTTAACATCATATGATAGAGTAATGAGCTGCTTGTTCAGTTTTCGTTTTGGATGCTTTTCTCGATTGCTTTCTAGCTAGTCATTAGAAACAGTGTTTCTAATTGATGGGCCAAGCTACTGTAGCTGTCGATCAGTAAATGGTTTTAAACCCAGAATAAGGACAGCTGTATCTAAGCTTTTGAATACATTTCAATTATTGTAAAATTGTGTAAATGTCTAAAATCCTGATTTCCCCTTTCACAGTTAGCCATGAATGAACACTTTCAATCATCTGCTTGAATAGGAATCCCCCTGTCAGCTACACAATTCTTTAGACCTGACATTTAAAACAATGGTAAAGAGGAATGATTATTTTTTGCCATATGACTAAGGCCCTCCAACAATGCCAGAAGAGCCATCTTTACGCACGGCTGTAGCTTTTAATAGCGCCCGATTAGTGATTAACTCATCATACATGCAACCAACAATTATGTTGGTGTTAGAGAATGTCATGTAATTAGTCATTAAATGGAAGCCTTTTTAATAAGTGTAAGAAGGATGTACAAAAATAACTGTGGTATGACTAATTTATTTGGAACCGAATAATGTGGGCCCAAGTGTAGTAGAGCAGCCGTGGCCTGAGTCAATATATATCCAATGTGTGTATTTTCCTGGGCAGAAGGTCTGGGCCGCTGCTCCGATGTCTTCAATCTGCAGGTTGCCATAGCTCTGAGGATTGGGCAGACTTGATGGCCAGATGGAGTAGCAATTATTTTCACTTCTGCTGGTCAGTTCCATTTAATATTACACAAGTCAAAATGTAAATTGGGGGCTGCAATACCCATAAAAAATACTTCTACTGGGGAAGTGAGGGAAGGTATGAGTGTTGCTGTTGAGCAGAAAGCATACCTGAGTGTTATTACACCCTGTGTGTCTGCCTCTATCTGCTGTCCTTCAACATTCACTATCTCAAAATTCATGTTTCTCTTTCCTCTCAGACATTCATAAGACTTATTTGATTAGTTTTGACTTCCAGATGTTTGCTGATTCAGATACATTTTAAGTTACACAGAGTTCACAAATGGGAATAGGTTGAACGTTTTTTTGTAAATCACACTCTCTGCCTAATCTGAGCTTCTCTTTGATTTGTTAGCTTAATTGTTGTGTTTGCGCATGTAAATCCCTGTGTGTTACCCACAGAATCTTAAAACCCACCCTCCGGCTCCCCCTCAAGTTGAAACTGTTAGCCCTGCTTGCACTGTTTTTGTTGTTTCTCTTGTAAGGGCTGTTAGCAAATTTAGCCACTAGCAGCCAACTCCACCGTCACCGTGTTAAGAAACGTGTGGAGGCAATTCCACAATCATATGTCTATATCTGCTCTAGATTTGAAGAAAAACATTGTATAATATAGATGTATTTTGGATTTGCTCCCAAATGTAATAGGTTCTTCCTTGGCCATTAATGGATCCTCTTCTAAGTTTTATGTGGCCAATAGTTTTTTCCATAATCCACAAGACATACAGATAAACAGAGACATTGAAAAAAGCATGATTTTCTTGGCAGAGAATTTATTTAATATTAGTATTAGTATTATTAAACAATACCATTACGAAAAAGCTAACAACCCACAGCCAACAGCTGTTAGCCTATGGAACTTTTGAAATTAAAACTAACCAAATCTGATTTAAAGGATAGAATTGTGTGGCTTTATTTGTGATCCTGGTAAATAGGACATATAGTGTTGTTGGGGCCTATTTTCATCTATGTAATAATACATCTGCTGCTAGTGAGTAGTTCTGGCAGCAGGACGCTCTATGTGGGACTGACTCAAATTAACATTATGCTTCGTGAAAATACATTTCAACCAGTGCAACAGCGTGACTCACTGATGTATTTTTAATAGTTTATGGACAACAATGGAGCTCTATGATCTCAGCTAAGTACGCTTTAATGAGCTTTAGCTAACATTCAACAGTTGTATAGTAATATCAATGGTTTGGAGTTTTTGCAAGTAAATGGCAAGGTAATGTTATCTCTTTTTCAATGAGAATTAATGAGTCCTTGATTACATTTTTCCAAGAGAGATATATGGTGCTTGCATTCATAGTTGAAAGATAATCTTCTGTGTGTCTAGGGTCCTAATTACTGTGTGTGTGTGTGTGTGTGTGTGTGTGTGTGTGTGTGTGTGTGTGTGTGTGTGTGTGTGTGTGTGTGTGTGTGTGTGTGTGTGTGTGTGTGTGTGTGTGTGTGTGTGTGTTTGTGTGTGTGTGTGTGTGTGTGTGTGTGTGTGTGTGTGTGTGTGTGTGTGTGTGTGTGTGTGTGTGTGTGTGTGTGTGTGTGTGTGTGTGTGTGACATAAGTGTATTAAACAGCATGCCAGGGTAGCTCAACTGCTCTGTCCGCTGGCACCTGAGTCTCAGCTGACCAACTCTGCTGCACACATAAACAGTCCCACGCAAACACAAAGCACACACTCCTACTCCACTCACACACACATGGATATTTCCCATGAAACTCACCCCCCCACCCCTCCTCACACATCCCTCTCTCTCTCTTTCCAGCGCACCCTCCCTCTTCTTTTCATCTCCCTCGCTTTTCCTCCATCCACCAGATGGCTGACCCATCTGCTCCCCCTGTTTCCCTCACTCCCCACCTCCGTCTCTCCCTCCCTCCCTCACTGCACTGCTCTTCATGTGGTCGGGATCCAAGTTGTGTTCACACAGGACCCTCAGTTCCTTCAGACGTTGTGCACTCACAGGGGTGACTCGCTCCCCTCTTGCACTGGTTGCGTGTTTGCTCGCATCTGTTTGGTCGCCTTAATTTTGAAGCCATTTCTGACGATGGCTCTTCCTGAAACTTGTGTTTACTTATGTGGTTGCGTTTGTGCACACATCTGCTTAGGTAGCCAAATTTGACAGTGTGTGTTTGCAGCACACCCACCATCTGTTGGTGTATTTCTGCATTTAAGGGGGGTGTTCATATGATTATAATCTAAAATGTGTTTTGCCTGAGTTTAAATTGAGAATGTGATATTTGTGTGAGCGTTGCTTTATCTCTATTCAGCTACGCCCATCTTTGGCAGATTGCTTTAAGGTCCAATGAGTAATTTTTGTTTACAAAGTGCAAATTAACTAACATATCAACATAATGTCTGATGTACCAATGTTGAAGTTATGTCAAATAGGTATGGCGTTGAACAGACATACTGAAATAAGAAAATTAACCAGCTAGCCCTGGTCCGTCCTGTCATGTCGGCAGAGGTAGAAGTAACCCCAGCTTACTTGTCTATAATATAGATATATAGACAAGTTTGTATGAGGGTTTTTATTGGATTAAACTAGCCCTATAATATACATTTTCAGGTTGATTTGTAGTTTGTCTCATACTGCCTGTGCTGCAACACCTCTTTTCACCCTCTGTCTGAAACCAGAGCTGCTCTGATTGGTTAGTTGGCCGGCTCTGTTGTGATTTGTGAATTGCTTGTCCCGCCCCTTAGCCTATTACATGCAATGTGTTGTAGTGCTTGTCAATAGAAGAACAAGTGTTACATAGTGATGTTATTATGTTACAGAAGTAAACAAAGGAGTCAAATGGAGAATGGTTTCAGGCGTGGGGGGAGGGGGGACTCCCTTTGGGGGGAACTTAGGGATTTTAACCTATGCAGACCACTTAAATGCACAAAAACAGATATAACACACTACAGGAAAGGGGAAACCCCAATAGCATAATAGGGCCTCTTTAAATCCAAAAAGGCAGAAACAGGAATATGGCTTACATCCTCAACTTGTCGTTACAATATTTATCATACAAATCAATAATTGGTTTGAATGTTCAATCCTCAACAGTGATAAGAAGAATGTGAGGTTTCTTTCTAATTCGTCATCCCTGGAAAAATAGGACATGTTTTATTATTTTTTACCACAAAGCACTGGTTAGTAAGTTAACTTAAATGTCAGTTAAGCCACGTTATAGGTAAAAACTAAAATGAGTGTTCACAAAAGCATCTGCAGTAATGCATCACTGCACCAAAAATACTGTGTGCCCTAAGGTAAATAAGTATATCAAGGTTGCAATAATGAAGTCAGTCTATAAACCTGTAATGGATGTTTGAAACTAAAAATGTAGGTAATAATTTTACCCTCTGGCTCACTGCCTGGCCGATTTAAACAAACAACAAAAATTCGATCCAAGTTACATAAAAGCTCCCCTCTTCAGAGAAAGGGAAAAACAGCACTATACAATTGCATTAAAGTGCATTGTAGTAGCTCTACATGCTTCTGTGTGTCCCGAATCACCTTGACCTTGCCAATACAGATAGCTTATACTCTGCTGAGAGACGTTTGACTGACAGGTTGGCATGAGGCAGCCTAACACAAACACCGAGATTGACGTGCAAACATGAAGACGCACATACCCTAAGAACACATGTGAATGGACAGGCACAAACAGCATGTGAGCACACACGCACACCAACACACACACATGACATGAAAGAAATCAGGCGCAGAGGGAGATAAACAGAATAAGCCTGAGGAGGGGAGTGATTGCTTTGGACACATGTGGCAAGAGTCAACTAGGGGAATAACAGAAAGCGGGGAAAATGGCAAAGCAGAGCTTCTGACAGGCATGCTGGACAATCGCGCATATATATAGACGGACAGGCTGACTGGTATTTTGCTATGCAAGCCCCTGCTGCCTTACCCTGACTTGAATATATAAGCAGAGGTAAGAAAATGGCTTAAAACTGAAAAGACAAACAGAATTATGACATTTTCAAGAAGGCACATACACCCACATAACCTTCACCGTCACTAAGCATGTGTGTTTCTAGTGTGGAGACAGTGATATTTGACTCAGAGATGGAAGAGGGATGCCACAAATATGATCACAGTCTCCTGAGAAAGAAAAGAGAGAATAGCGAGTGCAGTGACAGGATGATTCTTCAAATGTTCTACTTGTTCAAATATTCAATAAAAGGCCAGACAACAACATGAAATGCACGCCTGGGAAAGGAATCCTCCACTGCCTGTATATATTTGCATCCATGTAGAATGAACACGCTCTCAGGGCTCGGTATGAGTTTGTTTAAGCATGTGTGTCTCAGCTGGTATGAGGGACACACCTGGCAGAACGGGGATGCGCCTGGAGATCTCAGGTGTCGCAAGACAATGCAGAGGAAGTAGGGAAGGAGGGAGAATAACAAGGTCACAGGGGTTGTAACGGGCACCAGGCCAACTGTGTTCAAGTGCAAGACAATCAGAAACCCGAGTCCCTGAACACTCATGATGAAGCCACATGTAAAAAAAGGAAGGGCCGCCTTGATGCCGTCCACTTGTGCACACGCAGCATGCACAGATGCTACCCTACGCATGCACACAATTTCCACCAGATACAAACAAATTGGAGACACCCCCACAGGCAAAGACAAGTGAGCAAAATGCATCCCACATGTTGACAACCATAATAATGCTCTACAGTGTACCCCGCAGTTGCCATCAACTCCTCTCCGTTGCCTCGCCTGGAGTCTTGGCAGTAGACGGAAGAGGGAAGAGGAAGAAGAGAGGAGCAGTTGGGATATGTAGCCTCGCATGCCTGTCAGACCTTATGGCCTCTTGTGTCATCTGCTGCTTTAACCCTTCATTAATCCCACACAGAGCAGTTTAACCCCATCGTCGTTTGCGCCTGGCGAGCGCCACAGCAGCTACCTCCTGGAATTCCCTACAGAGGCCATCAAAAGCAATTAGGCAAGATGAAAGCCCACGCTGCCTCCAGATCACAGGCGGAGAGGAGAGATTATCAAGGCTCAGGTGAGCAGTGAAACAAGCAAACAAACAAATTAAATTCAGGGCTGCAAATCATTGTGATATCATTTGCAGATTGAGAGGAGGGACGGACAATGAGAAGCCTGGAGTTTCTTTAATGAGCAAATATTATGTTCATTTTCAGGTGGATTTTTGTGTTTGCTGCCTCTATTGTGACATGTCTTCATGCTTTTAGCCATTGGAAGCATTTGTGTTAAGTAAGTAAACAAAGGAGTTCAATGGAGGGGTTTTGAGGCAGTAGGGGAGCATGCGGGAGAGAAACTCCTTCTGGAGGGAACTTTGGGGACTTTGCAGACCATTTACAAGCACAAAAACAAATAAAACACAAGCATAAAAAGGTCCCTCTAAGGGCTTCTTCTTCTTGGTTCATCAAACAGCTTACATTAATTTAGAAGAAGGAAACAAGGTACAATAACAATCAAAAGGTAGGGATAAAGATTGAGACAATAAAATAATTGAATGGTTTATATCTGTGTTGACGATGGATAAAGGCTAGGGTCATACAAAAATATATTTATGAACATAAAAACTCAACAAACACACTCAGAGGTGAGAAAAAACACTTCAATGTTTTATGTTCTGGGACAGTGGCACCAGCGCTTAAGACGGAGGAGACACTATATAAATACACCTGAACAGTTTTACAAGGTTGTGTTGAAGTATAGCAATGCATGGCAGCAGTGATTCGCTGTAGTAAATATCCATAACAAGCATCGGTGCTGGAAGACCCTCCCAAAGCAATAAGAAACCCCACCACTGAATAGTTAGATGAAGGGGGTTGTAGTAACAAGCACTACAGGGATTACAGGCAAAGACGAAGCAAAGACTAGGCTTACTCTGATATGTTTTAACAAAAGAAAAAAGGGAAGAAAAGAGCCAAGCAGGCTTGGAGGAACAGATGGGACATTGAATAAAAAGTGCACAGACACAGTGAGAATTTTAACATCTGGTTAAGACCACACTAGAGCAAAAATACACATACTCTCAGATAAAATGTAATACTATTGACAAGCAATATTATACTGTGAAAGAAATGTTGTCAGGGTGAAAGGTTTTGCTCCAAATCCTTAAACTATAATATACACTAGAGTCTTTGCTGCACTGCAGTTTATTGAGGCCACTATGGTGGAGTAATTGGTATCTCTGCGTACCTGTATGTCATTGTAAAGGGAAGTCTAGACAAAAGCCCTCGTACTCTTACCCATAGAGGCTGTGTCTAGGTTTGTCCACTGAAAAACAGAAATCAGAAAAATACACCGGTAGTACAAAAAAAATAACCCAGGAATCAAAAACTTTTATTTCACAGCAGATGATTTGATGAGGGAGAATAGAAGTTGGAAGTAATCACATTATTGATGTCCCATAGCAGTGTCCCAGTAAGCTACTGGCAGTGAAGCAGCAATATGAGGACACTAGAACTGGCACACCTCAATAGAGTGCAGCTATTATCAATGTAAACAACAGCAGTATTATCCCTTCTGTGACATGTCATAATATCTGCCCTGAAAAACAGACCCCTATCAAATTGGACATTTTCACACACAGGTATAACTAATAACATTAATGACAGCCACATGCTGTTTATGTGTTCCAGTTACAGGGAGCGGCTTTTGTGGAAGCTGGCTCCCTGTCATGGTACACTAACACAGTCAAATATAATGAAGCCATTAGTTGTGTAATTAGTTACACCTGTGTATTTTCTGTCCATAGTGAGAAAGGTGAGTATAGCTATGAAAATGTTTAAATGTGGCCTTTATCTTAAAGCAACATTATGTAACTATTTTAAAATAGAGGCTTCAACATATATATTTTTTTATGCTACACTGATTTATAATAGTGAGTAAGGGCTCTTTGTCAGTCCCACTGTGTGGATTGAACACATGATCTTGCAGTTTGTAACTTTGTTTAGCTTTTCATACGATAATCTCCTGGAAGTGTTAGGCTTTGTGGCATGCTATTTTATAAAGAACTTTTTGGCAGGGATATTCCTTTAAAGTTCTAAGGCCTGACCTTTCTGTGATTAACAGAGTTTCTAAAGACACCAAAAGCTTTCTGTTGCTAAAGTAATGCTAAACGCTAACCTCTGCTATCAGTATCGTCAGCTAGTTAGCTGTTAGCCTGCAGTTAGCCGTGCTGCCAGCTAGCAGTTTATACGTAAGTGAATCACTCTGAACTGTAGGGTTGCTAAATTGCAGTGTGCAGTTCAACACAGCTTTTTTTTAAAGCTTGTTTCAGCTCAACGTTACAGTTTTCAATTCACTCTCAACACTTATGAGCATTATTTCCAGCTGGCAGATCTTTCAAGGTCTGATGAACATGATGGACAAACATTCATAAGGTGGCCAGAAACACGACTATTAACAAACGCTACCACAAAATACAAAATACTAAATTGTGTATACTGAAATGTATGAGCTTGTGTTTTACGGTTGCTTGATTTTTGAGTGTGCTTTTGATGGACACTATCAATGAAATGCACATCAAAGGGAATGGAGGAGCCGCTCATGATGGGGGAAAGAAATATAACATTTTACTGATGATGCCGGGACAGATCCAGGAGAATCCGAGTAAACAAACTATTAAAAACCTTTTTTCTTGTCTCCATAAGTCTAATTGGCAAAAGTTCTCTGTGAAGTTGCATTTTGATTGATATAGGTTCCTCCCAGTAACACTTTCTATAATGTCGATTATAAACATACCTGTAATTACAAATGTAGCTAACTCATTTTGCAGGCTTTCATTATTCCAGTCAAAGGGACACTAATTACAGTCCGCACTAGAGGGGAGACACTCATCATCAGTCACCTGCTGAGGAGATCTGTTAGAATAAAAACCTACAGACTTTTGTCTCTCCATGGCATATGGTTGGCCACCCCTGTGACAGTACATATCACTGTATGACATTAGTCTGTAATGAGCTTTGTCCCAGTACTCACCCTAATTTTAAAGTCACCTTCGTTTGGAGTGTCACACTATGAAGAGCCATGTGGCAATCAATCAATCAACCCATCGATCAAAATTACATTTTAATTCCAGAGGGAAATTATGTTTGGTGGAAGTTACACCTTATTAGAATACAAATGTATTTATATAAAAATAAGTTGAATTAAAAATGTGCAAATATAAGGTGTTGTAGCCACAGGGACACAGCGTTTAGGCACAGGAACGAGGCAGACAGCCTTCACAGCACAGGGACCCTCTGAAGACTCGTGGTAAAGACATGGCGAAGCTTTCGAAGCAATCCTTGTCGGAACAAATAATCATCAAAGGAAATGTTGGAAAAGTTGTTGATGGAAACGTTCTTGATTGGAATATTGTCCAAACTGTTGGGAAGCCATAGATTGAAAAGTTGTCATATATCCTGGTGCGGCCATGTTTTGGTAAAGCACTGTAACTACCTTCCAGATATTCCGTCTGATTTCTGGTCGATACATTTAGTTCGTACGATCCATTAGCCAGTGATCTTTACGTTGCCTTTGATGAGAGGGGGAGAAATGGCCTAAATATCTACTTTTCCCCATAAATGTGGACCCTGCATCCCTCCTTTGACTCCTCGGTTTCCCCCTGAATCCTGTGCCTTTTTCAGATTTCAGTGGGAGTAGCGGTTGTTACGATCACAATGCTAGCCGGCTTTCGCGCAATAAGCAACAACAGCAGCAACTCAATGGCAAAATAAACAAACGAAATCTCTCTGCCCAAGAAAGTTTACAGTAGGCGAAGCTTAATAAGTTATGAATAAAAGTTATTATCAGACTATTAACAAGCAAGATCAAATACGAAATCTAACAGTTGTAAATAGTACAAATATAGCATGAGCAACTGAAACAGGCTGCATGCACGGTTGGCGCATCTTCTGGACCAAACAGTAAATAATATAGTCTGAACTGTGCGATATACGAATGTGTGACAGCGCTTACATTTGCTTCTAAGGGGAACATTTTTCACAGGGATCTCATATTGTGGAAAACAGCTGCAGCTAATAAAAATATACTATACTTAGATACTATAGAATAGAAGTTGGAAGAAAAGTTGAAAGTTTTTCTTCAGTTTTAGTGAAGAAATCAACTAGTAGAAGTGGAATTATTCTATTTTAGGACTTAAAACACTACGAAATGTTCCTCTTGTCAAACATTAGAAGTGGGAAACTCGTCAGTAAGAGAACAGTACATGAAATATGTCTTATCTGCAGTTTTGTTGCGGTAATTCCAGGTTTTGCATTATTTCTTGCAGGACTGCTTGTTCTCTCATCTTCTCCCTAACAGCCAGCAGTGTGGTTTCTATTCTCTTTCTAACTGTGGATTAAATCTTGCATTAATAATCTTTCTTTTATGAGAAACCCCTCTGAGAGGCTTAAAGTAATAACAGGATACTTTGACAAATATAACTTTTTTTCTCTGTGGCAGCAATGCATTGATGTATCCTTGATGTGATACTGTACTCTCTTGAAGTGTAGTTGAGGGGAAATTGAGTGACGTCACTTCTAATCAATGCTCACTGCTTCTTACTTCTGGGACTTAACTCAGTTGGATATTAAGTGCAGTGGAGCGAACTTGTCTTTGGAAAATAGCTGACTCTCCGGGCAACTCTCTCACTGAACTGAACAATGGACCTTCTTCCTTCTAGTTCTTATTGTAGTTTCACTGGGACTGTTTCGTCGGTAGAAAGAAGTTTCAATGGAAACAGTTCAATGTGAGGTCTGCAGATAATTTAATGTTACCTAGACGGACGACTGTTATTGGTCTCAGTAGCACAAATGAAATGTTTAACAACTCAACAACAGGGTCTTTTTCAAAACATCAGCATACAGTAGATGATTTTTATTTTATTTGGATAGATGGAAAATTTAACAACCAATCACATCCAGTTTAATGTTACACTAACTCATCTCCCTTTTTCCTCCTGGTCTCACCAGTGGGACAGTCATTGGTTCATGCACTGCAGTCAAGCATTGTTCAATACCATGGTTCATTGGCCTTCTATCTTGGATCACAGATAAAATGAGGAGAAATATATTCAAAATAATGCACTAGATATTGTGAATATTTCCATTTCATATATGAGTGCAGCAATGACATTATTCCGTCTTGGGGTTTAAATATTTAACTCGATAAATATCATATTACAGTAGTTTCTTTCAAGAGTTGGAACATGCTAATAAAGAATATATACTGTGTGCTGGCATCAGAAAGGTTGGAATAAAATAGCTATTACAGCCTTAAAGGGGAACTCCACTGAGTAGAACATCAACATTTGCTTCGGGAAGTGCTATGATATACTGTATGAGAAAAAGGTTGTTTAAAGTCCTTTAAAGTCTATATGGGGAGTTGTTTGAAACCTGAGCAAGTGCTTCCAGATTAATTAAGTCGAAATAGAAGACTTTCTTTTTGAAAATGAAAACAATTGTGGGTTATTAATTCAGAACATTTAGAAATTTGCATTGATAGTAATATAGGTGTTACGTATAAGTTAAGTAATGAAAAACATACTGGTTTGGAAATTGAAGCCATTGCAGAAGATTTGTATCCAGCAGGGGAAGGGGTGACTTCACTGGTTGCAAAAATCAGTCAGATTGTATAAAAGTCTATGAAACATTCCTTCAATTATTAGCTCAGTAGACAGTGTTCTTACTATATTATGGTTCCAATTGTTAGATTCAAGTCTTCTTCAATACAGCATGAAGTTGTCATGGTCGATTATGGTCCTATTTACAGTAAAAAAAAGACGACAAAGATGGGTATCCTTCACGATGTCGTTGTCTTGTTGATTAGGTTTTCGTCACTGCAGAGTTTTCCAAATCAGTTGTTGTGTCTGTTGTCGTCTTTAACCCTTTTTTTAACAAGATGGCAAAGCCAAAAGGACATTAGTTATTATGGTCGTTGGAAATACAAATCAATATCTTTCATAACTCTAGTTCTGCATACATTTTGGACCTTTTTTTCTGTCAATCATGAGTCTAATTATGTTATGAAAAGGCCATGCTGAACCATTAAAATGTTATTTTTAAATAACGTAAGGGGCTCGGAAAGGGAACATTTTGGATTTTAAGGGGTAAAGTATATGCTCTCATGTAAGTGCTGTTTCAAAACCCGACGACATTAAGTCCTGTATTGGAATAACATTTAACTTCACATGAATGTACGTACGATGAGGAAGCATCGAGGCTAAGGGCGTAGGGAAGAAATGGGGCACGGCGTAAGATGAGTCTGCACCATTTGCATTTCAGCAATAAATTCAGGGATAGTAGTGAGAGTCACTTGGAGAGGAGGCAAACCACAGTCAGCTGCAGTGCGGGTAAATCTGAATGTGTGAAACATGCGCCTTTAAGGATGAATAATAGAAGGTGGTTTGGGTTCAGGTAGCTTGCAGAGCTGGCTCTCATAGTCAAAAAGTGGAAGTCTTATCTGAAATAAACTGGTTTAGTGTGAGAATCATTAAACAGAAATGTACATCAACCTTGTTTAATACTCCCAGGGCTGCCTATGCACACACTGTACATTCCCTCACAACAAGTACCCAACATGTCCTTACTTCACCATCTCTTTGTTTGATGTATCTTCTTAGTTGGACAACATTTTCAACTCCTAGTTAAATGAAGCACACACATTTTTCCATGACCTATAAGATGATAAAAAGAGTTCAGTGAGTAGCAGGTGCCACGCAGACATTGTGCCAGCAGAGAAAGGGCCGAGTGCTGCTGAGTGCTGCTGCCTTAGCAGGCTGCAGAGAAAGGCCTTGGAGAGGCACTGGGGAGAGAGTGCACCATTCAACTGAATCATCATGGCCATCAATGTAATGAGGGCAGATCGCTCCGGAGCAAAGAAAAGGCAAGGAGGGGTAAGAGAGAGTTGGTTACATTGAGTAATAGTGGGGGGGGGGGGGATGGAAGTAAAGTGATGGGGCAGAGAGAAAGAAAAAAATGGATATAGGATAAAGCATGGGAGGAGAAGAAGAAGTTGCAGTTAAAGAGATAAGGACTAAGGGGCTATAGGAAATAATGGGGACTTGTGTGAAATGCTTGACTCAGCTTGGCAAAAAAAACCATTTATTTTTCCACCACATTGCTTACATGGAAACATATACTGAATTACTCAGATTCAAGTGAAAGGAGGCCAACTGCTGGGCACTCAAGACTCTGGCTCTCAAACTATAATCATAACACAATAGGGAAGGGAGAAAAAAGATTGACTATCAGGGCACACGAAGAAAGGCAGTTAACGAAAGAAATAACAATTTACCGTATTTGTCCTTGTTCCCTAACAGGGGAAACTATGGACCTGCAAGGGTGTCTCTAATTTCGCAATGTTGTTCATAGCAGAGTCCTGATATTTAATTAAACTGCCATTTCTGTGATTTAGTCCATTAGCTTCTCATTCTCAAAACATCTCCGACTCTGTCATTTTCCACCGCAGTGACAACCTGGGCTATTGTTTGCGATCAGAGAAGCTGAACTTCCAAGAGGTCGTTACTCATTTCTGGCATTCGTCTCGGCTCCGGAACAGAAAGTCATAAATTATTTCCCTCACACGTAATCCCAGTGCCAAAGCCGTGTGTCAATCAATTTGGAGTCACTCCCGGCCCCCTCACGTCAGTTCCGTCACGTCCGGCCTAGCGGATCATCTATCAGTAGGCGACCGTCCGTTTGGACGGGTACCCTCTGTTATTACCCTCACGTCTTTGGCCCACAGCTGAATTACAATTGCAGAGTCAGTGAAGAGCCAGGAAGCTGAAAGGGCTGAGCCTTGGTAACAAGCTCTGGGGTGGGTAATTAATGCCTCCATTTCCCCGATAGAATTGTCAGGGGGGGATGTGGCATTGATCAGAGTGGGATCAGGCCGGAGGGAAGTGGGCAACAGGCCGAGGGCACCACAGGGGGGATTAAGTCAAAATGTGGAATTGAAAAAAGGGATGGATGGATTGAGAGGTGTACGCTAGAGAGACAAGGGGGGGAAGGTTGTTCTAAGCCTGGCAGAGTTGTTCCTTTAGAGATAGGTCTTCCGCTGGGGCTGGCTCCTCTGTCAAAAACCCTTCAGCTCGGAGTGACACTGTTGTGCTCTTCTATCTGATACTAGAGCAGAGACTTCTAGAGGGAGAACAATGTGCGACCCAAAAGCTGCCTTTATAGAGTTCATAGATTTCCTGCTTGTCGCTGACAACACAACCCTCTATTCAAAATATCAACAAATAGAATCTCAGAAAAGTTATAGAAGCAAAGTAGCATATCAGGCGCTGTGCTAGGTCATTGAAATAAAAAAACCAAACCTTGTAATGGTGCGTCACCTTAACAAATGTAAGTGCTCACATAACCAGAACTGCACTTCCACTAAAACACCAAGAAGTCGGGGGAAAAGCCAATTGACACTGTGAAACAACATAATCCACAATTCACTTTCGTCCACCCCGAGGGACTTAGTCACCACGTGTCAAAGGACGCAGTGATATATAAAATCAGAAAAAGCCACGAGCCCCACGGGAGTAAGTGGAGTGACCGTGGCAGCCACCATCGCTCTTACTGCCACGTCTTTAGCTGTAGTCTCCATGACCCTGTCTGTGTTTGCCTGCGAGGCAAGGCCCGGTGCTGTTGACGATAAAACAAACAGACAGGCCCCATTTATACAGTCAGGTGTCATGACAAGGGATAAACAGCCAGCCTGCTTCGGGCCTCTTGAGAAACAGTCTACAATAATAGCGGGGGCTATCATCATCCTCATCCTCAAGATCACCCTCATGATCATCATCATCAAGAGCAGCAATAGCTGTGTTGGCAAGAGCTCCTGGGTGCCTGCTGGGAAGCGGACGAGTACTGCCTCTGATTGGACAAAACTCAAGGGCTGCACTGTTTACTTTCCGGGCTGCATTCATTCGTGTCACTGAATTAATCGAGTCAAAAAAAAGCCAATTGCCAAAAACATTGCTTGGGAAGAGGGGGGGGGCGTGCAGGAAAAAAAGAACATTCACGAATAGGGAGAGGCGGCGTTGGCAAGCATGCAGCGGGAATGACAAGAGCATTGCTGTCATCGCGAGGGATGAAAAACAGCACCTCTCTGACGAGGCGAGGCAGCGGCTGCCTCTTGCGCCAGCGAGGAAGGGGATGCGCAGGGACCACGAACGCAATTATCTTCACGCCAGCTTTGTTGTTTGTCAGAACTGGCACGCATTAAAAGACTTGGGTGTACTGATTATATGACACCCGGAGAGCCTTTGGGGTGGACAAGAGGCAGCCAGCCGGGAGTCATTACCCAAACCAAATAGACTTCTCATTTATTTTTCCGTCGGGTTGAAGCATCAACAGGAATAAACAATGGCTGATAGATACTCAATCATCAAATGCGTACACAGAGGGTGGGTATTTTTTCGGTGAAGATCCAATTACAAAAGTCCGGGCATTAAATCACGAGAAATAACGCCTCACACGAGGTGTTTGTGAATCCCAAAAAGGTTGTCAGGGAACCATTAGGACCGGGTTCAGATATAATGTGGTGTCTCGGACTGAAATCACAGATGATCACCTGACAGATGGTTTAATGTGGGCACAGGGGTTATTTTCTAACAGTGTGAAAATCATCACGCTGGCACTTTTCAATACCGCCAGCTGGTCTTTTCCAAAGCATTCCGTCTAATTTAGGCAGAAAAAAGAAAGCTATTTTCTTCATTTTGTCATGCCTCTCCAGAGTGTCACCATCTTGCCCTGAGTGTAAAGCTTTGTGAAGGTATTCTGAAAGCTGGTACTTACTAGCGGCTATACTTGTTGACAACCTGCAATCTCCGTGCCAGACATAGACGACCGCCGACTCTGGCAGCACACTGCTTACTGTCTGCTGGTCCAATGCCAAGGTCACACTCACTGTCAGGGTCCTAACAAGGTGAAAATCCACGGGTGAGAAGTGTTTCCTCTACACATGACTAGACGGGCCAAATGAGCAAAAGGAAAAATCCACATCAGTAACCAGGTTTAAAAATCCAGATCTGTGAACAATATTTAAAAACAACAAAAAAAAAGTCCAGCAGTGGCTCAGTCAGTAGAGGCTTGGACTGGGAATCGTAGGGTTGCCGGTTCAAGTCCCCGAACAGACTTGAAATATGGAAAGTGGACTGCTACTTGGAGAGGTCCCAGTTCACCGTGCTTAGATTAAAGGTCACCTATTGTGCAAAATCCACTTTTTCATGTCTTTTATGCATAAATATGTGTCCCGTCTGTGTTTGTCCAGAATTAAGCTGATCAGGTTTCAAGGTTTTATTTGTCATATGCACAGCAGATACAACGTATATGTTGGCAATGAAAATCTTATGTCGCGTGCTCCTCCAACAACTCCACATACATGGTGCAAATAAGATAAATAAAATAGTGCAAAAAGAGAGAAGAATATTTACAATATCGACAATAAGGATTTGAGGATGTGAAATATATACATATGTGGAATACATTGAAAGTATTTAAACACTTTACACTGTTGAATGAGGAGGTATGGACAGATGCATATATTATGTATAACAGATGTATATGGCAGATATGTATAATATATAGATATGTGTACTATAAACAGATGTGTATGGCAGATGTGTATAATATATATATATATATATATATATATATATATATATATATATATGTATGTGTGTACTATAAAAGATGTGAGTAGACATTCACACAGCTCAGGAGTTCAGCAGTCTTATAGCCTGTGGTATAAAACTGTCTCTGAGTCTGGTGGTCTTGGTCCGGATGCTGCGGTACCGTCTGCCAGACGGCAGCAGACAGAACAGACTGTAGCTGGGGTGATTGGGGTCCTTTAATATCCTACCGGCCTTCTTCCTACACCGCTGGGTGTAGAGGTCCTCCATGGATGGCAGCTCCGTCCTGGTGATGTGCTGAGCAGTTTTCACCACCCTCTGTAGAGTCTTACGGTTGAGGGCGGTGCAACTGCCATACCAGGCGGTGATGCAGCCAGTCAGGATACTCTCGATGGTGCACCTGTAGAAGTTGCAGAGTATCCTGGAGTCCATGTTGAACTTCCGCAGCCTGCGGAGGAAGAAGAGCCGCTGTCGAGCCGTCTTGGATATGACCCTGGTGTGATGTGTCCATGTCAGGTCCTCACTGATGTTTACCCCGAGGAACCTGAAGCTGCTGACTCTCTCCACAGGAGTCCCGTCGATGGTGATGGGTGTGTGTGCCTCTCTCTGCCTCTTCCTGTAGTCCACAATCAGCTCCTTTGTTTTGCTGACGTTGAGATGGAGGTTGTTGTCCTGGCACCAAGATGTCAGGGCTCTGACCTCCTCTCTGTACGCCGTCTCGTCGCCGTCTGTGATCAGGCCGATGACGGTCGTGTCGTCAGCAAACTTGATGATGGTGTTGGAGCTGTGTGTGGCCACGCAGTCGTGCGTGAACAGGGAGTAGAGGAGAGGGCTGAGCACACAACCCTGAGGGGCTCCGGTGTTGAGGGTCAAGGTGGAGGATGTGATGTTCCCCATCCGCACTGCCTGGGATCTGCCCGTTAGGAAGCTCATGATCCAGTCACAGAGGGCGCTGTTGAGCCCAAGGTCCCTGAGCTTAATGATGAGCTTGGAGGGCACAATGGTGTTGAATGCTGAACTGTAGTCAATGAACAGCATTCTCACATAAGTGTTCCTCTGGTCCAGGTGGGAGAGGGCAGTGTGGAGGGTGAGGGAGATGGCATCATCCGTGGACCTGTTTGCTCTGTAGGCAAACTGCAGGGGGTCCAGTGAGTCAGGGATGGAGGAGGTGATAAAAGTTTTGACTAACCGCTCAAAGCACTTCATGATGATGGAGGTGAGTGCAACTGGGCGGTAGTCATTGAGGCAGATGGGTTTTGTCTTTTTGGGGACAGGGACAATGATGGACTCTTTAAAACATGTGGGGACTACAGACTGGAGCAGTGACCTATTGAAAATGTCTGTGAACACATCTGCCAGCTGAACTGCACACACCTTGAGAGCACGGCCAGGGATGCCATCAGGTCCAGGAGCCCTGTGTGCGTTGATCCTTTTCAGAGATCTACACACATCTGCACTGGTTAAAACCAGTGAGCAGGGATCCTGGGCCTTTTGTGCCTCCACAGCCGGGGGCTTCTCAAAGCGTGCATAAAATGTGTTCAGTTCATCTGGGAGAGATGCAGACACTTCCTCAGCACCTCAGGTTTTGTCCACTTTGTGATGTCACAACGTTTTTTGGAGTTGTTCAACTATAAGCCAATAACCAACCAAGGTGACACCCACCCACGTTATCACCTTAATCTCCTACTAAAGCACCATTGTGTTTATTTTTTAACCAATCATCTATCAGAGGGGCGTGGCCAGCAGCAGCTCATTAGCATTTAGAGCTACAGACACAGAACAGCACTTTTGAAACAGAGCTGAAACTGAGGGGTTTATGGTATCCTACAATGATCTGTTTGGTATTTCGAGCCAAACACTTCAGAGAAATGTTTAGTATATATCTGAGACCTATAATATATTGTTGAAAAAGAGTATAATAGGGGACCTTTAAGTCTTTGCTGTCTCATTTAAATGTATGTCCGTATAGAAAAATGTTGATCCTATGTTTATGTTTTACACATCTTTTCCCATGTGAGTACTTTCCAGATAATCATACTTTGTGTGGGCTTGTGATTGCTGAACGTGAATCAACAGGCTTTCAGTCATTCTGTTGTTATTTACGTATAGTAGGCTATACAATTAGGCAGACTAATGGACAAACAAGCCCTTCCACACGACAAATTGCTTTAAAGAAAAAAAGAAAATGATGACTATATGTGCAGGTCTTTCAAAAAGCCGTTTAAATACATTATAGTATTACTATTCCTGTTTAAGTCTCCAATACGATACGACTTTCCTCAATCATTTTTAAGTGCATTTCACGTCAGTGTAATATTTGTTGCGGAGCTGGTAGTAGTAACACTTGATATATGAAGGATATAGAAAGTCTTTAACATCTTTTCTTTACAGACCATTTATGTTTTTGCAAAATGAGATGTTCAGTTTGGAAAGTGTGTTCCGAATGACGACCAGAAACTGCAATCCACTGACAGATAGCATAGCTAAAAAGGGACTGCAGAAAGTCAGGAATGAAAAAAAGAGACAAAGTTTGAAAGTTCTCACTTACATGACATAGACAGTATAAAAAAAAGATGCCACCATATTTTCCCAACGACAGCCACCCTGAAGTGACTGATCAATCCTCTATCCAGCTTGTCAGTAGTTGGGAAAACTACTCAGATCTTGCACTTAAGTAAAAGTATACGTACCTGAGTGAAGGAATACTCTGTTACAAGTAAAAGTCCTAACTTCAAAATGTTACTCGAGTAAAAGTAGAAAAGTATTGGCATCAAAATATACTTAAAGTACCAAAAGTAAAAGTACATATAATGCGTAAAAACCCATTTCAGAATCATGTATATGAAATGACTTGATTATGATCAGAGGAGAAATTAGTACTCAGATCCTTTACTTGAATAAAAGTAGCAATACATTAATGTAAAAATACTTCATTACAAGTAAAAGTCCTACATTTCGTAAGTAAAGGTACAGAGGTTTTATCCAGAGAATATGTACTTACGTTTTAAAAAGCAGAACTAATTCTGCATTTTTATGTGATATATTATTATATACGTATAACATTATTAGTTTGGTAAAATTGTTGCATCAAACAGCATTTTACTGTTGTAGAAAAACAAGTGTTGCAATATATTGTATAATTTGACTGTTTTGTCACCTAGTTTTATTTTGAAGGATGCATTTTATTTACTAAGGTTTATCACATTTTTGTTAATGCAAATCTGATAAGTTCCTTAAGCTGTTTAATAAATTGAAGTAAAATTCCATTATATCCCTTTTAAATTTAGTGGAGTAAAAGTAGTAAGTAGCATTAAATGGAAATACTCAAGAACAAGTACTTTGAATTGTATTTGAGTACATGTTCTTTGTTACTTTCTACCACTGGGAGCTGTTTAGTTAGCGTGTTCATGAGTAATGTGTTGGTTTCTTGTTCAACATGTGCTACAGATGGCTCCTTGATACAAATAGAATTGGAAGTGGGCTCAGTGTTAGTGTACTTTTTCTCAGTTAGTATCCAATCAAGCAATTATGGACTAAAATTGTAACCTTTTAAAGCCTGGCTTTTTCTTTTCAAGGCAATGCTTCCTACACTTCACTTAAATGACAATGCAAAACGCTGGCCAATTAATGGCGCTGCAGAACCTAGCTTTTATCCACTTTTCAGAGCATATAATTAAGGGTTATATTCAGTCAGTTTGTGAAAAAAATATTCTTTCAACCCCTTAAAGCGATAAGGGATGGCTAGTATGAGGTACTTATCCATCATCAGTGTTACTTACAGTGGATGGCGGTCAACACAACATTATTCTCAAGAGGCAGACAGGAGAAACCAAGCAACCCAGCTTCACCCAAAATGTCTTTCTGGTCTCTGTCTACGCTGGGATCCTGAGTAGCAGACTACTTCTTTGATGGCTCCCAAAAGGATTGTTGACATCCACCTGGATTCATCGTCTTATTTATAGACACATGCATTTATTTTTCAAGCATGTGGATTACCTTTGTTGTACATGCATTATCTTTTTAATTTACACACAATCTGTTGTACGTTTGTTCGTCCTGGGAGGGATCCCTCCTCTGCTGCTCTTCCCAAGGTTTCTTCCATTTTTCCATTTTTGTGGGGTTGCTTTGGAAGTTTTTCCTTGTCTGATGTGAAAGTCCAAGGACAGAGGGTGTCGTATTCATATTCTGTACAAATCTGTCCACTGAGACAATGTTTAATGTGTGATATTAGGCTATATAAACAAACTTTGATTGATTGATCGTAGTGCTGTGAAAGAGGCACACAGCCAAATTTATTTAAGCCAGTTCACATCTTAATTTAATGTAGGTTAACAGTTTATTTGCACCTGTTAGGTGGGGGAACTGAACCCGTTATTTCCAGCTATGCTCCTTCTAAAGCCACCATTGAAAAGTCCATTTTAACCCCAGATGGATGTAATGGCTCGTATTGCCTGTTGGTCTTTCTGACATTAATGTAAACAGTGAAACTATTTTACACATTGGGTACACTGGAACTGATTTGTTTTTTAAGTTAGGCCTTTATGATGCTTAGAATGTTTTGCTTCTACATTGCATTGATTTCTGAAGTGCCAATACTTCCACTTCTCCAAAAAGGGTGCGTCATCCATACACAGACCTTTAATGAGCACTTCATACAATCCCTCATCAATTAATCTGAGCAATCCCTTTAACCCGGGAGGATGGTTAATGGGTTAACTTCTAAAAAGTTGTAATACTTTAATCTACATTTGCTCCATTTCAGTATTTCTCCATGGGCATAGGCGCTGTCGGTTTCTGCCTCTATTGATGGTCCAATTCCCATCACTTCATTTACTAAGAGCAGCATCTCAGACGGGACCTGCTCATTTCCATTTATCGGCATCCCATTTCTATTCCATCTGCAAAGTAGTCACCTGTGAAACTAGTTTTTAACCACGATTCGCAAAGTGCACTGGCTTCAAATGTCTACCCCATCCCCTTTATTAGTGTTTATTCCCCCCCATAAAAACCGTTGGAGGGGCACACACTTCCAAGTGCAGGTCGTTACCTAATGAAACACCATGGCAGGGTGTCACACTATACTGCGCAGTGAGAAGCTAAGTGTGTCAGAGAGGAATAAAAGAATACATTTCCCCTTCCAATTAAAAGACGTATTTTGTGCAACTTGAGCGGAGCAAGGGAACAATATCAATGAGGGGAAGAAAACACACTGTTACAACTCAGGAGGCACAATTATTGAGGCTGGTGGTATGCAATTAAATAGTGCTATTTAGACAGTGGTACTCTTCGCTAATAAATGCAGAACATATAGCGGAGAGAAAACAAGGATTTACCTCCCAATCCCAACATCTGGGGGAACACATGTAAACAAAAACAGCGGCAAAACGACTACATCAAAGGAAGATGATGCGATGAGACTACACTTTTATGTTACAAGTGCATTCTGGGGATAGCTATTTACCATCTTTAAACCTGCAAGGTAAGAAAAACTAAACAAAGACAAGACTCTTGGAAAAAAAGAACATCACAGGTTTTATTGAGAAATAAGATTCCCAGGGTTAGATCCAAATTAAATGTACATATGTAGGGCAAAGCAGCACACTACTCCCACACTGCATTAAAGCATGTTTGAGTCATCGCTCTCCTTCGCTTCAGCACCTCAAATCAAACCGAGTGCGGGGAGAGTGGCGCTCGCTGGCATTGTTAAAGAATTTACAATATAAAGCTGGAAGCTGGCAACAAGTCAAGAAAGGTCACAGAAGTGGAAATCAATTGAGAGTCCTTTTTTTATTCATGTGTCACCCCCTATGGACATACGGAACAATTTAAACAGATACTAGAATACACTCCTAACCCGACCTATTTCCTCCACACTTTCCTGTCCCCACTATGCCTTATTTTTGTACTGCTGGTGCAGCATGAGCACATCATCCTGGGAGACCCTGGTCCATCCGTCGCTGTGGACGTGGTACAGGTTGACCTGCCCGCCGCTGTAGGCGTCACGGTATGTGGCCTGGTAGATGGCGCGGCGGCCGAGCTCGCACGCCTCCTCCACGGTGAAGTCCTGTCGCAGTCCACTGTCGATCACGCCGTAAGCGTACATGGACCCCGAGCCCACAGCAAAGAGGTCGCCGCACACCCGGTTACCCTCGGAGTCGACGTAGTACAGCCCTGGGGACGAAGGACAAATAGGTAGGTGAGGGAGGAGATTCGTCATGGCCGGATAATTCGGATTATTTGTTTGTGCACGTTATATTAAATTGATCATTTTCATTAAATTAAGATTTTGTTCAACGCATTGTTGCATCTCAGGATATATTTTCGAGTCTGGAAAATACAACCAGGCCCGACCTCAGTTTCTCAGCGACTTTGTATTTCCTGGAGTCCCTACAGTAGGTGAGGGAGGTGACACTGCCCTTAGGGGGAAGTGTTCGCTATAAAAGTATTCTCCTGACTCAGGTGTTGAGCTTTGTCTGGAAAACTGAGATGGTGTACATCTAATACGGCCCAAACAAACACACAAACTTGTAAGCTCGCACATACACACGATGTCCTCAAGAGAAAGAATATGAACAGCTGCATCCTCTCCAAGTGAAGTAAGGGTGGCAGATACAGCACGAACAGCTGCTTCCTCTTCAAGTAAAACGAAGCCGGCCACGGAACCTGCTGACAAGGCGTGGGTACATCGCTGTGAGCCCGGGGGCCCTGCTCCGGGCTTTATTGATCCTTGCAAACACGCTAAAAATTAACTATCGACCCGCAACCTGAGCTGAACAGGTAGCTGCACCTCGCACCTCAGGAGGGTCAGAGAAAATAATAATACATTGTGCTCCCATCCTGCGGACATGAGACGGGTACAGCACATTTATATCCTTCCACACACACACACACACACACACACACACATCTCCTTCACCTCTTGGATGACACATGGAGAAAAAAGGCCGACCAAACCGGTCAAACATGTAATCCAACGCGCACCGCAGACGCGCGATTGCTCTGAAGGACCTGTGAGGGAGTTTGCTCCACGCCGCACTTTGTGGACGCATGTGTTCAGCGCCATGATAACACTCGCTAGGCCCTGTTCCCAGAGTGACGTGGAACGGGTGACTAGCACCAGCCTGTGAGCTCGCCCACAACCAGCCCGCAGATGGTAAAAAAGACTGTGAAAAAGAAAAAAAGGCCTGTTTTTTTCATAGCGCTTCACAAAAGGGAAACCTGTGAAAAACGATACTCAGAAACGCAGGGACACATGCATACGAAACAGCTCAATATTCGCCGCTGTCGCTCATCTCGCACATTAAAAAACACTTCAAAATGCCCCCAGATTGCACATCCCCGCTTGCAGAGTTCCTCAGATAGACTTGTCTGTTAAGGGTAGAGAGCCACTTGCTTTTCTGAAGAGAGGGAGGAGAAGAAAAAAAACTCAACATTGCTTTCAACTGGAAAATTGCAGCTTCCTCAGCCTGTCGTTAGCTTGCCATGATAATCATCCAGTGCCTGTCTATGCAGAGGGGTAATTTGCCATTCTGAGACCTGTCTGTCTGTTCCTCTTGAAAAACTGTAAAGGGACTCATTTGAAAAACATAATAGGCAGGGAGGAGAGGGTTTGTAAAGGCTTGTGTCGAGTGGCACGGTTGGTGGAGGTGCGCGAGGACTCTTTAGGAGGTCCAAGTTTAGAAGCAGCGTGCCAAAGAGAAAAGCACTTCCCGCATCCATTCCTTTCCCACCTGGGTCTTTGTGTAGCCCAACGCCGTATCGTTTAGCATCTCAAACACTGACGCATGAAGACTCCGAAAATAAAAAGAGGGAATTGAATTTATGAGGCCCACAGAAACGGGAGAGAGGGTGGGGGCTGCCTGGACGGTTTAGCATTACAGCAGTGGCGGCCAAGAGAGACTCCTTCCACTCCGTCAATCCACTGACAGGTGCTTAAGGGGACTTTCTTTTTTTTCTTAAACAGAGGCCGGTGCAACTGGCTGGACTGTCAGCTTTTAGAAGGTGGGCGAGGAGCAAAGTGCAATGGATGGGAGGCTACTAGCACCAAATGAGTCCTTCCCCCCTTAGCCAGACTTCACCACTGGATCAGGAGTTTAAAAGAAAGCACCAGGGACGCTCTTTGGAGTGGCTGTAAAACTGACGGCCACGTGGGTCTTCTCTGACGAGGTCTCATATCTCACACTGCTTAGTTGAGTTAGATGCATTTGATTTAATTACATATCACCCACCCTTCTTAGCCTTGTAGCGATGAAGGGGCTTTTTTTGTGCCGCAAGGTCTTCATCAAGCCTCAACTCTACACTGATTACGAGTGTCATAACATTTAATGTTAACACAGAAACGTATTTGACAAGCTCATCAACGCGGCTTTCATTCCATTTGTATTTACATGCGGCTTAAAGACGCTCCATCATGGGAATAAGTGCTCTTGACATGATTGTAGCAGGCTAATGAGCTTCCCCCGTTTAATCGCGATTGATTTCATTTACCTCTCCGTTCAATCATAAGGCATTGTTGGGGGGCCATGGCGCAGCTCCCACACCTTATTGAACTTACACAGGGATCATTATTTCCCGCAATTGATTGCTTTGTGATTTAATTTGTGTCATCTAGGTTCAATGGCATACGGCCAGGCTGTTGATCACACAGGCTCTGTCTGCTTTCCACACAAATTTCGGCATCGATCCCGGTGGGTGTGATGGTATTATGCATGCGACCCAATTGTCCGAGGCTGAGACCCAACGTCCATCATGGCGCCACGCTCTCGCTGGGCCCCGTCGTCCCAGCATCATCGATTTCTCATTACTTGTGTCACTGTGGCGGCCTCTTTAAAAACACACCTTCAGTGATGTACGGCCCCACACTGCGTGGCATCCCAAAGACACAGCTCACAAGTGCACAGAGGAGCAGAGAATTAAAGAGGCTGCAGTGCCATCTAGTGGGGCCATCTGGCAACTACAGGGTTTAATTACATGGCACATGACTTAATAATTCCTAAACAAGGGATCATTGCCTTTTAATAGAATATAATGTACCCATCAATTGGGATGGAAAATAGTTTCATAATCAAGATTAACTGAAACGTAAGGACACACATAAAGCTTTATATTAAACAGCCAATTTAATTCCTCTAGACTAAAGAATATGCCAGGTGTTTCACCACTAAAGATAGCTTTTAAAATGAGCTGATTATTGTGCTCACTGAGGGAGCTGTAAATCTGAAGTATTTATTATAAAAATCATCACAAACTTAACTGAATAAATGAAAATTGCTGAGAAGTTAAGTATATAAAAAGCCGACAAAACATAATTGCAAAATTCTTGAGGTTGGAGTTAAACAGCAGATCCTTAAGACAGTGAAATAAACTGTTAATTAAAACTAATTAGAATGATTAGGTTCATTAAGGAAATTGACTATTTATCCAGACCAAAGTAATCTGCAACTTTTTCAATACCCAATTATTTTTTATGATTAATGAAAAATTAGGATTTTCAGTTTTTTGTCAAGCGAAATGAATATATTTTGATTTTGGACTGTTTAGACACCACAAGACATTAAATATGCGCATTGGGGTCTAAGATATTATGATGCTCAAGTTATTAGAAAGTTGAACACATGGTATATTTAGTTTTAAATCCTAAATTACATTGGAAACCTTTAAATGTGGCCCAAGTAAAATTCTAACTAAAACTTAAATTAAAAAAACAAAAATTAAAGATATTAAATATCAAGTTTGCAAAACTAATGCTATCTGAAATATATTAGCAACCGTTTTTAAAGAGGTATCATCCATTTAACCAAGTGTTTCTATACAAGTTAAGTGTTTAAATGGTTCCTTACCTCAGTAGCATTAATTATCACCAAATCTGTAACGATAACTTCATGGACATACTATGCTTTGACTGTTAGAAGGGTTTTCAATTTCTTTATATATTTAACATACTATACTTTGTTTTCATACAAGTAAAAATGTGATTGCTACTGCATAGTATCCTGGACAACAACGCTCACCCTCTCCACCAGGTGCTAACCTCGTACAGAAGCACCTTCAGCAACAGACCCATTCCCCCCCGGTGTAAGACAGAACGCCAAAGAAGTCCTTCCTTCCTGTGGCCCTCAGACTGTTTAACTTATCTACCTCAGGTCAGAGGGACAGTGGAGACACTGCGTCCTGAGGCCAAAATGTCACTTTATCCAATTCCACTGTATCACTTTATACTTGTTTTATTTTATATACGCTGCTAAATTGCACAGTGCGTACTGTTGTATATTGTATATACTTACGTATTAACTGTAATTGTATTGCTTTTACTTAGTTTACTTTATGTTAGTTTGATTTTACCTCTCACTTTGTACTGCAACTGTTGCACAGCAATTTCCCCTGGGATAAATAAAGCTTCTTGATTCTTGATTTTGGTTCATAACCTAAGTGGTACCTATGCCCATACATAGCTCCTATAGTTACCTGGTCCTCTCTTGTCCCAGCCGCACACCATGGTTCCCATGCTGAGTCCCATGCCCTTGTACTGGTACACCATGTTGGCGAGCAGCTTGGAGGCGGCTGCCACGGAGATGCGCTCCTTGTTGCGGAGCTCATAGATGCGGCACTGGCGGGCCAGCAGGCGCTCCCAGAAGCTGCAGTCTGCGGCTCCTCCAGCCATGGTCCCCAGCAGGTAGGGGTTGATCTCGATCACCTTCTTCACCGTCTGCGAGGCGATGTAGGAGCCCGCTGTGGCCCTAGAGTCCACCGCTACGATGACGCCATGCTGGAACTGAGAGTAAACAGCAGGGGGAGCACATTAATGAAGCACGGTACAGCAGGAGGGGAACACATGTAGAATAATCACTGATATTATGTACAGTTTGATTACCAATACAGTGGTGCAGGAGTGAGTCGTAAAACCCAGAAATAAGTTAGCATTTTAACACTTCTGATTCCCTCGTGTTTAGGTGAATTGTTTTTTGGAAGTGTTTTTGTTAGATGGCTGAAATAAGGGTTTAAAATTGTTACACAATATAAAATACGTCAATGATTGCCCAACTCATGAATGTCTGAAGTTTCCATTCCATCCAAAATGGTTGTTGCTATCTAGTGAATAAATGAGAGTACTTAACAGTGTCCCGCAAAACACGATTCCACCTTTAGCCTAGCAGTGGTGACGTGAAGTCATGCAACCATGATGTAGTACATTTAAAGCCTACCGTTTTTACTTCTGGCTATTTCAAAAATGCTTCAAAAATAATGAAGAAGTGTTAATGAGAGAGGATTATCCTA
Organism: Eleginops maclovinus; assembly: GCF_036324505.1. Classification (NCBI taxonomy): domain Eukaryota; kingdom Metazoa; phylum Chordata; class Actinopteri; order Perciformes; family Eleginopidae; genus Eleginops; species Eleginops maclovinus. The sequence goes on from NC_086354.1 coordinate 7,579,231, forward strand.
CCAACACGTTTTTATCCAGCAACAAAACGTGTAAGCATCATGAATGTGCACCACTGTATGAACTAATTCCAGACAAAGCAGATGTGTGATCCTGCTGTCAGTGATACAATATATGGCTCTGCCAGAAAGCCACTGAATAAGACGGAAGACCTTTGCTCTCCCCTCTAAAATCCTCTAGGACTGAAGAGACAGTCGCTGTATAGCACTAAAGTGAAGACAACAGACTTGGGAAATGTCTCCCGGGGAGGCTTTTCATCCACTGGCACTCAGGGATTAAGGGATAAAGTTGGCGTTATTTTATCTTTTCTTTTTATCAACAAATCCCCTGAAGAGACCAAACCCAACTGCAGGGACTTGAGCCTGACGGAGTGGAAAAAGCTGGCTGTTTTCCAGCCAATAAAACCATATAATCACACAAATGCAGTAGTATGCCTCTTTGTGTTGTCTTTGTAATATTTTCTGGCAACAAAGGTGATTTGTCAGCATAAAAGCAGCTCCTATATTAAGCTTTTATCTCGTTAGTAGCAGAACCAAATATTGGTTCTGGCGTTTTCGCAAGACTTTTTGATAATGTTTCAAAATGACAGTATCTAACTATTCTTTCAGTGGAAAGTAAACAATCTGGTATCACTTTAATTACCTTTAAGCATTTTTTAAATATTAATAGCAATACTTTGCATTTTGCTTGAAGTTTTAAAGACACTTGTTTCCTACTTTGTTCTTCAAAATATATATTTTTTGGTGGTATAAACTAGTGATGTATCACTATTCTAACTCAACATGTTAAGGATGCTTAAATCTTGAAGTTGGACTATTTCAAGGGAAACAAGACATGTATTAATCCTTCAGTAAAAGGTATGCCTGGTTCTGAAACAATATGGATATCCTCTGGTATGAATGATGGAAACTGACAGTTGGGATATGAGTTTAAAAGAAAAAAGCATTTACAGAATAGAACAATTACATTGTGAGAAAAATAATTGTGACTAAGAACGTAATATGCTATGATATACTTATGTCAAAATTAAAAATGTTACATTTGTAAAAGACGTAGCTATTACTAAATACCTTAACTTGTATTTTGATTGTTCGCTGTACAGTTAAATATCATGTAATATTAAGGATGAAAAAAATGAATGACATGGTATATTATTCTTTAAAAAAAAGACAGCTCTTTAATATATTTCACTGTTATTCCGAAATACACAAATAAAGCCTGTACTACTAGAAGCAGACCTGGTACAAAAAAAAAAACGTTGTTAAATTCAATTTAAGGTCATATTTATGTTACTGTGTTAAGAAAGTAGCTAACTGTATTTATCTAGTTGAACCAGACAGAAGACATGTGTTGGTGCTGTAAACACAACTGTCATCTTGCTTACCATTCAAGCAGCTGCAAATACAGCTAAATACCTAGTCTTCTGAAACTTATAAAATAAAGAACTGCCATGGCTACACAAAACAAATTATAAACCTATGTATAGCTAATTGCCTTTGAAGCAACAAAAGTCCAACACAAATCATCACAGAGCTAACTTCAAGTGAACATCTGCAATGAGATAGCGCTTTGTAGCCGTGCTAGCATGCTAACCGTCGGACATGTAACGTAAGCGTTACGTAAACCCTCAGTCTTGATGTTTAGACTTTGAGTGATGTAACAAACACCTCTTTTGAAAACTATACAACAAGTTAGCGTTGTACGATAGCAGCTAACTACAATTGGCAACTATTTAACTCACTTTAAATGCTAAGGTGGTGGTTCCATGCAGGAACTCTATTTTCCTCTCGACGCCATCCTCGTCCACTGCACACAGCGGGTTTCTGACGGAGAAACTCAGACCGTCTCCCGGCGTAGCGTCAAATCCAAGACCGCTCTGTCCGGGTGCATAATCAAAACTATCAGGTTCACAATTATCAAAAGAAAATTTCGCACAATCACTGCTCAACACACTAGCAAGAGCCATCTTTGAAACTGTGTGATGAACAAGCAACTTCCGCCGGGTAACGTTTATTGAGTCATGGTGAGGAAATAAAACAGCGCCCCCTGTATTTGTGGCGGGCTGCACAGATGTAGCCGACAGGTGACAAACATAAAGCTGTGTAAAGTGTAACAAACAACACACACATTAACAAAAAATAACATTTCAAGGCTAAAACAATTTGATAAAAGCCACTATGCTTAATTGTTAGAGTTAGGAACAAAATATATAGGTCACAAAAGTAGATAAACTCCAAAAGAAGTGGTTGAAAATATTTCTATACTTAGCCATGGGCTGTGCAAATATCGATTTTACATCAATATCCTTTATGAGACTATATCTTCTTACATAAGGATAGATTATAATTCGCAAGTGCTTTGTTTTCCTAGTTGTGAAGGCTGTATTACAGTAAAGTAATGTATTTGTCTAAAATTACTAGACTTTATCCCATGCTTTTACCACTTAGTCCAAAAAACACAAATTACAGATGATAATTTATCAAAATCCTCACTGTGCAAATATTGTGTGAAAGCGTCAATGGTCATGACTACAATATCGTCACAAGACCAATATCGAGGTAAGCTGTTTGGTCAAAAATGTTATGATGTTCTGAAATGTTGTGATTTGGGTTTTCTTATATAACCCAGCCCTACTTTAACCTCCCTTGAACCACCCACTGTTTCTCCTCATCCTGTACAATATCACCAAATCCATATTGAGGTAAGCTATGTAGTCAAAAAGGTTGTGATATTGTTGTGTAATGTTGTGATATTGTTCTGAAATGTGGTGAAATGTGATTTTCTCATATAATCCAGCCGTAATTTAGCCTCATTTGAACCCCCCACTGTTTTGCTTCATCCTAAAGCATCCAGTACAGTCTCTCTTTTTCCTTTCTCCACTGTCTTTGCCCTCCTCTCCATGTCTCTATAATATTCCTCTTTCAGCTCCTCTCTCTTTCTTTGGCTCCATCCCTGGGCTGTGATGTGAAAGAGGTCCACGTTGTTTCCTGAGTAGGCGTCCCTGTGAGTGGCTCTGAACACTGCTTCTCTTGCCAAGGAGACGGCCTCTTCTTTGCTCAGGTTCCACCTCAGCCTTCCATCCAGGACTCCATAAGCGTAAGGAGAGCCTGAGCCCACAGAAAATATGTCCCCCTGGAGTCGGGCGCCATCGCTGCACACATATATCAGCTTTGGGCCACTGTTAGAGGATGAAGGATATGCCATCGCAGAAACGTCTTGGCTACTCAAAACAGTACAGGAGCTATCGTCAGTAATAAAGGATGAGTCAGTGTTGCCTGCTTCCTTATCCCAGCCACAGAGTGTAAGAGCCACACACACATCAGTCCCTTTAAAGGGGTGAAGCATGAATGAGAGGAGCTTGGCAGTGCCACGTATTGAAAGGCAACGCCTGTGCCGGAGTTGGTAGAGTCTGATCTCTCTGCCCAGAATTCGTTCCCACAACATGCAGTCTGCACCGCTCCCAGAGGAGGTGACTACTAAATGGGAGTGAATAGGAGTAATCTTGTTAACAGCTGGACAGGCAACCAGTCCCCCAGCACTGGCACGTGTGTCTGCAGCTGCAATGACCCCACCTTGGAAGATGAAACCCAAGGTTGTTGTTCCATGAGACAGAGGGAAAGGCCTGCGGACCGTCATTAAATGTTTGTATGGTGAAAAAGGGGATCTATATTTTTGGTTGAAAAGGGGAGAGTTCGGTAAAGTTGGTAGGAAAAATTGCAGCGGGATCCCACTGTTTCTCACAGATTTCTTCAGTCCCCTAAACTCTGCATTGTAACAGTCGAAAAAGGTGGCTGTGTCCTCAAAATGAGAGGCAGGAAAGCTCTTGCGATGCAAAGGAGTGTCTTCGAAGCCACAGATATCTTCCAATGCCATAACTTAAAAATGTGGAAAATACAGATAGATATCTTGATAAATTAATCAGATTGTCTTTCCCAGAGACTGGCAGCCAAATGTGTTCCTTAAAACAACATTAAAACAGTGTCCATCTTTAAAAACTGGTCAAACAAGATGAGAAACCTTAAAAATCCAGTTTTGTTTTGTAATGCTCCCACCTAGACTCAGTCTCATCTAACGAAAGTCTGAAAGACCACGGTTTTTCCCTTTTTATAGACCTCCCAAATATGACACCTTGCACATAAACACATATTAGGCCTGATCTTCAAAATCCTTGGATGATGACATAAGTGATATTGTATCTTACCATGCTGTGAACATAATATCAAGGGAAGCCTTTTTATGCACATCTTATAAGTTTTGCTGAATAACAGAGTCATTTTGTTAGTTATGTGCAAGTTGGAACATATGTCTTCCATCATTTTCAGTTTGCTGTTAAAAAAAGGCACAAAACACCAGCAAGATCTTATGACAAACCTATACAGCAGCTTGTGGATTGTAAAATATGCCCTACAGGGATACTCAACCGGCTTTGAGGTACACTTTTCCAAAATTACTGGAGGTCAGGAGCTGGTTAATAAACAAACATGTATTATGTTTATAAGATAGGAACATTGAGGCTTAACCCGGACCTCTGCTGGGTGGATACTTTAAAAAAAAAATTAAAAAAGAAGTTATATATGATATTGTATATTAGCCTATTTTGATGCTTTTTGAAAATATATTTTAGTACAATATTTAGACATTACATGTCCCAATGTGAACCAATGTTTGAAATTGAATATCACTGCGCTACAACAACAAGGTGTGTTAGGCCCTATACAGGGTAATATGCCTAATCATTTTTATTAAATCATTCTGACAATAGATTTTATTAATACTAAATGTGACTGTTACTATATTTAACCGTATTAGAAAACTATACACAAGCAGAATATTTCTGTACAAAGAAAATTCATAAATTGGGTTTGACATGAAAAAGTTCAAGGTTCATAAACTATAGAGCAGGTATCGCGATATTTTACGAGATATGTAACTGTACTACATGCAAAGCCATTTTGGGTCTACTTCCATCTTGCTGCCGAATGAGCATTTACGTGTGTGCAGATCCAAGATGGCGTCAGTTTCCTCGTAAATTCAAGCTACGAGGTGGCCCAGCCGAATCTGTTCACTCTGCTAAAACCATGGCGTGTGGTAGTACCGGGAGCAGGGTGTCCTGCGGGAGAGATTTGAATTGTGTGCCGGAGGTAGCTGACACCTTAGCTGCGGTTGCCAAACTAGGGTAAGGAGAGTGTTGTACTTTGCAAATCATTGTTAAGGGGAAGTTAGCTTTCCTGGAGTGACCTGTGGTTTGCTGGCACTGTGCCTTGCACGGGTTTGCTAGCATCATGCCTGTGCGTGACGCTTGCTAAGCTAGCCGGTGAATTGCCAACACGTGCCCATCACAATGATGCTTCCTATTGTTGGGAAGTGTTTATGATACTCATATAGGCTTTTCTGATAGTATTTAGCTGGCTGGGGGCTGGCTGCACTACTTGTCATTATAAATCATACCGATGTTAAAACGCTGTTCTTTCTTTGCTGTGCAGGTTTGACTTCCTGTGCATGCCCCTGTTCCACTCGAGGTTCAAGAGAGAGTTTGAGTTGGAGCCCGCTAAAACCCGATCCGGTGCCCATACCCGGTCAGACCTGCTGCTGTGTGGCAGGGGTTAGTGCTTATTCCATTTTATTTTCCATAACGTCCTGCGTGATAAGTCATTTACCTATTCTACATGAATAAGAGAAATACTGTACAGTGTGTATGCTGCGCCAGGCCCATGATGGATTGGGATTTTTTTTAAATAGCAACACAAAGCTGGATGTTTCAAGACCTCCTAACGTCATAGATAGTCTTTTAAAAAAAATTATAATAATGTGAAACTTCTATTACATTGATAATAAATCCTGTAGTGCTACTGCAAATACTTTTTAGTTGTTTCACATTTTATGGGAAGTGAAAACCAATGGAGTTATATATTTTTGAGATTTCCTTGTCGTAATAAATGCTGCAGACCCTTAAAGACCTGAATGAGAAGAACACTTTCCCACTAAAGAAAAACCACAACTTGAAAAAGCATTTTGACTAGAGATATAACATTTTAAAAAGTCACATTTCTTTATTTTGTATTAAATCCATGACATGCCCTGGGAGATGCTGAGATTTTGATTATTATTTTTACCCCTAAACCGTGGGGTGATTAACTTGTTGTTATTATTGAGATATTATTTAAGTCAAGTGATCAAGAAAAAAAAATCAGTTTTCATGTGATGCTTTGTTAAACTTTCCATTTGGCTTTATCTAGATTGGAATACTCTTATTGTTGGAAAGCTCTCTCAATGGATCGATCCCGATTCAGAAGTCGAGGCCCAGCGCAGAAACTCAGAAGCGGTAAGATCCTCAACTTAGTACACAAACATAAGTGTAGCAGTACAGTAGTACACAGGGATGTTTATTAGGGCTGCATGATTTTGAAAAAATAACTTATTGGGAATGTTTTGATGTTTTTGCAAATGCAGTAAATTCTTCAGGACCAAATCACTTAATACATAATGATATTTTAACATATTCAGCCTTTTTAAAATATTGCACATGCGATTGTCGATAACATTCATTGCATGTCTTTTAGCTTTATTTTTATCCAAAACAACTTGCTTACACTTGCATATTGACAGTCGTGGTCCATTTACCCCCCTGAGCCACAAATGCCCCGTCATCCTCTCATCCTTCTCCTCCCCCTGTGTTTCTATTAGGCTCTGGCACAGGAGTTAAACTTCTCTGCCTACCTGGGACTGCCTGTCTTCATGGTCCACCTGAAGGGCCCTCACTGTGCCAATCTAGCCCGCCTGCTGCTTAACCACATCCACACTGGACACCACACCTCAAATGTAAGGCAGCGTTAAACATCTCCACAGCCACATTTAGATTTCTTAAAAGCTCAATTCATCTTCTAACTGTTGTACTCCCTCTGATGTAGTTCTGGATTCGTGTCCCGCTGATGGCACCAGAGGACACGCGGGAGGACCTGATTGAGAACGAAGCGAGCCCTTGCGTCGATGACACAAGTGTCGACGAGAAGACCTGGGGCTGGTGAGTTTCACACACACACACTCTCAGCAGCTGTCTGCACACTAAAAATAGCCGCCATTGATTTCCTTTTTGTTTACTCGCCTCTGCTCTCTTTTAGGTGGCACTCATTTAGAACCCTTTGTGATTACAACAAGAGGATCTGTCTCGGTGAGAACGCACAATGTGAAGCACCAGCCCCGGGCAAAGTCAGTGCATTGAGAAATAATTATGCCCTGTGTCTGTTACTGAAATCCACTCCCCTTTTTTTGTGTATTCCTGAAGCTATTGAAGTCGGAGCAGACATGCCGTCAGAAGCTGTGATCGATAAGTGGCTCGGGGAACCAATCAAAGCGGCCATACTCCCCACTAGCATCTTCCTAACCAATAAGAAGGGCTTCCCTGTTCTGTCCAAAGCTCATCAGCGCATAATCTTCAGTCTTTTCAAGGTATAACACCACATATTCAAGTGGAATTAAATCACTAGACAAATAAGGGAAGTTTTATAATAATAAACAAATGTCTTTTTCTTAGTTGGAGGCCCAGTTCGTGTTCACAGGCACCAGCCGCCACACTGAGAAGGACTTCCGCTCCTACCTGCAGTACCTGGAATACCTCAACCAGAACCGTCCTGCTCCTAATTCATATGAGCTCTTCGCCAAAGGCTATGAGGACTACCTGCAGTCTCCCCTCCAGGTAAGGAGTGCTCCTCTCATTGAAAGGTGTTATTCTTTTTAAGCTTTTATGATATACACCAACAGTATTCGTTTCTCTCTGCAGCCACTCATGGACAACCTGGAGTCTCAGACGTATGAGGTGTTTGAGAAGGATCCAATTAAATACTCTCAGTACCAACAGGTAGGACCCTAAAGTCAGCCATTCAAATCACACACACTCCACTTTGTTTATGTCATTTTGAAACATCTACACCCTAAACTTTTTTTAGGTAGCAGGCATATTGTGTAGCATTGGCTGGATAACATACTCAAGACAAAATCTAAACAGAAGCACAATTATTATAGTTTTTTTTAAATCATTCTTAAACTAAGTTAATGTCCAGTCAAAGTTTGCATTTCTAATTGAAGGAAGAGCTTGTATGAACAGGACAGGTTTTCTCTTGTGTAGCATTCTCACACTACTGACCCACAACATGTTTTGTCCTTTTGTTTACAGGCTGTATACAAGTGTCTGCTTGACAGAGTTCCAGAGGAGCAGAAAGACACAAACGTCCAGTGAGTATCTGTATACAGACAATAACTATATAACGTTTTTTATTGGACACGACTGATGTTCTGGATTTGACCACTAGGTGTCGCACTTGGCTTAGAATTCAGATTTTATCATTTTTTTTCCTGATTCTTTTCTTGGAATGTTCCAAGATGGTGGCAAGCACGGAGGTCTAGCGCTCTTGTTTAGGTTCTGTGAGACCTACTCAGCCATTTCTGGTCGCATCACCGAAAGAAAAATATGAACTTTTTGAAAGTAGAACACAATGTACGCATCTTAACAACTCTACTGAAATGTCATCTCCTTCATGTTGACGACCACTTCGGCTCGGTTGTAAATTGCAGCCTGACGCTAGCAGTTCCGGCTATCCATTTACCGACAAACTGAGTATTATTTGTATCATATCATATTTCGTTAGGGCTGTGATACTGCCGGCACAGGTTGCTGAATTAGCTACTTCTTTTTTAATTGTCTGAACATGTCTTAATAAACTCCAACCATTTGGTGCTTGCAGAATGGACTGCACCAGAAAAATAATTCAACTCCACTTTCCTTATCCTACAGTAGTTGAACAGGGTAACATACTTATAGTGAGATACATCAGGATTTGCAGCAACCTCAAACATAATGTGTCTTTGTCACAGGGTGTTGATGGTGCTGGGGGCAGGTAGGGGTCCCCTGGTCAATGCGTCCCTGCGTGCTGCCAGACAGGCCGATAGGAAGCTAAAGATTTACGCTGTGGAGAAAAATCCCAATGCTGTAATCACGTGAGTGGAACACATGTCAAAGCTTGTGTGTGCGGTATTGATTCCATGCATAAACATTAAAACTGCTCTATACCTGTTCAGGCTAGAGAATTGGCGCTTTGAGGAGTGGGGTGATCAGGTGACAGTGGTGTCATGTGATATGCGGGAGTGGTCAGCACCTGAGAAAGCCGACATCATCGTCAGCGAGCTGCTGGGATCGTTCGGGGACAACGAACTTTCCCCTGAGTGCTTAGACGGAGCGCAGCACTTCCTCAAAGGTACTTCAATGTCTGGTTAAGGCGAATAAGGCTAGATACTTTGAGATTAAAGCGTCAGCTAAATGACATTTAATGTAATGCTGGGACAATGATTTCTCTCTCAGATGGTGGAGTAAGCATCCCCTGCTCCTACACTTCCTTCCTGGCTCCCCTCTCCTCCTCAAAGCTTTACAACGAAGTGCGGGGGTGCCGGGAGCGCGACAAGGACCCAGAGTGCCACTTTGAGACGCCCTACGTCGTGCGCCTCCACAACTTCCACCAGTTGGCTGAGCCCAAACCGTGCTTCACATTCAGACACCCCACAAAAGGTAAACTTGTGTAAAGAAACAAGCACTTTAAAAAAATTTTTTTTTTTTTACATGATGTGATTTGAAATATGCTGACCTTCCTCTTTTTTTTATTCCAGACATGAACAATAACCGGTATCAGTGCCTCAGATTCTCGGTGGGATGTAACACGGTGCTCCACGGCTTTGCTGGCTACTTTGAGACTACGCTGTACAAAGATGTCACACTCAGTAAGTCATCTTTATTAAGAATAAGTGATGTCATGATAGGATCTAAAAATATTGACGTGTGTATTGTTTGTGGCAGGTATAAATCCAGAGACACACTCAGCTGGAATGTTCTCCTGGTTCCCCATCCTCTTCCCCCTCAAAGTAAGTTATACGGTCAGTTAGGGAAATTGTTTGCTCTTCTACATTTGCATTTTTGCACATTCAATTCTCAGGTTCATATTTTGAGCCTATATTGGTAGATGTTTATATGCTTTAATGTTCACCCTCTGTCTGAAACCAGAGCCCTGTCTGCTCTGATGGGCCTTTGCAGAATATTTACATGCACAACAACCTAAATAACACACTACAGGAAAGGGAAAACCCCAAAGAGCATAATAGGGTCCCTTTTTAATTCTCTTTTTCTTTTCTACCAACAGCAACCTATCACGATATCCCGAGATGACGATGTCGCGGTGCGATTCTGGCGCTGCAACAACGGGAAGAAGGTGTGGTACGAATGGGCCGTGACTGAGCCCTCCTGCTCCGCCATCCACAATCCAGCAGGGCGCTCCTACACCATCGGCCTGTGAAGAGAACACATTCGCACACACATCTCTGTAAAACTCAGTGGCAGTTAATGTTGAGGTGTCACAGCTCATTTTTGTACACGCACAGTTAAAAACCTGGACTTAAAAAACCCTTAAGTGTGTTCTGGGTTTTAGAATTACCCCTGATAAGCACTTTTTGAGCCGGTCTGTTCGGCGGGCATGGACTAACACTTGAAAACAAGTGTATTGTAGCCACGGCTCATTCAGTTTAGATCAAACACCTCGACACCAGTTGGGTTTTCTGAAGCCTTTTTCCCCTCCTAGAGACATAAAAACTCAATCCAACAGAACCTTTGCCTTATCAAACACGCATTCCACACCAATACCTACATACTGATGAAACACACTTCTAAAAACAAAGAGGGTCTGAGGAAGGTTAGGCTATTCAGGTCACATATACCATATCGTTTCAGGGGGGCTGTCTGTTCATACATTTTTGTTATTTTCTTTCTGTATGTTTTGAACCGTGTCAATAAAAACATCACTGTAATGTTCTCCATATGCTCCGCTCTTTGTTTGGTTCCAGCAAGTTCTGAAGATTGCAATTCAAACCATTTGTTAAAGATGTTTTAATGAAGGCAGAAGCAGAGTTTTTAGAGGTAAGCTAGCACGTAATGATGTGAGTTATCCAGTAGATGTCAGCCCTAGATGACAACCACCCGAACACAACTACGGTAGTTGAAATCGGTAGCATTTTTAGCTAGCTGTAACTTAACTGGGGTAGACCAATAGGTACAACTGGCAGATATATTTTGGAATTTACTTTCATGAGTGGAACTACATAGCACAGTTAAGAATTTACAGACCTGTCAGATGTAACAAAACTTCAGTTCTTAAGTTGACTCATTTAGTGTAAAATGCATTTTTGCACAGGTGCACATGTCAATATAAAGGTTACAAAGAACCTAAATATGTGTGTCAATCACAGTTGATGGCAATCCTGATGTGAAACAATGCCAGTATGAGGATTTCTTGAACCTGACAAACGACACCTCCTAATATCCATGGATGATGTACTCAAGCATAACCAGATCTTATCATGTTGCACACACTCGTTTGTTCATGTCTTGCAATTGCTTAACATTAGATGTGCACACACACACACACACACACACAACTAACAAGACATGGCTAGAGTGTTTTCCTGCTTGAGCAATCCGTAAGTTGAAAAAGCCAGACAGTTGACTCATCCATGAAAACCATTAACTGTAACAAATCTTTCATGCAGGCAAATATAATTTTCAGTCAATTTGTCAGCTCATGAGTCTCCTTCAACTTTATACATTAAAAAAAGGGGTTTGTCATCTTATTTGTTATTTTGAGCAACTTAAACTGCTATAACAATAATTATGTTTGTGGCTTTCATTAGAAATATTCACTATTTTGGATGTAGGCCTTTGTTGGTATGGCAAAAAGGCCTACATCCACATTTATTTTTTATCAATATTATATTTTTAAAGAAAATAAAAAAGGTTAAAAGGTCTATTTAGGCTTTTTGATATATATCATTGCTCTCACAGCCAGCAGGTCTTATAATGTGTCAATGGGAAAACCTGTGCACTGGTTTCTCAGGGCGGTGCCTGAGATGTGTTGACAAATTGGACTGCGCTGATTGGTTGACAATAACTAGCTTTTCTATTTATCGAGGCTATCAGCTGTAGGTCTTTTGTTATAAAGGGCAGCCGACAGAATAATGCCGAACATGAAGTCCGTCACTTAACAGGGAGCTGCTTTCAGGGGGTGTACAAGTCACTGCCGGGTGCCTAACAGGTGAGTCCTCACTTTGTTAGCTGTTTCTCCAGATGTTTACAGCAAAACATTTTAAATTGGTGAATTTGAACCTAAAAGTCAACAATAACTTGTTTTTTTCAAAAGTTAACGTTGTCTCGTTTTGCTTAATAAACTGGAGTTACTTCATTTTTGTTGTTGTCAACAACGTTTCAGACAAAGCCGCACAATGTTAGCTTCAGGCTACTGCAGCCAACTAAAGAAACTGCACTTGCATCAGCATTTATGACATGTGCCCGTAAGAAAGTGGTTGAGCAAGTAGCTCTGCAAGTGTGTCCGGGAAAAGCATTGCAGAGTTGTTCACCTTATTTAAAACGTGTGTTAGAAATTTCACCTGCATACTTTTAGGTGGGTTAAGTAGGGAGGCGCTGCCCACAGAAGAGGGAGACAGAGGATGGCCGAGGGTCCGAGGAAGCGGGGCAGCAGCTGTAGCGGCGGGTGCAGTCACTCTGAGCCCGCAGACACACAGCCGGGAGCGGGGAAAGATGAAGAAGGCTGCATCGTGGCTCTGAAAAAAGAGATCGGCTTGGTCAGCGCCTGTGCCATCATAATCGGTAAGAAGCCTACAAACATGTTTATCTCCAATCATCATATTTGAAGTAGAAATCAATTGAATTGCTTCTTGTTTTTTTTTTATATCCGGCATGTATTTTTTTGTTGTCTGATTTATTTATTTAGAATAATAAATAGAATGTTATTTTACTACATATATTCTTAATTTTAAATGTGTATGTATGTATGTATGTATGTATGTATGGAGTGTTGTCTTGTGTACATTCAGCTCCTGAAGGGCTTACATACAGTTCTTAGATGCCTTTTGTGTCTCCTGAAAAGTCACTACTGACACTCTTAAGATTTACATCGACTTTTTTTGAGTTTATATAAAACGAGTACTTCAATTTCTCTACTGCTGAAATTACTTTTATTCAGTGCCAATTCCCCAATTCTTGGGCATTTGCAAGAGTATTTACGCAACATTATTTTATTCAGGGACATTTATAATACTAATAATGAACAAATCAGCCAATCTCTTCTAATTTAGGATCGAGTGGGATTCATAACTCAGCCCACTTGGGTAGGAGCATTATTTCAAAGAACATTCGGTGCTTCTGGAGTTGATAAGATTAATTTAAGATAAAGCCCATTGTTCTTCAGATGGTCACCACCGTTTAATTCCAGTAAATGCCCACCATGTCAGGCGGATAAGGGCTACACAAAGGGATTCAGTTCAAACAGACATTTTGAGAAATCTGGTAGATGATTTATGAGTTTTTACACTCACTTATCCAGACATCATTATGGAGCCAGGCACATCGAGTAAATGAAGGTACAGCTGCTCCTTGTCTGGTTTAACAATTGAATAAGTATATATATATATATTTATCACGTTATCTTATTATATCTATAAAACCATTTTCCCTATGTTTTATTCATTGTTCAAAAATAGAACTGTCACAAAAGCCAATTTCCCCCCGGGAAAATAAAGAGGACTGATTCTGACTAACACATTGTTTGAACTGTGGCAAAAAAATAAATAAATCAAAACACCAAAAAGCATATTTAGTCTCGCTTTGAATTTACTTAAAAGGTCATTAACAGTACGACGCATGAACAATCATTCAATTGTAGTGTATATCCCAGCTACTAAAGTCATATTTTTCTCAATACAAGCACGTTGAAAGAACTTCATTTTCATTAAGCCATGTTCCTTTTAGATGTGTAAAGAATATAGCTGAATCAAGCTGCAACGATTAAAGAAAAGCAACCATTTGCACTTTAAGTGGTTGAGCCTTCTCTATGTTGTGATGGATGCACATCCTCAGTGCACTCCCAGCATCATACATCTTTCACATGCTTTTTTATTGTAACTTTAATGTTTCCAGGGAACTGTAGGCTACCTCGCATGCAAAGAAAAAAAGAGAGACATCGATAACAAGCAAGCTTACTAATGCTATAATGATGTTCATACTTCATTTTGTCCACCTTAAACATGGTTTGAGTGTGGTTGTTAAACCAGACAAGGAGCAGCTGTACCTTCATTTACTCGATGTGCCTGGCTCCATAATGATGTCTGGAAAAGTGAGTGTAAAAACTCATAAGTCATCTACCAGATTTCTCAAAATGTCTGTTTGAACCGAATCCCTTTGTGTAGCCCTTATCCGCCTGACATGGTGGGCATTTACTGGGATTAAACGGTGGTGACATCTGAAGAACAATGGGCTTTCTCTTAAATTAATCTTATCAACTCCAGAAGCACCAAATGTTCTTTGAAATAATGCTCCTACCCACTGCCCAGGGCGGTGGTGGCGAAGTCCATAGGGGCTTGGCCTGGGAACTGGAAGATCACCAGTTCAAGTCCCCGAAAGACCAAGTGCCACCGTGGTGTCCCTGAGCAAGACACTGGTTACCTACACTGCTCCCCGGGCGCCGTACATAATGGCAGCCCACTGCTCCTAACACTAGGATGGGTCAAATGCAGAGACCGCATTTCGTTGTCCTAGTACTTGTACTCTGTGCAATGACAATAAAGTTGAATCTTTCATCTTATCTTGAATCTTGAATCTTCTTTCAAGTGGGCTGAGTTATGAATCCCACTCGATCCTAAATTAGAAGAGATTGGCTGATTTGTTCATTATTAGTATTATAAATGTCCCTGAATAAAATAATGTTGCGTAAATACTCTTGCAAATGCCCAAGAATTGGGAATTGGCACTGAATAAAAGTAATTTCAGCAGTAGAGAAATTGAAGTACTCGTTTTATATAAACTCAAAAAAAGTCGATGTAAATCTTAAGAGTGTCAGTAGTGACTTTTCAGGAGACACAAAAGGCATCTAAGAACTGTATGTAAGCCCTTCAGGAGCTGAATGTACACAAGATAACACTCAAATCAAGGGTTTTTTAATAGTCTTATTTGGGATCAATGGACCAATAGTATTTCTTAAACCCAATAATATAATAATCTCAAATCTAACTTCCACTTCCTTGTGTTTTTTTTTATTTGATTTATTCACACTCAAACATATCTATCTTTGCGTTTTGGTTTCCTTTTGTTCGTTTTGACTGCTCTCCACAACTCTCCCAGTTACTACTTGCGTTGGCAATTACCAAAATGTCATTTTATCGGAGTAGGCCATGTTCTAACTGTACTGCATGCCTCCTTAACTTTGTCCATCCACTGAAAGCTCACAGTGAACGTTTCCAACAAAGTTTCACTCCTTTGTTTTCTATCAGACTTGGATTTGTTTGTTGTTCCTAGAGTCACACAGACGATATGAACTAATTCTGAAATCCCTTCAAACATTAAGACGCATTTTCTCTTCTAAATCAAAATGGCACTGCAAACATAATCAAGAACGAATATTAAAGCTACATATTGTCTATGGTGTGTTGTTGCTACCAGTGTAACAGCCTGGCACTGCTTTCAAAAGTAAAGAATGTCTCTACTGCTTGATTTTAAATAGTCTTCCTGTATTGCCAAACACGACCAGTTTTCCAACATGGGCTAACCAACTGCTGGCATGTGCATCGGGAAACTTGGGATACCTGATCAACCAGTCTATATGTATTCAAGTATCAGGTTTCTAAAAAAACTGAGATGGTAGTTTGGGCCATGCTAAGACATTTCATACGGCCTAGAGTCCCATTGGCAAGCATGAAATGGGGCATGTAACAGGAACTTGTATCATTACCATTAACCTGTCTCTCTGTAAATAAGCATAATTCCTGCATTATTGTTTTATAGCATCCTGCCCTGTTTGTGATCTAGTTTCTTATTCTGTCCTGCATGTCTGTTCCCAGGCAACATCATTGGATCAGGGATCTTTGTGAGTCCTAAAGGGGTCCTGGAGAACGCTAGCTCGGTGGGCGTGGCCATCATCGTATGGGTTACCACCGGAGTTATCACGGCCATCGGGGCCCTCTGCTACGCCGAGCTAGGGGTGACCATCCCCAAGTCGGGGGGAGACTACTCCTACGTCAAGGTCATCTTTGGAGACCTGGTTGGGTGAGAACAAATGTTAAGATTAATTTTAAAATACGGATAAAAGGTGAGTTTCCACGTACAGCTCCGGAAAAAATTAAGAGACCACTGTGGCATTATCAGTTTCTCTGGTTTTATTATTTATAGGTATGTCTTTGAGTTTATTTTAAAGCTATTGTATTCTATAAACTACTGACAATCTTTCTCTGCATTGGAATTCAACAGAATCTAGCAGGGCTGCCATACATTTAAGAACAATTTGGAGTGGTCTCTTAATTTTTTCTGGAGCTGTAAATCTAAAAGGAGTATACTGACAAAAAGGGCTGAATTAATATTGTCCCTTTTTTTTTTCTACTAACTAAACTTCAGAGACTTTACATAGCAAGGTTTTTGTAATTAATGGGAATTTGAAGTAAATCTGCACCCTCACCCCTCGTCTAAAAATGTAAGCCCCTACTTATGTTTGGTGTTCCCAGCATCCCAGAATGTCCCTGACCCAGTTCCACTCATGTCTCTTGTCTAAAACAACAATGCCCTAGTGTACATGTATAATACACTCCGCTTGTGTGCTTAATTTTTCTTTTGTTTCCCCTTTACATTTTGCGCTAACCAAGAGTAGCATGATGTGTCCGTACTGTGTGTGCAGTTATGTGACACAAATGTCTTTATGTCCAGGTTCCTGCGGCTGTGGATCGCTCTGCTGGTTATGTACCCCACTAACCAGGCTGTGATCGCTCTCACCTTCTCTAACTACATCCTGCAGCCTCTCTTCCCCTCTTGCCTCCCCCCAGACAGCAGCCTCCGCCTGCTGGCTGCCGTTTGCCTGTGTGAGTCATAGAATTAACCTGTTAATTAGCTTAGCATAGATCAAGACTCATTATGATGAGAGAAATGCCGCCATGGTGTATTCATTCTACTCTACTTTCTTCAGTGGTTTTTCAAACACTTTATAGTATAGAAAGACGCCTTTTTTGTAGGTGGCAAAATTAATTGTGGGTGAGGTAGTACAGCATCTATTTTTCTTCACCTAATTCGGCTCTCGCAAGATTATAACACAGTCTGGAAAACAGATTAAGAGCATGGCCACACTGAATTACCTGAGGCGAAGGAAGCAAATATTTATTTTTTGGGCCGTTTGTGGACATAGAACGGAAGTCAATGGATCATGCATGATCATTTGTACATGTGACCATGCCCCTACTCCTATATTTAATGAGCTTTGTCTCATCTGGGGAAAAAATATGACGGATTATCTCAAAAACTATGAGAGTAGGATTATCACATTTAGCAGGAGTCGGCATGCAGCTATGCTTAACTTTGATATGTTAGCATTTAGCTCAAAGCACCACTGTGCATAGCCTTACAGAGCTGCTAGCATGGGTGGCTATGGCTAACCCAGTATCAATCACTGCTTGTGAACTCGTATCAAACCACTAATAAACTATTATTTTATCCTATTTCTAGCTTTAAATGTTCACGGAAACATCTACTGTAGCTTTAAAATGAGAGTTGGCGGATACTTGGTTTTGGCTCGACTGTTTTCAACATGTCGGCCAAGTTACTTATTAATAGTATTTTTGTTTTTTACCGGGATTGTTTATTTCTATTCAGATGATTGGAGAAGTATTCATATGCAATATAGCAAGACTGGGAATGAAGTACAATGTTTAAGTTGTATTTTTTATTTCTTTTGAATGTGGAATGTGACAAAAGTATTCCTCACAGGGCCATTGACAACATTTAAACTTTTTTTTCTCTTGCCGTCCTGTAGTGTTGTTGACATGGGTAAACTGCTACAGTGTGCGCTGGGCCACACGTGTCCAAGACATCTTCACCGCTGGCAAGCTTTTGGCCCTGGCTCTCATCATAATCATGGGAATTGTCCAAATATGCAAAGGTAGGATTTTCAGTCTCTTTAAACTATTTCATTTTATTTACTGTACATGTTTGTCTCTCTCTTGGTAAGGAGATGATTATCAGTCTTTATTTTAATTGTTTTTAACCTTTTCACACAAATAAACATTTAATTAAAAAAAGGTTGAATATTTATGAAATACACAATATAAAATATACAGAATAAATACTGTAATATACCAATTAACTACTAAAACGAAATGTAAACAAATATTTAAATAAAAAATGGGCATAATGTTGACATCCTTCTCAGAGATTTTCATTTGAATAGTAAATATGTCTGAAGAGTTAAAACTATCCAGTATTTCAAAATAATGTGTATTTTAAGTCTTATTTCTCCTCTCTCCCGACCTCAATTTGGAAATCATTGACCGAAGACATGATTCCAAAATGAGGGGCGGGGGGCATCAGCGCTTTAGCCACCATCACACACAATATAGGTTACCTTGTGCCTCTCACGAGATGTGTGATTCCAGCGTCAAAGAGGGATTACATTCCCTCGTAACCCTTCGTCCCACTCATAATCCTCACACACTCATTCATGTGACTCGCCCCCTCATTATATCCTACTCTGCGTGGTGTATAAACTGAAGATGCAGACTAATTAATATGTCTCTTTAGTCTCGTGGATGACGTTTGGGGACCTCTGCTGCTCAGCCTTTGGTATTGAAACGCAGTTGACGCCAAATTTGAAGTCCTTTAAATGAGCTCTGACGTTTCCTCGTTCTCAGGTCACTATTACTGGTTGGAACCGGAACACGCCTTCGAGACGTTCAAAGACTACAGTGTGGGTCAGATAGCTCTGTCCTTCCTACAAGGATCCTTCGCTTATGGAGGCTGGAACTTCCTCAACTACGTCACAGAGGAGTTGGTTGACCCGTACAGGTAACATGCACAAGCAACCCAACCTGCAAAAATAACAAAATGCATTAAGGGTTTAAGGGCAGAACCTGCAAGGAAAAAAATAAATGCTCATTCCCTGCCGTCATTCAAGGAAAGCAACCAATACACACATTTAAATATTTAATTCTAACTTTATCTATTCCTACCTAAATGTAGCGTTTAAAAGTAAATGTTGCATATATATTTTTTATTCTCTCCCTTATGTTAGAAACCCCCACCAAACTTCTATATGTTTAGCCTATTTACTTATTACGTTATTAACTTAAATGTGACTATTTTATTCTATCCCGCATGCCACCAATATCTACATAAACCTCAATCTTGACTTTTGTCCTCTCAGGAATCTCCCTCTTGCGATCTTCATCTCTATCCCCATCGTCACCTTCGTCTACGTGTTTGCCAACATAGCCTACATCACCGCCATGAGCCCGCAGGAGCTGCTGGCCTCCAACACTGTGGCAGTGGTGAGGAAACACACCCATATGTTTTAACAGACAAAGTACAAGAAAGCAAAGTCGGGTCAAGCAGGAGGGAAAAGCTTAACTTATTAAAAAACATTCTAACTAAACTCCAAGCACATCAGAGATCCTATGACAAAATATCCACAAACTTTACGATCATTTCCAAGAGAAAAAATAAGAATTAGTAAAGTCATGTACAGACGGTGAATTGAATGTTACATTAAACATTTAAAAAAGGAGAAAAGTAAGTCATATACAGATCACAATACAATTAACCATGACCTTTTTTATATGATCTTTTTTTAACAATTAAATTAAAAGGAAAAACTGTTTTTTATATTCTAGAAAATATTATTTGTTAACGGAACTAATAAAGAATTGGTCATTAACATGATTTTGTGTAATCTATTAGTGAAATATTCCTGAAATGTAATTCAAATGAAAAAGAATACTTGTCATTCGTGATCAGTCCATTTCATATTTTAATACGATTTATTGATAAACTGTGTAAAAAGCAGTAAATCAACCATTAAGTCTCAATCAAATGTAGCTAATGCATGAATCTTGACTGGAGGCTAATCAGATGGAGTAGTTGTGTTGCCCAGCAGCCATTAAAGAGACCACATAGCTGTGACGCACACTCATTATTTTAGCATAACCTTTAGTCTGTCAACCATTCTTACTCCATTTAAAATAACTGTATTAGTCACTGTTCTCTCCTCCTCTCTACTTCAAATGTTTCTCCCAGACTTTTGGAGAGAAGTTGCTCGGTGTTATGTCATGGATCATGCCCATCTCTGTGGCGCTCTCCACATTCGGGGGGGTCAACGGCTCCCTCTTCACATCGTCGCGGTTAGTTTCTCCTCCCTCTTGTCATCGCAGCTTCTGTGGTTGCTGTACTTCTCTTTTTTTTTAGATGACTCCGGTTCCTTTGCTGATATTCAAGCCCTTATCTGTAGATGTACATGGAGTAACTGGGTAGGCAATGTAAAAATAAGGAAGCTTCACAGACATTTTTAAAATGTGTGAGGTAAACAACTCCCATCATTAGGGCTCAAATGAGTTTCTTTGGATTATATGGAGAAAAACCTGAATATAGCATTATTTTAATTTGAAGGAGCATATTCCCTCTTGTGTACTGTGCTTTAGTTTAATTGGAGGTACTTGTTCTACTTAAGTATTCATATTTGATGCTACTCAGTATATTTTTTATTTCTCCACTACATTTAGCTGACAGCTTTAGTTAATTAATAGACTTAGACTATAAGCTAACTCAAAATATTATAAACAAATTCATACATTGACATAAAGTCATAGTTTCTAGTGTAGATGTCATTCAGACTGATGCAGGGGACATGTCCCCTCCCCTTTTGGAAATGGCAGATTTTTGTCCCCATTACTATTTAATTACTTTTCATTGAGCAGAACCTTTTATCCTGAGCTACTTGCAGTAAGTGCATTTAAACATGAAGAAAAAAACTGAAAAGGAAGAATCAAAGCATAATATGTTAAAAATGTTCTGAGTTTGAACCAAAAAAATGTAACCACAAATAAAAAAGCTTTTAATTTGAAAAATAAATGAATATGCAATGCTATATTAGCTCAAAAAGCATGAACAGATCAGTAACAAAAATGTAATTGAATAAAAGTCTGACACCATATATCCCCACGACTTTTTAACACAAGGTGACGCCCTTGTTTGGTAAATCGCTCTTGAGTTAGTATTGCTACTTTTACTTAAATAAAACATCAAAGTGCTTCTTTCACCTCTCTTGGTAACCCCACGTTCCACAGTACTCCTGCTTTGTTACATTTTCCACCCTGACATTCTGACTTGTGCACTCTGTCTCCACAATAATGACCTGAGCTGTGTTTCCTGAGCTCTCAGCTGCTGAGTGCAAACGGTAAATAGACCGCAGCTGCCTCTGCTCTCAGGACTTCACCGTCTCCTCTTCTGTCTCAGGCTGTTTTTCGCCGGAGCGAGGGAAGGCCATCTCCCACGTCTGCTGGCCATGATTCACGTCAAACGCTGCACCCCCATCCCTGCCTTAGTCTTCACTGTGAGTCCTTATCAAAAGAAAACATCCACTTATTGTCCTTACATTTTGAAGAAATTATAACCCCCCCTCCCTCCCTCCCTGTTGCCATTTTCAGTTGATATCCACTCTAGTGATGTTGAGCACCAGTGACATTTACACCCTCATAAACTACGTGGGCTTCCTCAACTACTTATTCTATGGCATCACCGTCGCTGGGCAGATTGTCCTGCGCTTTAAAGAGCCCAACAGGTATCGACCCATCAAGGTACGCACACTAATAGATATTTAAAAGAAAACCAATTAAAAGATTAAAACACACTTATGTGTTAAATGTGTCAATTTCAATTTTTTAACATGTCAGTTATAATCAGGACAGGTATATTGATAGATTCAGAAGGACTCTAAGGCGTATTTTCAAATGCACAAAAGCTACAGTAGAGTTTCAGGGCTTCCAACAATGCCACAAAAATATACATAATATAAAAAAACAATAGAAATATTTAAAGAAGAAATATCAACAATATGCTGCAAGAGAATGTGCAAGGAAATTCAGAATGAAGTCAAGGATTTACATGATGAATGGAATAAGATAAAAAATTAAAATGAAATGCTGTACAGAGGAATACCTTTTTTTATTATGTATAATTTTTGTTGCTTTTTAACCAACAATCAAATTTTACAAATCTTTAAAACAAGGCTTGATCATTACGGTATATGTGACCCAAAAAGCTGTCTTAGGGCAAGCAGAATTAAACGAGACAATTCAAAGTGCTTTGCAAAAACATTAAAAGCATTAACAGAAAGTACCAACATAAATGGCATTTTAAAATCCCCATTAGCCAAGAGAATACAACATGTATTTGATTTAATAAAAGGCAGTAGTAAATAGACTTGAGTCTTGATTTTAAAATCATTTAGAGTTGCAGTGGACTAGCAATTTCTGGCAGTGTGTTCCTGATGTATGCATAAAAACGTTCTTTAATGATGAGACCGTTTCATTTAATTTTTGTCTCTCTCTGGTCCTCCAGGTGAGCCTGATATGGCCGGTGATCTACCTGCTGTTCTGGGCCTTCATGCTGGCCTTCTCCTTCTACTCTGAGCCTTTGGTCTGTGGAATCGGTCTGGCTATCATGATGACCGGCATCCCTGTCTACTTACTGGGAGTCTGCTGGAAAAAGAAGCCACAGTGTGTTGATAGTTGGATGGGTAAGGCAACATTGTAGTGTCTCAAAATAGAAGATGAAAATGTTATTTGACAACTAAAGAACACAGGGGTTCAGTTTTGTTGCATTTGAAAGCTTTAAAGGTGACCCTGCTTTGCTTGTATGGTCATTTAAGCAACTTAAAAGTAAGGTCCTTTTTTTTTTTTTTAAAGGAAATATGCTATAGGCATCACTGTATTAAGGAAAAAGTTAAAGGATTGCTCAAAGTGATCCTAGGGTGAAAAATATCATTTAAAAATCAAATTGTAAAAGGTATGTTCATCAGGATAAATGTCTACAAGCAATTTGAATATTGAATCATTTCCTTGTTTTCTTTCCCCAACTGTATCCAGGTAAAGTTACTCATCTGTGCCAAAAGCTTTGTTCGGTGGTCTATCCGGACATGGGGGACAACGTGGAGCCCCAAGGGTCTCCAAACAAAGATGGAGATAAGGAAGATGGAGGAAGCCCTCTGCCAGCTGAATCTTGATAATATGCAAAAACAATACCCAACAATGCCTCAGGAGGGGCAAAAAGGCACTTGGGGAAAGACTCTTGGAAAGAAGATCATTATGCAATTGTTGTTCCAGACATTGGGACGGGCACAGATGCGTTGTTGAAAAGTCACTGATGTTTAACTTGTGAAACACTGAACATGAAATTATGACATTTTTTTCACATTGGATTTAAAATGTTGTATTTATTTGGTATTCGAGGTTGGGAGACTATCGGAAAATATTTTAATATGCAAGTTGTTTGTATTGTCAAAATCTGTGTTTATTATCACCTCACTATTGTAACACTAAAATTAGATTTTCCAGGTGGAATAATGGGTTTTATTCACATTGGAGTACATATTGTTATATGGAAAAGTATTTAAATAATTCATTTAAATGTTCCCTTTTGAATTCGTACAGAGGTTTGGCTTTTTGAACTCAACATTATTATTTTCCTTGACCATGCACCTTTTCCTAAAAAAGGAAAACGTGTCCAATTGGGCACTGAGTGGAAAGAACAGAAACGGCTATTTCCAATTTTCTTAATTTATAAATTAACAGAAGCTTTTGCTTGAAAATAAAATATTACTATAAGTAACCCAATGCATATTAAGCATGTGGTTAACGTAAGTTTTTGTTGTTTTTTTCAAATCTTAAAACCTCCTATGGTGTTTTTGACAAGTTTGATGCCGGTTTAAAATGATACTAGGGGACTATGGTGCACACTGCTGTAGTATTGGTACTGTGCTGCCTGCTGCACCTTTCCATCAATGTTTTATCTACCTGTTGGAACACCTGACGTAGAAGGGGCGGAGTCCACGCACAGTAAGCGATCAAATTGCGGAAGTCCTGAGCTATGACGAGCCGAGCTGGGTTACTATTTTACAACGCTATTAAATGGACAGGAAAGTAGATGAAGTTTCCTTCAAAATAAAAGCCTAAATCTGTACCCAAGTAACACTGCATGAGTGAGAAGTTGTGGATGTATTAAATCAAGCATTGAATTCCTTTAGCCTATATCATACATTGAATTGTTCACATGTACTTCACCATGCATGGCAACACTTTAGATTAAAGACAGTCATGTGTGTTGTAGGCTATATCTTGTCCACAACCACTGTGGAAAAAATAAGTATTTTCTAATCCAGGGCATAACACGTGGACACAAAGTAAGTCTAGAGCTTTTAGGTGCTTGGGTCTGTGGAAATCTCGGGCAGTTGCACATTCTGCTAGTTTAATAATCCAGTATTTGCACTACTTAGTGATTTTGGGTCGGTCTATGTTGGCACTCTTATGGTTCAGGGAGAGCGATTACGTTAAAATAAGATAGGGTAACCTTTTTAACCTCTTAAGAATTGTATGCACTCTTTCAAATCAAGAAATGGCCACCACCATCCTCTTACACAGCTTTCAAAGTTAATAAATAGGGTATATGTATTTCTATTATGAACATTTCAATGTCATTTTCAATATTTACAGGATCAAACTTGACAATTTCCAACATAAGAGATGGTCTTCAATTGGTTATCATTTTATTCAAACTGTTTTCCACACTTCTAATCCTTCTGTCCACCTGCTGATGAAGACCATAACATGTGGTTGAAATACATGAACACAGCTTAAGTGGATCGAGCTTGAGTTAAGATGTTTATCTCATATCTGAAACTCTAAACTGGAATTATCACTGTTCCTAATAACACTAACGAGGGCTCTGTATACCCCTGTTAATGTAACACCTGTGCTTTTTCTACTATGAAAATTCAAAAATTCTGCTGGGAAAAAAGCCTTTTATACTCCCAGCAATGATAGTAATATAAAGCAGTGTTAAGATATTTAACAGGGATAACAGTAAGAAAGAAAACATAGTTAAACAATTAAATGTATAGAAAATGGATACAAAACAATACAATGTTTGTTTTTGATATCAAGCCAGACATTTCTAAGACAGGTGGCAACATTTAGATTCATAACCTCAATATTTCTAGTATGTCCTATCTCTTTTCCAATAAAGTAAGCCTTACTGGTTAGGCAGCTATGACAAAACAATGCCCTGTATCTTGGGTACCTAAATTAAATGTTACCATAATTATTATTATTAGTTGCACCTGTGCTTTTCCTGCTATGTACCAATGTTATATCAATAAGGCCTGTTAGAAAATGCCTTCCCTGTAAAAGATTCATCAAATAGTATGAAATTAACTCACTATTTGATGTATTCTATCTCATTTGAATCTTATGTATTTTTTTGATAAAGGCGTATTTTATTTTGAAAGGTGTGACAGGAAGTCGTGTGATTAAACTCTCATCCATTGACACTACATGGATCCACAGTATTTGGGTTTCCAGCCAACTGACTGCTGCCGTGTACTGGAGGGGGTTCGGTTGAACCAGTTTACTTTTCAAATACTGGCGACTCTCTGCACAGAGAACAGGTACGTAGTGATTATGTAGCTTAAACCATTCACATAAACACACCTCCATGCTAACTTAGCTAGCTCTATAGCTCTCTCACTGAGCAGGCTTGACAGCATCTGAAGGTTAGCTCTGCTCGGTCACTTGGCTAGCCACTGCCTCGTTTCACTGACCTGCATCATCGACTGGGGGAGTGTCATGCTAACTTGATTCTATTTGATACCTAAATGTTTTTTTACAACGTACATTATGAAGATAGAGGTAGGTAATTGACAAGTTAAGCCATATCTAGTGAATAGTGAATAACGCTATGCCAATATGTCACCAGGAACAGCATTCAGCTTACCAGACGTAGTTGAAGTAGTTTGAACTGTATGCAATATTTACATTTTGGTTTCTGTTTTAGTTGACACCACAGCTCATTTATCGGTTCAGTTATTATGTTGTAGTAATAGCTTTACGTCATTAACCTCACGTTACACACATAGGTTGGATCTTTCAGTAACAGGAAGTGAAATTATGCAAATTGTAGTATAACTCTTTTGTTTCTTTTCTGTCATTTCTCAAATCTATGACACCCCATGTACACACACACACACACACACACACACACACACACACACACACACACACACACACACACACACACACACACACACACACAGCCATGTCTCCTTCAGTACCCCTGCAGGAGATGATCCGGGCCATCAGGTCAGCCAGGACGCAGTGTGAGGAGCGAGGTGTCATCCAGAGGGAGTGTGCGGCCATCCGTGCACAGTTCAGACAGGCAGACAATGGGGGGCGATCGCACAACCTGGCCAAGCTGCTCTATGTGCACATGCTGGGCTACCCAGCTCACTTCGGTCAGGTGAGGGGGGATTTTGCTAATGCCCGTCATGGGTTTGCTTGGGTTAAGGGGGTTAGCTGGGGTGAGAAACCATCATGCTGCTGGATGATCTGGGCTCAATTCATCGCTGATTTATCCTCGTGTAAGATAGGGGCCCAATGTCCAACCACTATGTGTTAAACAAAGATTCTACATAGACATGATTTGGCTGCTTACCAAAATGTGTGATTGCATGACAAAGCTTTAGAGAAATGAGGGCAACTTGTGGAATAGCAAGCTAAATACATAAAGCTATGATGATATAAGTAAGTCTCTGCTGGGGAAACTTGTTCTCCTTGCTCTTGTTTGACATTCTGTGTCATTAGAATGCTTTGAATCGTGGTTAATTCCCTCAAGCAAAGTCTCCTCTGCAGCATTGTAAACCACTGAAACCTTTTCAGCTCCAGTAAGGCTGCGGCTCTCAAGCTGACCTCCACTCATTCCCCTTTTCCACCAAACCGGATTCAGTTCAAGATCTGATCTTTTGCTTTTCTGGTTCTAGCCTGTAGCACCCCTTTTGTGTCCACCGCTCAGAGGCCGAGTGGAGCTCAAGTGGAACTGCGTCATTGTGTCATCGTTTGCATCAGGACGTAACCGTTTACGTGCCCTCTTATGACTGATTCATATTCTCTGTCTGACTGTCACACGAGCAGCTGATGCAAACCCCCCCTCCCCATAAGTGAATGTGTTTCAGTCTGAATTGACGCAGTTTGTCATCACAACGCTGTTATGAAAGTGTTACTCTGACTAGCTTGACTATTTTGCTATCCTATTGTGGCATAAGCCGTTTTCTACAGGCATATTTTACCGGTGTAGTTTTCGTTATGATTTTACTTCTGATGGCAACCTGTGTAGCCCATGTATTGATTCCATCTGATAGCTGCAATAATACAAACATCAGGAAAACGTCTGCCTGCTGTTCCCAATGATCAATAACAGTGAACGGATGGTGATTCAAGTAAAATCAACAGCATGACACTAAGTCTGGTTAGTGTTGCCTGACTTTATAAAGTGTGTGATTTATAAGTGCGTGGTCGCGTTCTAGTCACTCTGCTCAGCGCTACTGCTTGTTACAACTTGTACTCGCCATGAACTGTTATTGCTCAGGTTAATCTCCCCCCTCCGAAGTAAGCGTGACGTATTGGTTCGTATTGGATCTTGGATCTTGCCGGGCAGCCGAGTGGGGCCAGAAAGATCCCGTTTTTTGGTGCTTAAAGCCGGTGCCGCTGCGATGGAAACACGAAAAACCAGATCTTTATCGACTCTGGCTCCAGCTCCATCTCCAGCTCTGGCTCCGGGTCGGTGAAAAAACGGCATCAGAGAGGGCAAAGAGCTGTTCATTTGCCTCGGGGACATCTGTAGTGTGAGTACAGTATCTCAAGTCACCTCACATTAAAAGGAGTTGATGTTCTCCCGTCTAGATGGAGTGTGTGCGGATGATAGCCAGCCCTCGATACAGCGAGAAGCGTGTGGGGTATCTCGGAGCCATGATGCTGCTGGATGAGAAGCAGGATGCTAGTTTGCTCATCACCAACTCCATCAAGAAGTAAGAGCAGACACTTGAAATTTGAAATTGGATTAAAAGATATTAGTACAACCTCTGTATTTAAGATAAGATATAGTTTATTAATCCCAAATTGGGAAATGTTTTTGTTGCAGCAGCATGTAAAACTAACACATAACACATAATCAGAAATAAAAAAGAGTTGAAAATAAACAATTTCTAGAATAAAAACTTCTCAAAATGTTATTTGTTTATTTATTCCACTCATGGCAGTTTTAAAAAACAAAACATGTACACTCAACACAAATGTTTTAGCACATGGTGGAAAGGAGTAGTAAATCTTATTTTACCTGCCCCTTCTTAAAAAATAAATAAATAACAATAATAAAAAAAATAAAACACTATCGAAGGGCTAAATTACAGCTAACACAAAATAAAAGTAGGACATTATTTACATTTAGTGTACAAGAATGAATGAATTTACTATAAACAGCTAAAGTGCAACTCCACCAATTCCACAGCAATATTTACAGCACTTTGCGAGTACTACTGAACATGTTAAGTTGCCTCAAGTGATGTCAATTTATTTTCTGTTGGGTCTGAATTCTAAAAGTTTAAGGGGAAAAACTTCTTGGGGAGTGGAGTTGGAAAGAAGTACATTTACCAGACCTCTGCAGTCCACTCCTCATCTCTGATAAAGGCTATAAGCTTGCAGCAACATTAGCTGCTACTAACCTTAATCTCCAACAAAACTACAGGCAGTTGCATTGAGGTTAATGTAGGCGCCACGTTTTGGCTAGGGAATAGAAGGCGTGGAATTAAAAAATTCACTATCTCTGTGCTATTTAACCCTTTTTTTAACAGTCCGTCTTCTGTACTAAACTGATACAGGATTGATAAATATCTTACAATGCATAGCAAACACATTATAATGCATAACTGTTTGCATCTTGTAATTTATTGATGTATATATCATATTCCATTTACGTGTGTATATAGTCTCTTCTTGCACTATTTCAATTTTATTTTGAATTACTTGCACATTTAGCAAAATTCTCTTCTATATATACAGCTCCGGAAAAAATTAAGAGACCACTCCAGATTTTTCTTAAATCTTTATGTCTACATGTAAGAGAGAAAAAATGTCAATAGTTTATAGAATACAATATATGTATATATATATATTTTCCTCAAAGACATACCTATAAATAATAAAACAAGAGGAAATGATAAAGCTGATAAAGTGGTCTTTTAATTCTTTACGGAGCTGTATTTTGTTTTGCATTGTTGGAGGAGCCTGGGACTTACGTTTTCTTTTGTTGTCTTAGAATCTTAGTAGCTGTTGTAGTGTGTAGTAGCTCTTTACATATCCAGAATTTAAGTGTTAAATGGTGGGGTTAAAATGACATGGTGCAAAGTATTATGTGTTTTATGTTTAGTTCTCATAGACTACTATCAAAAGATCAATTACTGGTACTCTCATTATTGGTTAAGGACATCGTACTGTTTTGTTTGACAATAAGTAATTGTCATGATTGATGATAATACACTTCCATGTCAACAGAATAAAAAATAGTCAACAGATTAGATTATTTTCTTGAAAGATCTCAGTAAAATGCTTAACATTTTTGCACTCTGATCTAGACTCCCACGTGTTTATTCCCCATATGTGTGTTCTCCAGTGACCTCTCTCACAGTAACCAGTACGTTCAGTCTCTGGCTCTGTGCACGCTGGCCTGTATGGGTTCAGCCGAGATGTGCAGGGATCTGGCACCAGAGATCGACAGACTGCTACGAGCCTCCAACTCCTACATAAAGAAGAAGGTACAGTTTCCCACCTTTTTACTGATTCATTTTTGCACTTCTTACCATATAAGTATAATGTGGTGTAATTTTTAAGCCTAATTCTGGCTTTGTAAAACAGTTACACTGTTGTCTATCCATCATCATCAACCACTCTCCATCTGCTCAGTGTAGTGGTGATGTAACGCTCCTCTGTTCTTCTTCCAGGCTGCTCTGTGTGCTGTTCACATTGTGAGGAAAGTCCATGAACTCGGGGAGCTTTTTGCGCCTGCCGCTCGCTCCCTCCTCTCTGAGAAGAACCACGGTTAGTAGACCCTAATGACTCATAACTGTATGGGTTTCTCACAGTTACCGTTTCAAACTATTCTCAATGGTTACTCCCTTTTATCCGCAGGTGTGCTGCATGGCGCTGTGGTGCTTATCATTGAGCTGTGTGAGCGGAACCCAGAAACACTGGAGCGCTTCAGAAAGGTGTGAGGGACATCCATCCATACATCCGTGCATACATCACTACATACTTCACATACATCACTACATACTGTACGTACATCCATCCATCCATCCATACATCCATCCCCCTCTGTATGATTACCTACTAACTTACTTAAATAGTTACTAACTTAATTACTTACTTACTTTCCTAGTTAAATACTTAATTACTAACTTAGTTTCCTTAACTACTTACATCCTTACTTACTGTCCTACTTAATTACTTACCTAGTAACTTACTTACTTGCCTACCTTCATGCTTACTTACTTATTAACTTACTTACTGACCTAGTTACTTACATACTTACTCGGCGTGCGCCCTCATACCAAAAGGCCCTGTCAAATTTTAAAGTGTTGCCAGAA
Organism: Eleginops maclovinus; assembly: GCF_036324505.1. Classification (NCBI taxonomy): domain Eukaryota; kingdom Metazoa; phylum Chordata; class Actinopteri; order Perciformes; family Eleginopidae; genus Eleginops; species Eleginops maclovinus. Next base: position 7,609,822 of record NC_086354.1, read on the forward strand.
AACAATATTTCTGTTCGTCAAAAACTGTATAATCGCTCCATAAATATGAAAATCATGTCAAATAGACCGTCAGACTTGCATAGACAGCTTGGTTTCTATCAAGATCAGCGCCCACATATTATAGCTTCTTTAGATATTCATACCTACTTACTTACTTAGTAACATAAACACACGTGTAACTGCTGTAGTGTTTCTGTGGTTTGTTTTTCAGACGGTGCCAGATCTGGTTCAGATCATGAAGGGTCTGGTGCTTTCGGGTTATTCTCCAGAGCATGACGTGGCAGGAATCAGTGATCCCTTTCTACAGGTCAGTGGGGACTCAATGCATCATATCGCTCTGTTTATTCTTATTAATTATGTTGAATAGGTGCTTTACTGGCAGGACGATGGAATTCTGCACTGCCTTACATTGACCCTAAAGCACTTAAAGTTAATACCAAGAACCTTAAACTTATTTTATAAACTGGTTATGAACTGATCTGCTGTAATAGATCATTACTGTTATGCAGTCAACAGATGTTATGTTGTTAAGTGTTCAGGTTGTTCCTTCTTTCAGTATCTTTTTTTTTTCACACACACAGATTTATCACCCTATCATCCGTCCTCCTATTTTCGCTTATTCCGTGTTCCAAAATAACTTTTAGTCCATCTGTTCCCTCCCTCCGGTCTCCGTTCTCAGGTCCGCATCTTGAGGCTGCTGAGAATCCTCGGTCACAACAACGAAGGAGCCAGTGACGCCATGAACGACCTACTAGCTCAGGTCCGATTTCCACTTTCCCAAATAATAATAATAATCCTTCTTTGAAGACCGTTCTGTCCTTCTCACTCAAAATAGTGGTGTCCCTCCTCCCTTTTTTGAGCCATCATGCTGAGTCACCCAATTGTTTTAATACAGGCAAACTGGAACATGTAGAGCACATCTCTTCCTGTGTGCCAGAGTATGTTCCTCTTTTCCCAAACTGGGTGATAAAACAGCAAATGTCAATATTTCTCTGGAAAGCTTTTCCCAAAAATGAGTAAAGGAAACATGATTATAAGTTGACGTATGAGTAATGTACTGATGTTCCTTTGACTTTCCGTGCAGGTGGCCACCAACACCGACAGCACTAAGACTGTGGGTAACGCTGTCCTGTACGAGACTGTTCTCACCGTGCTAGACATCAAGTCAGAGAGCGGCCTCAGGGTGAGACTCTGGCACCACTTCTCACTGTGTCTAAAAACCTTGATATACTGTAAATGATGTCACTTCATTTAAAAAAAAAAAAAAAAGCTAACTTATTCCCCAGGTTCTGGCGGTGAACATCCTGGGAAGATTTCTCCTGAACAACGACAGAAACATTCGGTTAGTGTTTGTTTTCCTCCCACATCATCCTTCCTCATCCTCATCTCAGGGTCATTTTGAGCTTTTTCATTCCTCACAGCAAACTGTATGGCATCCAGAGAGAGAAACTTCCCCAACAGGCTGTTATCAGTCCATGCTCACTAATCACTTTCCCCGGAGCAGTTCCTCTTGAGCAACACCAGAAGGTCACTGTCTGGCTGTTAATGCTGATCTCTCTATTTCGGGACCGTGTCATGTTTCCTGTTATTTTTTAAGGTTCCTCTAGGGATTTCCTTTTTCTTTTGCTGCTATGTTTTTAAATGTGTTTCCATAGCGGTTGTGTGGTCTGCTTTTTACCTTCAGCACTCTTGAATCTCTCGCTGGCTGGTTGACAGTAATAGGGCTGCTTTTTTTGTCCTCCCTGGAGAGATAACATCTCTCCACTCCGTGCATACATTAATACTTAAACAGTCGAGGAGACATTTTAATTGAAATGATGAATTATTTATCCTGCCAGTTTGAAAGAGTAAAGTTTATACAGAGCTGTGAATTAATCTTATTGTAAGCTGATGGTTTGGTTGTGTTTTTTTTGTACATTCTGTAGCAACTGAACCGAAATCAAACAAATACAGAAAACAAACTCAAACTTCCGCTGAGGCACCAGGTCGCAATCTCATGCATGGATAAATCTAGTGCCCAGGCAAGAATAGACTTTATGCAGTTTATTCTATTTTCAGTGTTTAAAATCTACCAGAACCATGGCTCTTACCTCTTCTCTTGTCCTGGGACTTGCCCATATAAACAAAACACATGCCTTTCATCTGCCCAATCCCACCTCAACCTGTCTGCCATTAAATACCTAAATCAGCCAGTGCCCAAAGCTGCCTTCAAATAAAAGCATATTCAACTACTCTAATTACCTAAAGGGTCCTTATTATGCTTTTCAGGATTCCCTTTCCTGTAGTGTGGTTATAGGTGTTTTTGCATGTAAATGGTCTGCAAAGGCTAAAGTCCCAAAGCTCACACACAACCCCCCCATCACACACTCTAACGCCTCCATTGAACTCCTTTGATTACCAGTAACATAATGACTATGTAAAACTTGCTCTTCTATTGGCTAGCGCTCCAACACATTGTACGTAATAGGCTAAGGGACTGGACACCTCTTTAACGGTTGACCAATCACAACAGAGCCGGGCAGCTAACCAATCAGAGCAGACTGGGTTCTGGTTTCAGACAGAGGGTGAAAAGAGGTGCTGCAGCACAGGCAGGATGAGAAAAATAAAGACCTTCATTTTTGTCTGTTTCTTTATGCGTGTTCAGGTACATTGCCATGACATCTCTTCAAAAGATTGTTGGGACGGACCACAATGCAGTGCAGCGCCACCGGGGAACCATCGTGGACTGCTTAAAGGACCAGGATGCTTCAGTCAAGCGGTAACTGTGCCCTCTCCTCTGCCTGTCAGGCACAGCTTCAAATGTTCAGCCAACTTGACAATCAATCTTTTCCAATGTCTCCTTTAAATGTTTATTTTAACTCTCATCTATCATGATTTCATTCTCTTTTTCAAATGTATTGTAGACGAAGGGATCAGTACATTTTTAAGTAGAAATCAACATATTCCCTATTTTATGTTTGGGGATATTTTCTTTCATATGTGAACATACACCTTCTGTCTGGTCAGTTAGGAACACTGACCTGCGCCGCATCAACACAGAATGATCCGTAGTTTTAATCTATGTTAAAAAGAGAAACGGCACCAGTCTCGCATTTTCAGGTTAAAGGGGCCAATACATAATCACAGACATTAACCCTTTCCTGGCCAATTCTCCAGCCGCGCATTGGAGCTCTCCCTGGCGCTGGTGTCGGCGACAAACATCCGCTCCATGATGAAGGAGCTTCTCATCTTCCTCTCCTCCTGCCCCGTCGAGCTCAAGTCTCATGCTGCCAGTGGCATATTCAACGCTGCAGAGAGGTGAGTGACACGCCGCAGACAGTTAAATGTTCACAGACAGGATTCTATTACAGACTGTCTTCTAATTATACATATTTAATTGTATTTGCACTGATGAGTAAGGTTTTGAATAACCTACGTTTAAAGTGTATTGTCTTGAACAAAAAAGGATGTAAAATGATTGTAAATAATACACATTCATGTTAAGTAACGTTTTTTTTAGCGTTTCCATTTTTGAAGTGTGGCTGCTTCCTTGTTTTTTTTTATCTTATTTTTCAACATCAAGTTTTTCTAAACTAACAACCAAAAAATAATTTGCCTCCCAGTTGTTGGTTCTTTTTTGTATTTTAAAGGAGGCAGATCATTGGTGAGAAAACTTTTCGTCAACCTGAGGAGCTGGTGTCAAATTTATGAATTGTACCCCTTCTTTAATACATTAGTTTGACTGAATTACACTGTATTGCTGACTGTATCTATGCATGTAAGCACACATTCATTAATGTGCATGTCAATTCATTTAATGTGACGTTCTGTAAGTGTGAAGGCTGTTACAGAAAGTGCTTTATGTGTGTGGCTTCATGCATCACTCTGTGTCTGTCTCCACTCTAGATGACACCCATGTCTCTTTAAGTGGCGATCAATAGTCCTCTATGTTTTTACTGTACGTACGCACTTGTGTATGGACTTGCAGACGGATATGTGTGCGTGTGTGACTCCACTGCACCACTGAATGTGTGTGTCTCTGTCTCTGTCAGGTATGCCCCCTCCCAGCGCTGGCACATTGACACCATCCTGCATGTCCTCACCACGGTAACTACACACTGAGCCTCCAACCTGCTGCCTCTCACATTGGGGTCCTCACTTTAAACCTGTTTTTAAGTTATTAATGTGCTCAGATACCAGGGGCCTACGGTGGCCGACAGATTCATACGAGTTAAAACAAAAACATTTCCACTAGGAGAAACGTGGTGTAATTAAAAAACAAACGTTGCAAACTAAAGAACACATCAAATCACATGCAACTTGACAACACATGGGCAGCATTTACAACACATTCACCACCAATAGTTTTCTAAAAGCGCTGCAGAAAAGAGAAGATGAAACACCCTGCAGGAATCCCCAAGCACAACAGAAACGGGGACACTGATAAGTGATGCACACAGCTGGGACCGGAGTCCTTGTTGGAGTTCGGTTATAAAGTCAACTGTCCCTGGAAACTTACCTAAAATGTTTTATTTTCACAAAGTGATTGCGTGAATCCTTCCAATATTATTGCAGATATAACATAAGAGGTACTTTATTGATCCCAAACTGGGAAATGTTTACGTTGACGCAGCATAAAACAAAAGGCAATGCACATGATTAGAAATTAAAAGAGTAGAAATAAACAATTCTAAAAATAGAAACAGCTCAAAATAGAAATAAACCAGCATTAGAGAGTAAAAAATAATATATACAGTTGAGTGCAAGGACTGAATATTAAATGAAATACAAATGTAAAAATGTACAGTGAATGTTATATGTCAAGGCTATGGTGATTTGTTGTACAGGGTATATGTAAGCTAGCTAGCTAACGTAGCTATATATATACTGACAAAGCACATACAAGGATGAAACAAGATGACTCTGTGACAGTAATTGTTTGCCAACGTTATAATCACTAAACGTCAGCAACCTCTCCGCTGCGAACTGTGTGCATCACTTTTTAGTGTCCCCAGTTTTCCATTATGTTTTGAGCTTCTTGCAACGTTTTTTATTTGCAGCGATTTTAGTAAGCGCTGTTTTGTTAAGTTTGTAAATGTTTTCTAAATGCTGCGAATGTGATTTGAAGATGTTTCTTTATTCGCATGTGTTCTGGCACATTTGTGTTTTTATATTTGCATCGCGTCTCTCCATGTGGACGTGTTTTGGGCCCGTTGTAGCATGTTTGCACCTGCTGGCCACCTTAGGGGCCACATGTTTTTGTGCAAACTTTCACACATTCGACCCCAGTTCCTGTATTCCCCCGACTAACCTCTCCATTTGTTCCATTCCTACTTTTTATTTTATGCTGGGTGAAAGGGAATAAATGAAATCCCCACGATTAGGGTAACGTTTAAAAAAACTAAACGTTAATGTATATCGGTAAATGTCCATGAACTGTGATGGAAGCCTCCCCATGTGAGGTCATTGTGTCTGGCAGGAGATGTAGGGCGACCCAAATACTTTGCCAGCTGTCTAATGGAGCGTGTGTGAATGTGTTTTGACTCTGATTTCCACTCTTCCAGGCAGGGGGGGACGTGAGAGATGAAACTGTGCCCAACTTAATCCAGCTCATCACCAACGCATCGGAGCTGCACTGTTACACCGTGCACAAGCTCTACCGGGCTCTGCTCATCGACATCTCCACGGTGTGTGTGTGTGTGTGTGTGTGTGTGTGTGTGTGTGTGTGTGTGTGTGTGTGTGTGTGTGTGTGTGTGTGTGTGTGTGCGCGTGTGCGTGCGCACTTCCTGCTAAACTTTCACATTTCAAGTAGAAGGAAAAAAGCACACTTTTAAGACTAAATGTAATGTTGGAAAAAGATTCCTGACTTCACCTTACCGCTTAAAAAACGTTTTTTTTAAAAAGGAAAGTCTGTGACTTGTGAATCTGGCAGTGAGACAGCTTTGCTTTCATTAAAAAAATTGGCTGACGCCAACAGGTTTATTTTAAGAAGTCAGATGATGAGCAGCCGGGGTTCTCATCTGCAGTGTGGCGCAATCACCCTTCTTCCAGCACATCAACTTCCAGTGAATTCAGGGAGAAGTTGCTAATGTATTTCTCTAAGATGAGACCTAAGTGTGGGTGTAATGTGGGTACGCAGTTGTGCGAGTGTAAAATGTGTGTGTGTGTGTGTGCAGCAATCCCTGGTGCAGGTGTCGTGCTGGTGTATAGGAGAGTACGGAGACCTGCTGCTGAGAGGAGAGTGTCAGGAGACTGAGCCTGTGCAGGTACACGCAGCACCAACACTGTCTTCTAATACAAAATAATATTATCAGTAGGGATTCAACCTATTACTAGATGTTTAAAGGGTTTATATTTTCATTTCCAGTAACTGTGGTGGCCGACTACTTTTCCATTGTTAAAAACGCACTGCAGTTTAAGAAAACGATGCTAATATAAAATCACAAATGTGCCAAAACACATGCAAATAAAAAAACATAATCACCAGTGCTTACTGAAACCGCTGCATTATCGAAACGCTGCAAATAAAAAACACTGCATATGGAGAAAAAAAATGCAAATAAAAAAGGAACACTGTAAGAAGCTCCAAATGAAACGGACACAGGGACACTAAAAAGTGATGCACAGAGCTGGGACCGGAACACTTGTTGCCGTTCAGGGATTATAGAGCTGGCCAACAATCACTGTTAACTCGAAATATACGTTTTATTAGCTTATTTTAACAATGTGGTCACATGACTCCTTTCAATATTGTTTCAGATCTGCTGTCAGCTAGCTAGCCTAGCAAACCAAGTCATTTCAAATATACTGACAATACACTTACAACTATGAAACAGAGTATCTCTGCCAACCGTCAAACTAATCCCCAAACATCAACAAGCACTGTTTACATTCCTAATGTATTTGTATGAGGAACGCACTAAAGCAGTATCCAGGAACGAATCCCATGCCAGCTGAACATTCAGGCAATGTCCTCCCCTCTGTCTCCCTTTGAACTCCAAGGACTAGGTCCTCTGTGGCCCGAAAATACCTTTTTGAGTAAAACTGTACACATGGTAATGGCAAATTTCAGTCTATTTTATTTAGAATTTGGCATTTACTTAGTTTGAGCTTAAACTATGTAGGAATTTACCCAATCCCAAAGTCCAAGTCAATTATTTGTATGAATTCTCAGGTCCTCTGACTATTCAAAACTATGTATTTTTTTAAACATTCAGTTCATGTCTTGTATTTTCCAGATAAATAAATGAGAGGTCAGAATGTGTCGTATTATCCCTAGTTTTTCAAATTCAAAAAATGAAATGTGAGTTATCAGACCCTGCACTGACACGTGTCTCTATCAGGTCACGGAGGATGACGTCTTGGACGCCTTGGAAACAGTTCTGCAGTCCCACATGTCGTCCCCGGCAACCAGAGGATTTGCTCTCACCGCCACCATGAAACTGAGCACGCGCATCACCGATAACGTCGAGTAAGAAACTCTCCTCACAGCAGACCTAGATATTTTTAGAGCACAGCAACAGGTCCCTGTGGCTAAAGGCAGAATCCTATTTGTTTATTTGACATATAAACTATGCAGATTAGTATTTGTGTGGTCAGGAAAGTATGTCGGTCAATGGTTACTTTGTCATGTATTATGTCACAAAATCCCTTTACTCACTGACATTCCCCAAAACTGTAAACCTACAGTTTGAGTGCTACAACATTGCGACACATTTCAGTGACGGCTTAATGCTGCATTCTGGAGTTAAAAGAAACCAATAAATAGAAAAACCGGGTAGAAACATTTAGCGTTTTCACACAGCAAATGGTAACGGCAACATATGTTTATAATGTGACGCATAAAAAAGAGTGATAGAAATGTTGACACAGGCCTCCTGGTGGTTTTTTAATACAATTTTTCTAAAAAAATAAAATAAAACAAAGGATTTTCCCCAGCAGAATTGTTCCATGGTACAGTTCATGTAAAAAAAAAAGATAAAATGGAAAGAATATTCACAACAACATAAACAGAGGATTGGTCGCAAGGGTCTAACAGACCATTTTAAGGAGTTGTTCAGGGTTAGGGTTAGAAAATAATGCTGATTTAGAGTAGTGGAAGTCATTTTTCACCCGTCTTACTAACTTATCTTCATAACTCCCCCCCCTGCCAGTCGCATCAGGAGCGTCGTCAGCATCTACGGCAGCTGTATAGACGTGGAGCTCCAGCAGAGGGCGGTTGAATACAACGCTCTGTTCAAAAAATACGACCACATGAGGTATGCAACTACACGATATAGAGGTTCCTGTTCTAAAATGGTTGAATACACTACATTTCTCTTTTTCTGCTATATTGGGGATGATTACAAATGATATCAGAAGCAAACTTTTTTTTTTTCTGGTCAAAAAGTGTCGAGTCGTCCTCTCTCTCTGCAGGGCAGCCGTGCTTGAGAGGATGCCTGTGATTGAGAAGAACTCACCGGGTCATACCAACGGAGAGTCAACGGGGGAGGCGCTCAAGGAGACCCAGGGGTCCAGAATGAAGCCAACGGAGCCCAAGCAGCTCCCACAACCTGCTAACCAGGTGAAACACGCTCACGTTGAGTTATTTTCATATATAAATGCGTCTGTCAACACTCTTTATCTGACCTCTATTCACGTTTAAGATTCTACTGATGACTTTTTAAATGTTAATACCGGGGATCAATATGAGCGATGTGAAGGCTTTAGAGGAGAAAACTAAGGGAACTGGTGTTTAACAATTTAAATAACTGCCTGATATGCTGTGTATCTGTATGTGATGGGCTTGTTCTAAGTATTTTAGAGTTACATTATCATACTCCTGTTTGAAGTAACTAGGGAATAAAGCCTCATTTATAACTTTGACATTTGAATCTAGAATATTCTTCAAACAATGACAGTTTTTTTCTTTATTTTATTGTCTTGTAATTGAGTTTACTCCAGCATTAAGGTAAGGATGATAATAGTTAGTATATTATAGTATTTATAGATTCAGACTTTAGGGATGTTTCCTGCTTGTGTGTCCCAAAGATTTCTGATAAATCCAGACTGTGTTAAAGACGTTAAGGTTTCAAAATGGTATGTGTGTGAGGGAGAAAGGGACAGCCTTAGCACACCTGTCGTGGGTGCGAAACCTTAGACACTCACAACATAAGCAAATAGAAAACACATTAAAGCTCAGACACAGAAATGGTTGATGTTGAAATATGATATTGTTGATCAACAGCATAAGAGACGGTTACCTTTGCACCAAAAGAGCCGAGAGTAATATCTAAAGAAGCACAGAAGTAGCTCAGTACTTATACACAGACACAAACATGTTTGGAATTACATCATGGTGCAGGGATGATGTATTTTTGTAGGCCGACCCGGAAGTAAGCTGCGCATGGGTTCCCTCGACAAAAAAGTGATGCAATTTCTCCAAAGGATTTTGGAATATTGTAAAAAAAATAAGATCTGTAGAAAACGAACCTGTTTGATAAATGCACGTTTGGTTCAGCCGAAATAATCTCCACATGTCTACCCTACTTTTATCATTTTCGAATCGTAAATCTAATCGCCAGAAGCAAAATGCTAACGTTATGCTATAAACGAACTACAGAGGAGTACCAGCAGGGTCGCAGGACTTCAATGTCACGCCAACTTAAGATCGTTTCAAATGACTTTCGCACGCTTGCATATTTTAACAACGCTTTTCCTTTTAGCCACACTGAGTTTAACTAGAAGTCATGGCTGTTTCAATCACCAGTCTGATATCGTTTTACAAAGATGAGCTAAAAAACTTAGCGGGAGTGTGTACGTGTTCGGCGCAATGACGTACAACATCCTTGACAACTTCTGTAGTCCTATTCAGCCACTTGTTAACAACCATCGATTTTCAGACACATAAACTCTTCAAAACTCACCAGTGGGGGGGAGGGTCACTGCTGATGTGTTTGATGTCGTAGAACAAAACGGGATCCGTCTCTTAAATTTGTGTCAACCACAGACCTTATTTAGAGCTATTTTCCAAAACCCTACGGAGAAATCCCATTGACTCTGAGACGAGAGAACCGGAAGTAGTAAAATGCTAACTCACGTCCACTCTGTTACAAAGTCATATAATAAACAAGATACGCTGAACCCTTTCACGGTGAAGTCACATCATACATGACCTTTATAGATAACACAGGCTGCATTGAGTGTCAAAAGTTCAGAGGGGCCCTTCCAAAACTAAATGATCAACTCATGGTATGACTTTACAACAAATGATGAGGGAACATATAAAGATTACTTTTACACACTATTAACATGCACCAAACCTATACATCACACAACAGGAAAGGCAAAACAACAGGGCCCCTATAAGTCAAAAAATGTAAATGTAATTCAAATATAAAAATCATTATCCAAAATCCTCAACTTGCTCCTATCAAACTCCTTATTCAACCCATACTTGTCCTGTGGTTACCGGGCAGATATCGCTGCATTCAAATACCTCCACACAGCCTCATTGTCTCTGCTTTGAATATGCAGTGTGATGCGTTCAGGTGACTAACCGCCTCTGCTCCCCCTCAGGTGTGTGACCTGTTGGGCCTGCTTGGGGGCTCTGAGGAGACCCTGCAGCCCGGCCCCTTTGCGGCCCCGGGCCTGCTCACCAACACCGCCAGCACTGCAGGGGGAGACCTGCTGGATCTGCTGGGGGACTTAGAGCCTGAACCCCTCACACCAGGTGGGGTTTTTTCCACAGTTCCATTTGAATAACGTGCTCAGGCACATTTGGTTAGCAGCTCAACAAAGCAGTAACTCAGTCTGACTCTCTCACAAGTACACCCCCTGATGTCCCCATAAAGTTGTTTTTATTGACAATATTTGGCAACATAGCGCTGTAAATAAAGGATCGTATAGTGTGAAGTTTATCTCGTATTAAATAGATGATGTAATTATAGCCACCAAAACCAGTCGGACAGATCAATAACAAGGTTGAGAGCCATCAATCTAAATAATACTTATTGAGAACGCTATCATGCATTATATAAAACTCCACATCGCAGAACATCACAGAGTAAACGAACGGCAAAATAATGATTTACCATAATGTTTGAATCAGTAATTTCATTGTCTACCAATATCAATTAATTAACACCTTAAATAATACGTCACACGTGCCTGGTTAATGTGGAGTGACGTTTATATACAGTATACTTCGGTTTAAGCCACTTCGCCATCTTGTTGCTTCTGCTTCCGCAACAACTTTCTACTCTCGGTTGCACTCGCCCTAAGCTGTTGTTATTGTAGCCCAAACCCAACCACCCAGCCTCTGACGTACGCAGCTTGTCGGTTATTGTTGCCGGCCTAGCCATTAGCTGGTGCAAGAGTTGAACCAGTTTCTTTGGCCGAGAGCCGGCGTAGCTGAATTGGAAACACGAAAAACTGGTTTGCAAATAGGCACGGCCTCATAAAAAAGCCCTGGGACTGGTGGAAATTCCAACACTTCCTCCAGTTTAGTTGTAATGAAGAAATGTTCACTTCTCTGAATCAGGACCAAATTCCTCAATTTCCCTCGGGATAAATAAAGCTTCTTGAATTCTTGAATCTTGAATCTTGAATTATCTCTCTAAATCTTCTCCAGTTTTGATGATTTCCTGAGCCACCTGGTGTGTTTCGTATCACGTGTTGTCCTACTGCTCGTACAAAAAGATATCTTAAGAAGGCCCCGTGGGAATTTCCTCAAATCTGGCAACCCAAGTATAATGACTTCTCTGTTTATAAAACCACATTCTGAGAATAGTTTTTATGGATTTGTTATTCAACTTTTTCTTGTAATTTTGACGTATTTGTTAAAAAAGGTTTCTCTTGACTTCATTCCAAAATATTCCGGATGACTCAAGTATGATTAGATTACACTGCCGGTCACTTTGACCTCACAAAACGTTTAGTCGTGACATTTTGGATAGACTAATAAACTAATATACCATTTCCTGATATGTGTTCCCATAGCTCCCATCGTGCCGGTGTACGATAAAGACGGTGTGGCGCTGACCCTGAGTTGTGAGAAGCAGTCAGACGTCGCCCTGACGGTCACGCTAACAGCCTCCAACTCCACGGACGCAGACATCAGCAGCTTCACCCTGCAGGCTGCCGTGCCTAAGGTCTGTCTCACTAGCCGGATACAAAATGATCTGCTCTCATTATTAAAGAGTGGTGCAGCGAGGACGTATTTTCGAAGACATACCTGGAAATTAGCAACACAAAGGCTTCCTACACAAATAGCAATGGGATTTTGGGTTTCAAAGTATTGCAGAAAAATGGGATCTTAGGTAAACACACTTTTATGATACTTTCTTAAGTTCAGCAGGATTAGCTCCATTTATTAACACCACTTTTAGAATTTTTGGAAGCGTAAATGAAATCACCAGGAGTGGATAAGCTAATTGTAGGAGCCATTAATTGAGTTTATTATATAAGTTTTGTTTTTTATGTAATTGTTTAACATTCCTTGGTTTATTAGAATACATGGCCTACAAACATTATGTGTTGAATATTCACCTATTTACCTTAGTTGTTAACGCCCCTGATTAGTTTGTTGACAGCCTTTGGTCCTCCTATTTTCTACATTATGTCTTGTTTGTGGGGAAGGGGTCGGTTTTAGACGGGCGAAGCTAAACCAGTTCAACCACACACACTCGGAGGGAGCGATGTATTTTCGCTGTGGATTTTTTTTGTGCGTTGAAATCCTACCCCCGTAAGTGGCTCAAGAAAGTTTTAAGCCACTACACTAATGTTAGGTTAATAACGAACTACTTCGCAGCCGCATTACTTAAAGTCACCACCGCTAAGCTAAAGGTGACTAATGTTGGGCTTGATGACATTTAGTAGTATCATTTAGTCACTTGTAAGCAACCGCCATTTTTGGATCTGGAAGTGATAAAATGCTGACTCATTCCCTGGTATTATGACTCATTCCTGTACCACTGTATTTAAAATGCTGTCACATACACGCGCACGTTGTTGCTTCTTGCACATTGTCGGTTGTTACTTCCTGTTTTGCTCCCGTACCACTGGCATGTGTTTTGGTCTAAGCTATTCCACCCCGCCCCCCCCCCCCCCTCCCTGCCTTTCAGAGTGTCCAGTTACACATGAAGGCTCCCAGCGGGGACTCTCTTCCTGCACGAGGCGCAGCTAAGGTGACCCAGATGGTCGTCCTGAACAACCCAAACAAGGTCAGTATGACAAGCACGAAAATGATGACTCATGTTTGTCAAAAAGAGCACAGTGATCTTAATCTGAAGTGTGATCACGCTGTATCGATACAGATGTTCATTATCGGAGATGTATCTACAAGTGTGTAAGTCTAAGCGCCAATCCAATATCACGTTACCAACAACAACAAGTCACTCGCTATTAGCTAACTGATTTACATGTGAATACAGCGCCTGTGTTAATGCCCATATACTTTAGTTTAGTATACCAGAAATAAATTCATATGTACTAGAGCATAATATATCAGCGCAGTAAACCGTCAAACACCAGGACGACAAGCATTTGGTCGTGTTTTGGACTATGCAAGCCAGAATTTAGGAGCAAGAGGGTAAAAGTATAAGGTGCCCGGTTAACAAACAAAATCTAACCTGGTACATTTGGGTATTTTAGATGTTTATATTTTCAATACAACACGATTGTCGCTTTAACTATTTATTCATTTTATGTTTTAATTACTTTTAGCAAATTTAAACGTCATGTCTTATCCCTTTAAGTTATCAGGATGGATAAAACGGTAACGGAACGTTCTGATTTCTCAACAAGAGAAGAAAACCCCTGCAAATCCAAATTCCTATTAGCATAGAAAAATATATTTTAAAAAATCTGAACATTAGATTACATTTTTACACCTTATCTCCGAATGTTCACATAACTCCCACAAACCTGTTATATTTGGCAAGAACAACATATTGTGAGTGAATGTGCCATTTAGCAGTCGTTAATGTTGTTTTGTAACACTTGTACTTTTAGCAGCACTATCTACGGTGGCCCACAGGTGCAAACTTATTACAACAGTCGTTTGGGAATTATATATCTATATATTTTCTAGGTTTTTGAATATGCAGCGTGTTTCTCCTAATGGAAGTGTTGAAGCGCGTTTGCACCTGTCGGCCGACGTACTAATCCCACCGATAACTCCTTCCTCGTGCTGCAGGTGAACCTGAAGATGAAGGTCCGCATATCCTACAGCAGCCGAGGGTCGACCTTTCAGGACACGGTGCAGATCGACAGCTTCCCCGGACTCTGACAGCAGCCAGTCACTGAACAGGACGACGACAAAACTCAGCAGGAACCTCACAGATGGCGCACTACCGCCTAAAGCTGCTGTTTCTAAGAATGCCTGATTTTCTTAAGTGTTTTTACAGCTGATGAATCCCACATGAGCCTGAACTCACCATATCTCCTAGAATCCACGTGCAAATGTGTCCGATTGGCATTATTTAATATGGCACAAGCTTTAGAATTTGCCCGTGTAATACTAAAATAGGAGTAGATTTTTCTGGGATATTTGCAAACAAATCTGTCCGGAAAAAAGTCTCACGTTTTTTAAAACTGTTTCACTCCATAAATATGTCCCTTCATGCGGTTCCTGTCAGTTTGCAACACTAGATCTATTGTCCTCACGTTTGAAGTGATTTTTCCTATGAAGTATTTGCCTTTTACCATTTTAACTTTGCTGTACTAATGACGCATCACCATGAAACGCTCTGATCCAGGACACTTGATTTAACGGTTAAACGCAGGGACATAAATTACAGATGGAAGGGTTTAGGATCGTAAAACAACCTTAGGTGTTGCAGATTTATCATGCCTCATTCAGCTCGGAAAATCCACCTCATTAATCCCCCTGTGCCTTTCATCCCCTCAACAAGGTTTCCTTATCTCATGTACAAAAATAATGCAATTATATTTGGTTTTTGGTGGCAAAGAAATGGTTTAAATGTGAGTGATGTAGTCATTTAACATGTGTCTATCATTCCAACCCGAGCATGCTTTTCCTGACCAGTATCTCCTCGTCTATTGTTTACAGAGGTTATTTTATTTTTCTGAAGACTGTGTACAGTGACAGAAGAATGGGCATGATACCGTCTACGAGATGTATATTTTAGATTTTCATTATATTAGCACAATAAGAAGAGTTTTTGGAAAATCTTGAATCACCTCAGTAATTTGATGACTCATCTCATAATCATGGATCTCTAATTAAAAAAACACTCTGGATACTGGACGTCAACAAAGGTGCTCTAAATGGATTTCAGTGTACCTGACAGATCACTACCTTAACATACAAATGTAAAAGAAAGACCAGGATGAGTATTCTTGTTTTCGCCGGTGGTTAAAATCTGTTTCTTGGCATTTTCTAATAAAAATCTGTTTTCAGTACCGTCCATAGCGACTTGTCTTTGTGTGAGTGTATTCAGGACAACACTCAAATCAATTTCAGCATTTATTCACAAGCAAAAAGACCACAGTGTTTTCCAACTGTCTTTTGTACTGCATGGGTGCCTGCATCAACGGGTCATATGTGGGTTTACAAAAAAAAACATCTACAAAGAAATAAGGACGTCCTTTTTTTTCTCTCTTCTTGCTTCTTGTTGGTTTTTTAAATTTTGTTTGCGTCGGCCCGGGAGCATGGGATTCTCTCTGCTGAAATATGGTGAGACGTTGACGGGCACCTTAAGCGTTGGCACTGACGACAACAGCGATTCATGACAAGGAGGGGAAGTGTGTGCGCCTGTGGAGCGTCGAGCCGCCTCTTAGCGCCAACACAAGATGGAGCACAGAGCCTCCCTGGATCTTGTAGTCTGCTGCCGTCTTCTCATCATTCCTGGGAACATGAGAGATGATTTAGAGAAAATAAATAAGAGCATCTCGCAGCGAAGAGTGGAGATAGATCCAATGGAGGCACTTACATCTGTTTTCCACTGTAGATGAGTCTCTGTTGCTGAGGGGGGATCCCTTCCTTCTCTTCCACCCTTTCTTTAATTCGCTCCACCTTTTAATAACACAAAAACAACAAATGATACGGTGCCTTGAGAGTGAAGCAAATACAGGCTTTCTATCTTATAACGGGATTTATATTTTACCTTGTCTGTGGGCTCGATATCGATCTCTATTTCCTTTCCAGTGAGTGTCTGAAAGGTAGTACATCACATTAGTAGAAGCTATGTTTGCTAAACATGCAAACATATTCTGCAACATCATTTTTAAATCACACAAGGGGGAATTTCACATGTGGCTACCAAAAACAAAAATCTGTTTTCAATAATAGTTAACAATATGGCATATTTTGATGGGGAGAACTGCAATACCAAGGCTGCAATTAATGATAATTCTCTTTATTGATAAATCTATCTACTATTCAGTTTTGTGACGTCTTCAAACCTCTTTTTTTTGACCGACCAATGGTCCAGAGAGTGTGTTGCACTCCCTTATAGTTACCCTAAATGTCTGAACAATTATTTTTCTATTATTTGTCAATTAACTATTAGGCCTCGGTTAGATTAAAATAAGTCCAGCCCTAGCAATCACATTAAGGTGTTTTTATCTGTACGGCCCCAACTATTCTTGTTGATTAAGGTCACAAATGTACGAAAGAGTTAGCTAACCTGCTAGAAGAGTGTATTTAAGTTAGCAAGCTATCAAATAACAGCTACTAAATAGCGATTGAATGATATTAACCAAAGAGCTGCATGTTGCTATATAAGCTAGTTGGTAGCCCTAGAAAACACCAGGCCAAACACAAGACAAACAATAAAACTGTTTTAAAACAGAAGGAGAAACGTGAGACTTATGATATTAAATGACTGCCCCAAAAATAAACTAGCGGACCGGTCTTTGATGTTAGCGGGCTAACAACAGCAGCTAGGAGCTAGCGAACAAAAGTAAGCGTAGATTTTAAAATAACATGGTCTTACCTTTACTTTAATCAGCATCTTGAATAATCAAAATACTACAGTTTTTAATGATAATTGTTTACGGACCAAAACACTTGATATGCCAGCGAATTACAACCTACTTGTCTGGCTAAACTGAATTTACTTCCCGTGTACCAAGCTAAACGTTCCGGACACGATGGAGTCAGACACAAGGAAAGGTGGTTCCGCTTTGGTAAACAAGCATTAAACAAAAGAATTGGTTTGTATTTTTTTCTAAACTCAACTAACTTACCAATAGATATATCTTTTTAGATACTACACATATGTTGCAATGCAGGCTCATAATAAATAATGCATTACAATACAAATTTAATAAAGTAAAATAATGTCATTGATTAAATAAAATAACACTTATAATTATTTGAGAACTATTATAACATGCAAGTATATTAATTAGAAAGCTTGTTACGGTTGGGCTGGTTTTAGAAAATTGCTTTTCGGTGGTTTCATCTGAATTGTTGTATTGTTAAATAGTGTTGTATGTAAAATAATGAGTTAATTGCTGACAAATAAATTCAGTACAGTAAAAAGAAAATCAATTAGGCAGATAAATAAAATGTACATAAGCACAGTACTTGAATAAGGTAGAACTTGTCCAAATAACCATTCTACAATGAAATTGCAAGTATGCACACTACACCCCAGTATAAGTAACCAGATGACCAAGTGCTGCCCTACTCTCACACAGTTGTTGCTCATTCAGCTAATTTGGCAGGAAGTCTACAAATTGTGTCACTTCCTGTGTGATCTACATCATTCAGTCATGGGGACTCAACTCTACCTATGTGTGATAGTCCTGGCTCTTCTTGCAACAACTGTTGTTAACGCAGGTATTCTTAGCACATGCATGTCAAATCTGCCTTTGATGGGGAATGTAGGGAAATATATCACAATGATTTGTTTGCAGAAATCAAAGTTACCTGTGAAAAAGGCTCCATAAGCATCACATGGACGATCCCCCCGAAGGTGGTGCCATATGCAGCTCGTCTTTTCCTCGGAAACTGCATGCCATCTCGGTTTAATGTTCTGCCCAGCGGAGAGGGGAAAGCTGAGTTCAACTACCAACTACATGACTGCAAGTTTAAAAGACTGGTAATGTAACTGCCATGTTTCACCAAAATACCTCTCAGCCTGTTCCATGTCATAATGAGCTTTTTATTTTCTACAGATGAAAGGGAAACATCTCCTCTTCACAAATGAACTAACTTTCAGGCCACGACCAAAGTCGAGTCCTGCAGCTTATTTGTATCCGATCGAGTGTGTTTATCCAAGGTAGGAGTTTCTTTGTTAATTAAATTCTAGTTTAAAGCTGATATGTGGGATAAATGTTCCTAATATTTTTCAGGCCTGAGGGGTGGGTCCCTCCTTTCCTGAACCCGGGGTCAGGTGTTACCGAAGGTCGAGGAGGGCTGAAGTTCAACATGCTGCTCCTAAATGGTGAAGGGTCATGCTTCCAAAGGCAAACTACTCAAAAGACAAATGCTAAGCAGTTTTTTAACTTTTCCCCCTTACAGAAAAATTAACAGCAGCGGCGGCTACAAATGTCATCCCTTTGGGCTCGTTCATGCCAATATGGGCAGCAGTGGAGCAGAAGTCCCATCAGCCATTGCTGCTGCTCATGGAGGAATGTGTGGCAGCGACTTTACCTGAGCTGCAGGCTAACAGCAATGTGTACCCAATCATTAGCAACAAGGGGTGAGATCAACTCTCGGAGTTCTTTAATTGTTTTCTGGATTTAGGTTCTTATTGCTTATCTGAATTTTTTTCAGGTGTCTCTTGGACAGTGTGAAGGGAAACTCTATGTTTCTCCCTCGGTACCACTCGTCTGCAATCATCCTCAACATGCAATCCTTCAAGTTTGGTCTCGGAGAGGAGGTGAGGGCTAAATGGAAAGTGCTCTAAAGAATATTTTGTTCCTAACAAAAATTGCCATTTCATGTGCTCGTCAGATGTACATTCACTGCAAACTGGTCGCATGGGATCCTGAACTTCTGGATGAGAGCAAGAAAGCCTGCCACTATATAAAGAAAAATGAGAGGTAATGCCAGATTAAGGGACTGTTGATATTTTGGAATTATGTGAACATTTTCTTGCCAACAGTTTGATAAGATTAATGCTATGTGTACCAAGAAGCGGCTAGCTTATTTTAGCTTAACATATCCCACTTGAAGTGGTCTACTTTGATCAGTATCCTGCTTTTTTTAATGTATATAAAAAATGAGTTCCCGCTTACTAACCTTTTCTTTGGAGTACAAAATTACTTTTCATATTTCCCAAAATGTGCAGTGGTGGTATAAAAACAAAATTGTGACACAAATGATGATTGTAAAAAGTTTAAGAATAACAATATATTTTTAAAAGGAGGGGAGAAATGGAATGACTTGCCAACCTAATGAAACTTATTAAAACATTTTTAAAAAATGTTTAAAAAGCCCTGAGCTTTTGTAAAATGTGTGACTCCTTTTTCTGCACTGTAAATGGAAATATATCTTTTGGCCCGTTTAGCAAATGTTATTAACATGATATTTCTAGTAATGTTTTACCTCTTTTTGATAGAAAATATCATTATTATGGTCTCTTTCTCTGCGTA
This sequence comes from Eleginops maclovinus, assembly GCF_036324505.1. Classification (NCBI taxonomy): domain Eukaryota; kingdom Metazoa; phylum Chordata; class Actinopteri; order Perciformes; family Eleginopidae; genus Eleginops; species Eleginops maclovinus. Next base: position 7,629,352 of record NC_086354.1, read on the forward strand.
AACAAATATTTTAGAGCCTCTACTATTGCTGTGTCCTCAGATGGGAACTCCTGGATGACCCCCTGCAGAGCTCCATGTGTGACTGCTGCTCTAATACCTGCAACACCCGCTCCAAGAGAGGAGTCGAATGGGGTATCGCGTTTATGCTAACTTAAAAATATATATATAGTTTTGTCTCTCTCATCATAAAGTCTTTATTGTTTTATTTCCACCTGTCAGAATCCCATGGCTTCAGGCACACTTCTGTGTTGGGACCCCTGATCATAATAGATCCATCTCAACAATATGCCCACAATGCATCAGATGTTTCCATTGCTGCCTAAGGTTTAATAATGAGTAAATATTCAAGGGATTTGTCTTGAAGTTTGGTTCAACACTTGCCATAAGGACTAATGTTGCTAAACATTTTCTCAACAGGAAGTCCAGTATAAGCTTGGAGACTGCAGTAGGGCACAGAAGCGGATGACATCCATATGCATATGAACATTCTAAAATCTCTGTATCAATAAAACTGTTACAAACTCATGTTGAGTATCCTGACTTCATATTAAAGCCCTACGGTCAATTGTGTCCATCTGAGATTTATCCTGAGACATTAGTATCGGTCAATGTGGAATATGTCATGTCATCAGTAGAATTGTTCCAATTGGGTGCAACTTTTGGCAATGAGGATGCTGTCAATTATCAAGGAATCCTTCAGGTTCAGACAAGTTGTAATGGCCATGTGAGATTGAGTGTATATAGCCCCTGACTTTATCTTTCACTTTCCATTTTACTCTGCAGATGATACACATTCAGGCATTTCTTACACACTCCACTAAATGTTAAACCTGTTAAAGTGATCATCTGGCATCGCATTTTGTTGCACCTCATTTAAAAGAGAATTCTGATCTGAATTTATTTTCTGGGCACTATTGCCTGCAGTTGAATGTAGCATAGTTTACTTCCTGGAAATGAATATAAAATCAAAAGGCATGAACTACATGGGAAAGTGTTTATGGAGATAAAAGAAAACATCATAGCAACAAAACTCGTATTCAGGTGTGTGTGGATATTTTCTCACACAGTTACAACTTAACCTACACGAAGTGAGAAATGGATAGACCTTTCCCCCTCACCTTAAGTTTCCATTACATGGGTTTCCTATATTTTCTTGCATGCCTTGAGGTAGAACAAAGCATCCCAAAGTAGGCCTATAGATATATTAATGTTATATAACAGCAAAACTAAATCAAAACATTACTTTACAAACTTTAACACAACTGATCAAGTGTTTCAAATAAGAATCAAAGGCAGTAACACAGGACAATAAATGAACAAATGGTAGTTTTGTGCTGCTGATGAAGCTAAATGAAAATGAATTGGGGGTAATGACTGACGTGAATGGATGCTCCCCATGCTGTAATCAGTGTTCTAGTTGCCGCAGCTGGGACTGTTGCCAGTTCCCAGGTGAAAGACGTTATCTTGATTAATGCCTCTCAGGAACAAGGGATAAAAACATGCACTGTGTCAGTAGTGAGCATTCAGTCAAAATGGCTTCCTTTTGGCAATGTGCACTCCTTTTGAGCCTTGCATCTGCCGTTGCGGTATTTGCAGGTATTACTGGAAACAATTACAGTGTTCTTATGTAATTGTATTATCTTAAACTCAAACGGTTGAGTCTAAACTTGAGTTGTTTGTGTTACAGATATGAAACTGGACTGTGGGCCAGATTTCATGACGCTGGTTTGGACAGAAAGCCGACCCCAGGCCGACACGTCGCTTCTCCGTTTGGGTAGCTGTTTCCCCACCAGCTTCTCGGCAAGAGAGGCCTATTTCTACGTGGACCTCACTGACTGTAACTTTAGGAGAGTGGTAAGTCTATATATATTTCAAACCTGCAAGCTGTGAGTCTGCTATATTTCCTACAGCTCTCACAGGGACCTTTGTCTCTCTAACAGGTTACTGGGGATGCACTGTTCTACACCAATGATCTGTCCTACGTTCCCGCTCCCGGCTCTCACAATTTGGCCTTCACTCACCCAGTTGTCTGTGCATATGAGAGGTTGGTGTTCTTACTACAACATTAAGTGCTAAAGGGTGAAACCACCTTAACTAGCAATTTCAATTTGTAATGTCCTTGGCCTGGAAAAGTTCAATTTGAAAATAAGCCTCTCCCTCTCCAAGCCAAAAACCATGGAACTCCATCCCAAACTTGTGACAGCATCGGGTATGAAGCTGCTACATGGATAATGAATGGGAGACTGATTTAGTGAATCTACAGCAAGTTAAGGTTTTATTCCCAAATGGGTTCTATCTGTTGTAGTGTTCTCAAAAAAAAAACGTTTTTTACTTTACCATTTACGGAGAAGATTCCCCAAGGTGCACTCTGTGTTTTTCCCAATTAATTGTCTATTGAGTTGTTCAAATAGTTTTGATTTGACATCACAAATGTAAGTTTCATCACTCATTTTGGACAAATTAGATGTCTACTTATTTTCGACTGTCATAGACCATAAGAGTAACATTTCATTATGCGCTTCAAGCGACTGGGATAAGTTCTACAGTTTCACGTGGCAGCATTTTTCTGTACCCAATCTGCTTTATTTTGTGCAGGCCTAAAGACTGGTACCCTTCGATATATGACCCAGTGTTTAAAACCTACGGTCTAGGAGATCTGCTGTTTAACATTGGGCTTATGAATGGTGGGTATACAATTTGAGGAACTCTCTACAAATGGCAGCTCTCACATTGACTCTTGTAACTTAATTACTCGTCTCCTGTTTACTGCCCTAGATGACTTCTCAGGCCCCGCTGAATCTACACGCTTTCCTCTGGGCTCCATTATCCCCATCATGGCTAGTGTGGACCAGAAGACCCATCAGCCCTTGTTGCTGCTTCTTGATGAATGCGTAGCAGCTACCACACCAGAGCTGCATCCTGAAAGCACCATGTACCCAATAATATCCAATAAAGGGTACTTTCATGGCAACAAGCATTGACTTAAAAAAACATTTATTTTTTTTTAAACGGTCTTTGGTTGAGACATTGGTAGTAACCCTAATGAATTTTGTTCAACCCAACAGATGTCTTTTGGAAAGTATGACATCACGAACAAAATTCGAACCAAGGCAAAAGTCATCAGAGATCCGCCTATCACTTCAAACCTTTAAGTTTGCGCTGGGAGAAGAGGTAAATTAACCTCATTCTCTAAGTTGTACATGTTAATTTTTTTAAAGATTTAAGGTATTGTGGAAACTGAGCTTGATCTATGCCACGACTCCTATATTTGTCCTGTACTAAACAGGTCTTTATCCACTGCAAACTTTTGGCTTGGGATCCCAATGGTCTTGACAGCACTAAGAAAGCATGCCACTATGTCAAAGGGCGTGGGTAAGATTATCACTTCAATATATCAGAATTTGAATTGTAGGTTTACTTTTCTTGCATGAAATTACTTATTCAGCTTTTGCCCAGTCTTCTGATGTTAGTCAGATCCCATTAAAACTTTGTGTTCGTTATTTGGAAGAGTTGAGATGCATTTAATGATTCTGTTTTCATCCAATCTTCATGAACGCAGTTGGGAGCTGCTGGACAATTTAGCCCATAACAGTCTTTGTGACTGCTGTGAATCGAAATGCAAGTCAAGAAGGCAGAGGAGCATTGCCTCAGGTAGGTACACAACTGCTGCGGTAATACACTTTTTTTGGTAAACTTGTACTAAAATATATCTTTCAGGGAAACATGGAATGGTACAAAAAGCAGTCCTTGGACCACTTACCATCACAGATGTGAATTCCTGAAGGTAAGGGTTTCGTATTGCAATACACATTTATTCTAAACGGCTACATTAAACTTTGTTCTCCCAACAGGAATGGATCCATCTTTCTGACTGGTTTCTTCAATCTGAATTGGGATTTTATTCTTGGTTTCCTAAGCTTAGTGCGAGACTGTCTCTTTGCATTTCAGATTGTCTGTGGCCAATAAAAAAATGTATCTGAAACACTTAATTGAAGTCCACAAATGATTGAATTTGACTTGCCTTTTGTGCGTTCTGGTTTAATGCGAGTTGTATTACTGACCCTTAATTACCTTATTCCTGGATAAAACAAAGATGCACACATTCAATAAACAATGGAGTTTATTTTGGGAACATTTGTCATGAACTTGTGTGCCAATTTCCCAAAAATATTCACAACATGTTGACAAGAACTGAATTCCGTTATTTTATTAAGTTTCCACTCAAATCTTAATCCTTAACACAGTACAGTGGGGCAAAAAAGTATTTAGTCAGCCACCACTTGTGCAAGTTCTCTCATTTAAAAAGATGAGAGGCCTGTCATTTTTATCATAGGTATACCTCAACTATGAGAGACAGAATGAGAAAAGAAAATCACATTGTAGGATTTAAAAAAAAAGTATTTTCAAATGATTGTGGAAAATAAGTATTTGGTCAATAACAAAAGTTCATCTCAATACTTTGTTATATACCCTTTGTTGGCAATGACAGAGGTCAAACGTTTTCTGTAAGTCTTCACAAGGTTTTCACACACTGTTGCTGGTATTTTGGCCCATTCCTCCATGCAGATCTCCTCTAAAGCAGTGATGTTTTGGGGCTGTCGCTGGGCAACACGGACTTTCAACTCCCTCCAAAGATTTTCTATGGGGTTGAGATCTGGAGACTGGCTAGGCCACTCCAGGACCTTGAAATGCTTCTTACGAAGCCACTCCTTCGTTGCCCTGGCGGTGTGTTTGGGATCATTGTCATGCTGAAAGACCCAGCCGCGCTTCATCTTCAGTGCCCTTGCTGATGGAAGGAGGTTTTCACTCAAAATCTCACGATACATGGCCCCATTCTTTCCTTTACACGGATCAGTCGTCCTGGTCCCTTTGCAGAAAAACAGCCCCAAAGCTTGATGTTTCCACCCCCATGCTTCACAGTAGGTATGGTGTTCTTTGGATGCAACTCTGCATTCTTTCTCCTCCAAACACGACGAGTTGAGTTTTTACCAAAAAGTTCTATTTTGGTTTCATCTGACCATATGACATTCTCCCAATCCTTTTCTGGATCATCCAAGCTTTTCAGCACTCAGTTGGCCCTTTAAAAAAAAAAAAGTTTTACTTGTTCCATAAGGTTCAACATGTCATTTTTACTCTAAATTGCAGACTGACTCTTGGTAAATAATACACTCTATCACCCCTATCCACCTTAATTGAACTATGTTGCTGTTTTGTTCATGACTAAAGAGACTATGATTTATCCCAATATGTATTGAACTGTTAATGAAAACTATGTATTCAGAAAAACGAGCACTTGAGATTAAGACTAAAACAGATTAAGTTCACCTATAAATACAAACTCTGGGACCCCCCCCCCCCCCCCCCCCTTAATAAAATAGGCCTACTTTATCCAAGCATATTTAATATGTTGAACAGTATAACTGGAGTGTTTCCAGAGCCAAAATTGCTCAAATTAACAATCATACTATGATAAAAAATTAGCACTATGCTCACTGTAGCCTGGTAGCAGACCCGTATTCATATTTTAACACGCTGCCGATCATAAATCAGCAAACGTCTCTCGGCCAATCAGAACAGAAAACCGCTATTTGCGCGTAGGGCGGGACTTTGAGGCCGGCTAACACCCTCTGTTAGCATACAACTTCAACGACTTCTAAACAGGGCGACAGGTGATGTTTAGACGCAAAATAACAACGTAAGAGAGCAACTATCTTCTCAGTAATATTTAATGTAAGTTTTGAGTCAGTTTCATACCAAAATATTTGTCAGTAGCAAATGTTAATGCTAGTTTACACTTTGGTGGCTAACAGTATTAATTAACCTGTTAGCATGGTTAATGAGAAGCTAACATTGTCTTAACTTTAAGCTGCCGTACCAAACTCTGTGTGTGTGTGTGTGTGTGTGTGTGTGTGTGTGTGTGTGTGTGTGTGTGTGTGTGTGTGTGTGTGTGTGTGTGTGTGTGTGTGTGTGTGTGTGTGTGTGTGTGTGTGTGTGTGATAATTGTTGGCAAAAAAACACATTGTAAAGCCCTAATGTAAAAATATTGAGTAAAAAATAAATCAATACAATTCGGCTTTATTTTTAAAAGACTTTAAAACATCCAGACCAAAGTGCTGTGCAGAGAAATATATACATTGTATTCAAAAATCCAACCGGTTAAAATCAGTAAAAATACCAATAAATAGGTCAAATTTAATCTATTTACATACTGGTTTACTACATTGCAAGTTGTCATGTCAAAAGCATTGGCATTCATATGCTCTAATTATCTTAGCAGACTTTCCACAAGATTGTGCAACCGGCCTGCATTGATTTGCTTCCATTCAGCCTCAAGAGTCTTTAAGGGGTGAATAACTACTGCTGGGGAGCAAGGTCTGGGTTGTTGTTGTTTTGCGGTGTACATGGGTGATGTCATGGCTCTAATATAGTCAGGTTCTTTCAAACCAAACAGGGAAAACCATTTCTTAATAGACTTGACTTTTTTTCAGGTGGTTATTGTCGTTTAACAGGAAAAGGACTTAACAGGAAGTCCACAAAAGGGGGAAAAAATCACTATTCTAATAGTCCTATACAGTGTGCAATACATTTGTGTATTGTCATCTTGTGTTTGCAGAGGAGTAATCTAAAATGGACTGGTTCCACTGTAATCAGTGCTTCACAAGGAGTGGGTCCAAGTTTGCCGTGTCCAGCTGTGGCCACATCTGCTGTGAAGCATGCATTAAATCTAGTAAGTAGGGGTGTGAATCAAAAGTGTCAACATGATCAGATATTGTATCTTTCTTTGGAAAACTATACAATATTTGCTGCTATCACAAAGTCTGCCACAACAGGATTTTCAATTGATTAAAATAAGTTGCAGGCCATCGATATGACACTATATCACAGTCCCATGCAAAAAAGCTTACATTAATTTCTACACACAATAAGCTATTAAAATATTACTTGATACATTTTTTACAATAAATGTTAAAGTTAATAGTGTATATTGATTTTTATTAGAACGCTATAAATGCTAAACCAATTTGCTTTCACTTTTTAAGTACAATTATTTAACATCATGGCTTGAATTAGACAGTTTCCAGCCCCCTGTAATTATGTATTTACCCACAGAGCAGTGCGGTGTATGTCGAGCCACCTGCAGTTATCTGCCCATCACAGACCAGGTTGGTGAGTTTAACATCTCCACTGCAGCCTACTGTCTGAAACCACCAACAGAGAAGACCTTATTTTATCCAGCCAGCTTATTTTACCTTGTCTTTTTCAGATGAAGCCTCAAGAAAGGGTGTTTTTCAAAGATCCTGTGAAGCTCATCCAGTCCAGGCTGGAGCACATCTCACAGGTCTGTCTCCTCTGTGCAGAGATCCCCCAAGAGCCCTTGCTCATCTCCTTTTTAATTGCTAAAGAATCATGTTCAATGTCAGTCAATTAATAGTCAGTCAGTTCAACAAGAGATGACTTCATTTAGAGTTAGAGGAGACAGATTAAAAGTGTCCTTGAGCTATAATCCATCATTTTTTACTGAAAGATGACCTAATAGTGAGGTCTTCATGCTCCTCAGATTGCACTCTTTCAGCGGACACAGATGGAAAGGGTCACGGCACACTTCAAGCATAAGTCTGTGGAGCTGGAAAGGCATCTGAAGGAAGTCAGTGAGCAGGGTTACAGGTGATTTCAGAACCTATTATTGTTCCTCTGTGGCTGTGAAAAATAAAAACCCCGATCGCAACGCTATTCTTCCCATCCCAAGGCAACTCTCGGAGCTGAAAAGAGAGAACGCTGACTTAAAAAAGCAGCTTTCAGAACTGAAAAGGGAGACTGCTGATTTAAAAAAGCCACTTTCTCAGCGGCGGGTAAGTGTTCCAAGTTGTCAGAATGTTCAGGAAAAGTAAAATATCTAATATAGCCTGCATGCTTTTTATCTTCCACAGGTTTCTCCAGGACATTTTCAAATAGATGGGTAAAACTAACGCTCACATCAGGACTATCCTCATTAATTTCTACTATTCAAATGTTTGAAAAACAGTTGAGTAATCATGTTTTATCTCACATATAGACATCAAAGAATGTCACTCCCTGTGGCTGTCACCTCCCCAGGTAAGCTTTATGATTTAAGTTGAATCTTTACGGTTCATGCTTTTGCTGTTTCTATATCTCAATGACTTTCAAGGTAATAAGCAGAGTGCATGTGCTTCCTTTTGCTAGTTACCCCTCGTCCAAGAACCATGAGGTCTGTATTGCATCATTATACGGGCGGATTTCCCTCTCTTTTTGCAATTTAATAACAAATCTACACTTAATAGTCTAAATATGTAATGCTCAAACATGTTGTCCTCAGCTACATCGGCTCAGCGGAGTCTCAGGTGTGGGCCAGAGTTCCCAGTCTATCCTCACTCACAGTAAGTCTCCTAATTATAGTATTGGTAAATGTACTGAATGTATTTAATGCACCTACTGCCTGAATCTGCTTTACGGATTTCAATTTTTTTGCTTCATTTGTTCTTTTTTTTGTATTCACCAGCTGAACCTATATGTGTATAAAGTAGTGTGTGTGAGCTTAACTGTGTGTATTAAACTATTAAAGTACTTGCTGTCAGATTAGATTTTTTAAACTGTAGTATGTGCTCATGTGTTTCATTGTTGGTGAATAGGCTACTTCCTGAATATGCTTAATCAAAGGGAGGTTTCCCTATAAATAAAATCTCTAAGCAGAGGGCACCTTTTTACGGTGGTGTATTGCTATCACACTAAAAAAAAAAATAAGGCTCAGTATCAAGTAATTACGTGAAAGTTTCTTGTTATAACAAGATCTTTTTCACGTTTAAACAAGATAAGTATCATGTTATTACATGAAATTATCACGTTATAACGTGAAAATATCATGTTATTTCAAGATATGATATTTTCACGTTTTTACAAGATATGCAACTATCACGTTATTCTGACATAAGAAATCCACCAAGTCTGACTGGGCTTTCCTCCTGAACAACCCCAAGAACTTCAGTCGCCTCCTTAGCGTTGGCATGCTTATTATAATTCCGTCCATCCTAAGAAATGCCAATATCTCCCAGTGTCTCAGGGCAAGTAGGAAATAAAAGCATATATTATCAGAAACATCCATCTCGGGCAATTCGGTTGCGCGTCGGGCCGTTTCACTTCCTTTATAGGCTATTTCTTTGAAGCGAACGCTGTTTCGTCCATGTCATTATCTTGAAATAACATGATATTATCACGTTATAACGTGAAAATATAATTATCATGAAATAACGTGATAATTTCATGTAATAACATGATACTTATCTTGTTTAAACGTGAAAAAGATCTTGTTATAACAAGAAACTTTCACGTAATTACTTGATACTGAGCCTTATTTTTTTTTTTAGTGTGATAGCAATACACCACCGTACCTTTTTGAGACTAAATATTTTGGTTTCTTATTTTCTAGGTTAATATAAGTTTACAGTTGTCTCGAGTAAAAAACATCTTATTGATATTTATTTTCTCTTGCATTTATTTGCTTTGCTTGAGATCATCCAAAGTAACAGAAGGTATTAAAGTTACATTGCTTCTATATTTTGATACTCAGGTTACTGATTAAATGTGATTATAGCTAACAAACTTATTTGTAACGGAATACATTTGTATAAGTAATCCTCCGAACCCTGGACATTACTAATTAATGTTCAGCTATCTATTAAAATGTTGCTGGTTCCTCTTTCTTTCAGACTCCTGGATCAGCTACCTCTATTTCCAGCCACAGTTCACTTCATGGACATGTACACAGTAAGTGTTGTAGAGACGCTTTTGTAGTGTAACCATAGATTCTGCAACGGACCTGCATACACTACGCTTAATCACCTAACATGCATTCCCTCTCTAATCCTTATCCCTTCACCTCCGTCTTTGAAAAAAGGAACTCCTGCATCCTACAACACTCCTACAAGGTAGGAAAGGCTCTCCGAATAGCTTGTTATGAATCTTTGAATCACATTTTCAAAAAGGGCAGGTTTTCTCGTGTATTTGTGAGTCAGTTCACTTCTGTCCTTCCCAGAACTCACCGTCAGACTCCGAATGTCTTCCAGTTCCCGTTTATGAGTGGATTATCTTTACAGTCTCCCAGGCACTGATGAAGCTGGCCCACGTCAGCACTTTTTTCTTAGTTAGAGACAAACACGTTTCCCCCAGTAACAGTTGAATGTTGATTTAATATCACTGAGAATTTATAATTGTTCCGCTGAAATGGATTGTGTTATTGACGTTAGCTTGTGGTTCAAGATTATCATAGGTCGACAAATGTTCCATTTATGGCAGTACAATTGTGTGTGTTTCTACCAATTGCTTTTGCTTAGATTTTACACTGATGAAAAAATATATGTGATCCAACAGAATCAGTTAGCGTCATTACAGCACACAAAAAAACATTGCTGGCACACATCAATAGAAAGGCAAATCCTTTACTGGTTTCCAGTGACACAATTGTGCAAATGAGACATTTTAAACGGGGTAAAATACATGGAAGACATCTGCAAAGGAAGACACTACGCATCGTGGACATTTTCCATCAGCACGAAACTTGCCTTAATGCTTCATTACTAATACAATGACAAAGTGACACCGCTTCATCGACTTTATTGGAAGCTAAACGTTAACCAGATATTTCTAATGAACTGACTTCATTAATAACCCGCTTCAACCACTGGAGGGCTACTAAGATAGAACGTTGTGTTTACTGAACTGATAACCAAAATGTATAGTATTTGTAGGTGTTTTTCTTTGGATTCAAACCCATTGCTACTTATACAGTACGTGGACCCCCCATCTATTATTATATCTGTCCATCAAGTATAACTCCCCTACAGCTATTAAGACAAAATAGACAAAAAAATACTGACTGATAAATTAGTGAGAAAAAACTGAATTGTAGTTGGCAATTCTGAATAATGTTGATGTGATTGTTGCTTTCGAAGGACTGTTGAAATGTGCAGTTGAACGCAAATGACAGTTTATAAATAGTAAATCAGGTTTTATAGCAGTGTAAAGGAGAATCAGGGAATGTGTGTCAGACATTAGTAGAATTAGATATACCATGCTGTTTTGTAAAAGGCATGATTATTACTTTCAGTGTTAAGGGTTTGTGAACAAATTGCATGTTATGAATATGGCAGCAGCCTCTAAAACCAAAGTGCAACATGTCAATTTTAAAGTGATCATGTCCAGTGTGCTTTTCACGACAAGGAATTATTGGCTGTAAAGGAATGATAAAACTTTTGACCAATTTATCAACATATACATTTTTCTGGAGCACTAACTTATCTGCTTTAGTCAGACACCAGAAGTACACCAGTTTAAATTAAACTGCTACAATAGCATACTAAACAAATCTGCAGTAGTGATATCTAAACAAAAAATAAGTAGCTCAAAAGAAATATAGCTAACCAGTGTACAAGTTACTGTCCTATTTACAGCAACACAGGCAGCACAATTATAACTCATGTCCAAATATATTATGAAAAGCAGGAAATGCAGCATATAAAAAAAGTCAAACCTCACTTTGGGCTTGTGCTGGGAAGATGGGATGTTACAAATCTGCCAAAATAAAGCAATTTAAACCAAAGTAGTGTCTATGCTTGTTGGTGCAAAGGATGCAAGGAGCACACCAACACCTTTTAGAAATGTCTGGTTCCATGGTCTTAAATCAGCAACCACGGGTTCTTGTTCAGTCCCTCCCAATTTCCTGACCTGCAAACCAGTCTCGCACTTGCTGGTAGCTCATTTTAGATTTCTTGCATAGAGTGTCAAGGTCTTTTTCGTATAGTTTTCCTGTTGAAAGGTAATATGTCAGCAACGGCTGGATATCAGGGGAATCTGCAATTGTTGCATTTGCTTGTGATTTTCGTTTGCGGCCACCCCCAGCCCGAGCAGAGGTCCCAGAGCCATTTCCGTTACTTAAACCACTGCTACTTTGCTGGGCTGCAAGTTCTGCCAAGAACTGGTCGCGGACTCCCTTCACCCAGCGCAGTTGGCCGTTTTTAACGGCATACCGTGTGTCCCCAAACCACTGAATGACATCTGCCCGGGGTAAACCTGTAAGCTTCACAAGTTCTGTATAATCTTCACTCTTGGGCCACTGGCAGCGTAAGAAGTGCTCCTTTAACATATCCAACTGCTCCTTGGTCTTTCTTGGTCGCCCAGCTGGAGTGAGAGCAGGGGATGTGGATGAGGGAGCCTTTGAAGGTGTTTGTGCAGGACTGGCTTTGGCTGAGTTGGCTGACTTCTTTGATGTGCCGTTGCTGTTTGAAGGCGGTTTATGAGGCGAGGCAGTCAGTGGTGGGCTTCCAGAGGGGGAAGAGTAGGGAGAGCATTTTAATATACCTGATGGTTCCTGTGGAACATCTGGCTCAACCTTGCAGGTCTTTGTCAGCTGTAATGGTTGCTCTTCACTTTGTTCCTCGTCTTTCAAACTGTCCCCATCACCAGAAAGCTCCTGCATAACTTCATACCCTTCTGCCTTAAGGACCCTCTCCCCAAATGATTCAAGGCTGTTTGTTAAGAAGGTCTGAAAGAAATGTGAATTTCTCACTCCATTGCTACGGGCTCCGTCCTGGCCCTTCACACCGTTCAGCTGACTAGTCTTTTCCGTGATAAGTGGGATAGGTTGAATTTCTTGATCTTGTTTACCTCCAGTGTTTTGAGAGTGATTCTGGGCTGCAGCTAGGCTTCCTCTACCGACCCGTAGCTGGTACCGGCTGTCACTGAACCATTTCCGAATGTCGTTACGGCTCAGCCCTGTTTCTTCCTGCAAACGTCTAAGCTCTACCTCTGCAGGCCAATTCTCTCTCAAAAAGCTTTTTCGAAGCGCAGCGAGCTGAACTTTAGACTTTTTGTAGCGCCCATGGCGGTGCTGTCGTGAAGATGACTCTGAAAGGTCAAGGGAGACATCAGCTGCTATACTTGCTGGCGTGCCTGCTGGTGGGCGGTAGAAGTATGAATCCTGAGGAGGTGGGAGGCTGGAGCTGAAAAACGGGACATTAGGTTTGGCTGGTTTATAGGAATCTGGGGACTCGCACTTTGGTTTCTTCTTCTGGGGGATACCGATGGCCCCCTTTACTTCATTGATATCTTTATCCTCAATTACCAATTCCTCACAACTGCTGCTCTTGCTCTTCATTTTGGCATCCTCATTTGTTTCAGTAAGGTCATCACCTAGTTCAGGCACTGCCAGCTTTTGACGTGTCTCCTCAATTTCTTCTGAAGACCAGCTGATACCATATTTAATGCGCTGCACCATGAACCACACCTTTACTTTGTCCAGTGGCAAGGCACATACCCGGGCCAGGGTGGTTACCTCACAGGATGATGGGTATGGAAATAAGTTAAAGGCTTGGACCAGCTCTGGGATTGTGTCAAGTTCACGGGTTTGATCCGACTGAGTCCACACCAGTTTCAGTCCCTCTGACACTAGAGGCAGGCACACAACAGAGTTGTGGTTTGTGGTGAAACTAGCCACGCCACTCTCGTTTTCAGCTGAGCTGGCAGAGTGGCGCAGATCTTTGGAGAGGCGTTTGGGTTCAAGTTTTACTTCACATTCTGTCTTTGTTACTTTTCCTTCAAAAGGCCCCTTCATGCCCATGAGTAGTCCATTTTTGCCATTATGTTCACTGTAGGTCGCCATCTGGGATATCAAAATAGGTTCTTCACCTAGAAAAACAAAACAAAACACTGATTTAGTCTTTGATGTTTTATAGTTGTCTCCGCTGCAAAACTGTTTTTACTTCATAGATAAGATCCCTGCGGAGAGATTAAACAGTTCTTCTAAGAAGTGTAGCAGAAAGTAAAGACTATGGTGTTATCAGAAATGTTAGGTCTCATTCATTCTCAAAGTCAATTATCTGACAGCTGGATCCCCCCTCCCCCCTACTTTGCACTTCTTATTCTGAATTCCCAGCGAAACTTGTCGTATACTCTGTCGAGACTGGGTTCCCCTCCCCCAAAGTGTAGTGCCTGACTTTTGTTTTGTGTGAGTGGGGGGATTGGTCGCAAAGGGTGGGTGCGTGGGGATCTATGAGAAATCCATCACAGTCTACTTTCTCACCCCTTCCCAGTCTGCCTTTGTTCCACTCCCAAGTTCTCAGTCCCGAAATACGAATGTAGCCCCTTCACAATGGCAAGATACCACAAGAGAAACCTGTGGAAGGAGAAAATGAGTTGGATTAGTCACACTCAAGTCCAAGTCTAGCCACTCAAAGTACTTCAACATTATCAAACACCAAGTTCATTTGTTTGTTTTCATTATTAAGTATTATTTGAAATACTAAATTAATATAAATGTATGTATTTCTTCAGCAACAGGTTTTAAGCTATCACATTATGCAGTGAGATGTCACTTTTATACTTAAAAGGATCAATAAAAGGGAATTGTGATTCAGACACTTTAAATAACCTTTGTGTCCCATTTCAGTCATTACTTTATGATATGAATAGGAGTTTCTAACTACTTATTGGACAGTCTCTTACAAGTAGCTATGTAGCATTGGCTTTATTTTGTGAGTTTCTTTAGTTGAAACAGCAGAGGAAAATGCCTTTTAAGTTGGGTTACGCCATGGCTGACGATTAGGGTCGCTTGAGCCACGCAAGAAATGTTCGAAACTTACAAAAAAACATTAGCAAAACAATTATGAAACCACTGTATTAGTCATTCGTGACACATTGAAACCCACGGGGGTGAGATCATGGGGTGGCCTTCTCCGTGTCTCATGTATTTCCTCACAGCACTGTAAGGGTTTAAACATATTATCTTTGTTTTAGCGTTAAGAAAAAAGCTATAAAAGTTGCTTTCGGTGTCCATCACAATAGCAGCCCAGTGTCTCCCCCTTTATGGCGTACTAACTAAAACGCTTCACACTGCACAGGCGCACTTCGCCGTCAGACACGCTTCACTGAAACATAAAAATAAACTTACCGAAAATGCCAAAATAACCCGTTATCCCGTTGGTCCGGTTCAGCGCAAAGACAGGAGAAGAAACCCGGAGTTTCCCCTCTGCCACTCCGCTCCTTTATGGCCGAAGTTTAGGGGAAGACCTGGGAAACAATGCCGTCCGTCTGTCGGTTTGACCCTTGTCTTATTTATCAAGCGCCTCGATGGATTACTGTCGGGATACAAAGATGCGAGGCGACCAAGTTTGTCTCCTTTTCGCAGGAGTTCAGTCGTCGGTCGTAAGGCGCACAAATCCCTCAATCCGGGAGATTCAGGTCTCAATTTGAGTCGCCGTTACTTCGTCCTCCTCGGTCCATCCGTTGTTGCTTTTGTTCTTTAACTGAGAAGTGTTTTCGCTGTCCGGCCAGATCGAGGCGAGGCGGAGCTGAGGACCAGGAAGCCCAGAAAGGCCCAACTGACTCTCCCACAGTGACGGCGGGGTGGGTGTGCCAGTCTGGGATAGCAGAGCGTGGATTGGAGGGAGGAGGCGCCTGTATAATAAGTCCGTGGCAGTAGGCTAAACAATTGCACGTCAACCACCCACGAGTCCCACAAAAATAAGGCCCCAAACGTTTAGTGATTTTTCACCACCGACTCTCATTATAGTTTTGAAATTCAAACGTTACATTAATCCATCTACTGCTGTCGTAGCTTAGAGCATTGATAACACTAGTTAAATAAAAAACACTAGTTTTAAATCATTGTAGCCAAGATTTCTTGGGGCTCTTGGACCAAACTTAAAGTGCTTTTAAGTTATTCGCCCAGTGCCATTGACCCCACTGAAGACTCCAAATATTCTGGAAATAAGTTTTTTTTTTTGCAATAATTAAGACGTTACAATTTACATTAAAAAAAGATCATGGTATTTAGACATATTCTTGTAGTTTAGACAGTAGCTACTTTTTAGCCAACAACCATTAAATAAGGAGACTATTTTCCCACCTCCTTTTTTTGCAGGAAGTTTATAAAAGACTTTGAGACAGTATTTAAATGATTGAGAAATACACCTTTTGGAAACTGAAATGATAGTTTAGTCAATAAATAAACATAATGTAAACATTAAAATCATTAGAACCATTTTAAATTGTACTGGGTCACTTGTAATCTGTATATTGTAACTGTGGTTATTGCCCAGCATCAATTCATAATGTATAACCAAAACAAAGATAAGGAAGTGCTGATATACCAAAGTTATAACAATAAATCCTTTACGGCCTTTTGGATTTTTTTATATTATGCACATATAAGAAGCAAACAATCAACCCACTTCCAGTGATCGTGTGTCCTTGAGCAAGATGCTTCAGACATGATGTTCTACCAGGGAAAACAAGTCAGCTGTATTATAAATACAGCTCCGGAAAAATGAAGAACTCCACATTTTTCTTAAATCTCAATCTCTACATTTATGGCAGCCATTCCAGTGTCTGTTGTATTCCAACGCAGAGAAATGTTGTCAGTAGTTTGTAGAATACAATAAAACCTTATTTTTCAAACACCTATAAATTGTAAAACCAGATAAACTGATAATGCTGCAGTGGTCTCTTCATTTTCAGAGTCGGAGGTAGCAAATTTCATTCATTATTTCTGCCTGGTTTAACCCTTTTTATGAAAGATGTATTTTTTGTAGGGTCAACAGTTTGAAAATGCTATTGTTCTGATATTT
Organism: Eleginops maclovinus; assembly: GCF_036324505.1. Lineage (NCBI taxonomy): Eukaryota > Metazoa > Chordata > Actinopteri > Perciformes > Eleginopidae > Eleginops > Eleginops maclovinus. Next base: position 7,645,986 of record NC_086354.1, read on the forward strand.
CACAATAATGAATAAAGAGAAAACAATGGGAAATGACTTAGTTGGTCAAATATGTTTATTAATAAAAGTAGTGTTAAATGAATAAACATTGAATTTAAATCAAATGCTACAAAATATGTGCGTGTCAGTATAAAAACAAGACATTTATAGTTGTATATAGTAGATATCATCTTTAGATAGTTGGGAATTGTATACCTTTGCATAATAAAATACATACTTAGAAATGATAATGATTTCACATTTATTGGATTTTTTGCCTTCCCCAAAGTTGAAAATAGTGTTAATTGAGTATCCTTCATATCTACCTCAAACGTCATATAAATGCCTTCATTACATAATCAATTAAGAGTTCATGTATATTTCTACCTAGTGATTAGAAAAAACTCCTTCAAAAATATTGTTGTCGGTTGTCAGTTGTTTGTAGTGGAAACATTATACTGCATCTTTAGTGCAGATATAGGAAATGTTTAGAACCGGTTACTAGCCAGGGTGAGCACAAAGCGTGGCAGGCGTAGGAATGAAGGCGTAACGACTGACAGCCAGGAGAGATATGGGACCTGGGTCAGGAGGAATTTTAGGGAAGTGTAATCAGTTACACTCCGCCCTGGAAATAAACAGAAGACCAAATTATTATAATCATGGGGCTTTACGTCACGGTAAGTTCAAATCAAAAACAAAACAGCTGATAAAAACTTACCATCAACATCTTGAAACCCATAGCGTCTTGCCAGGTCACAAGTGAGGAGTACTTTCCCACTCAGCGACATCAGGTTTTTATCTTTCAGGAAGGAAAGAAACCAAAAGTACGCAAATGTAGAAAACTCAAACGAAATCTGTCGAACCAGGACATTTTTTCAAGAATGCATGTTACAGCATGTGCAAATAGGATTTATGCACAGCATCCCTAACCTCATATGTACCATCTGACATTATCCTACCTTTTGCCAGGTTGACAATGCACATCCCACTCAGTTCTGTAGTTTCCCCGTTGGTAAATACATCTTTCATCTTTGAGCAAAAGAGAATACAGATATTGTGAAAATCTCAAAGAAGCCAATATGGTTTAGCATACCAATGATTTGCGTTTACCTTGGATTCTTCACCCTCTAGGGTTCCTTTCTCCAATACGAGCTGAGAAATCAACTCTGTTTGAACCGCTCCGGGCCACAGACTGACAGAAGCTACTCCCCTTCTTTTCAGCTCAACAGCCATGTCTGCTGCCAGCCTGTCACACTGGAATTAAAACCGTTTTTTATGACACTGACCTATTTACACAGCAGATGTATTAATGTGAACATAAAATGAGAACTTACTGCTGCTTTACCGACACCGTATGGCACATTGAATAGATACCGCAGTCCCCCCATAGAAGAAATGGTGACGATCAAACCCTGACCTCGAGCCACCATCATCCGGGATGCATGAACTGAGAAGAAATAGTGTCCTCTGCCAGATAAATAATGAATAAATATAAGTCAAAACATTTTTGAATCAAACTTTGTATATTTTCTGAGCTTCTACTGGCAATACATTCATGCTGAACTCATACCTAATCAGAGACACAAACATATTAAGTAACAGCTGATGTCCGTGAAATCGTAACTAGACACGAAGATATGACTCATTTGACACATCAGACATACAGTAAGAAAAAAAAGTTTACCTGAGGCCTGTATTGTTTATGGAATCCCAAATGGTTGGATCGGTTTCCCAAAATTTCTTCCCCATGTTCCCAAAGATAGCCTGGAATAACACATCATTTTAGAATTCTGGCTTTTTATGGTTGGTGCTCTTTAAAGTCGTAGCAGCTGCAACAACAACAACGCTATTATTGTGTGTGTCATCAAGGCAAAATGTGGTCATGGTGACAACGAGTGTAGCGGGAACAACCACAATATGGTCTTGTGACTTTGCCAGATGTTTTTCCGTCTGTCTGTGAGCAGGTTTGTCACCCTAATGTCGTCATAACCATGAATGATGCAGTTTCGGAAATTTCCAGGTGTAATGTTGGGATCAAAATGGAAGATTTGTTTGAAACAGATCCAGCAAGGATGCCAGAAATACGGAGTAGAAAGAGGCCATAGGCTTCCACTATCTTACAACCGTGGTTCAATTTGGTGTGATCCCATTCCAGATTGCAATATTGCTCAAGTATACGATACATTGAGTTGTGTTTCATGTCAGTTCTTTATATCTACCTGCACTCCAGCGTAGGCATTGTTGACCAGGATATCCAGCCTGCCATTCTGCTCACGTTTGATCCGCTCGAACAGGTCTTCAATTTCTTTGTCATTCGTGGAATCGCAGATTACCGGCACACAGTCTCCACCCCTCTCCTTAACCTGTATCGACAACAAACACATCCGTTATGAACATTGGAGACAAATCCTGATTGTAACATTTCAGGTCATCTGCCAGCATAAGGTAGCGGATAATAGGCTAAGGAGCGAGACATCTCTAAGCGGTTGACCAACACAACAGATCCGGCCAGCTTACCAATAAGAGCAGAGTTGGCTCTGGTTTCAGACAGAGAGTGAAAAAAGATGCAAACTCCAACAAACTACATGAACTTAGAATAAAGCAATTAAATGCATACACAAAGTTTATGACAAGTGCACCATCCAAATCATAGCTACCTTAGACAGTGTGGACTTACTAAATACTGTTGCCCTGAAGATTAACAATGGTAATGCAGAGCACAAGTAGGAGGTAGGAAACTGTAAAAGCACATAATGGCTGAGAGGGATGGATACTAGTGTCTCACAAGCAGCAAAAAGATATCCAGACGTAAGTCACCGTGCTTCAGTTTCAGGGAACGGTCCATAGATAGCTCTGCGAGTTCATCCTGAGCTCTGCTGTTTAAAATAGTGGCTGATATTAATGAGAGAGGATTAAAGGAAATTTAGAACATAAAAAAAAAGATTCTACGGCACACCTGGAAAGTGCTCGCGGCACCACTGGTTTACATCAGAGTGTACATTAGTATAGGGACCAATCATTTAGGGAAGGTTTGACCTATGGGTCAAACATTGATGGATATATATGTCAGCAAGAGTTAGGTTAATGCCTATTACTTTTGCCTTGCTGCCTAGCTTTCTAATTTAGCCATTTATTGAAAATGTGTGCTCAAGTTGTCACCTGTGCAGCGGTTTGTTTCAGAGTCTCCTCCTGCCGCCCTGTGATGTAGACAGTGGCTCCTGCCTCGGACAGCTGGAGGGCAATGCCCCGGCCAATGCCTCTGGAGGCACCAGTTACCAAACACACCCAGCCAGACAAGGACATTTTCCCTGTGGGAAATAACACCATGACATAAAATAAGCACTAAGCTCAAATACACTATGTAATCTAGGACTGTATAAGGTTAATAGAGCTCATTTAAATATGACCAAAGGTCAACTGGAGCTTTGAACAGTTACAACATGGTTAGTGGGAGTTAACGCCTCCCACTGTCCAGAGTTCACTTGAGATCTAAAGGAGCTATTTCACAAGTGCATTTGATCTAGTCACTCTTACTCAGCATTATGTGTGCAGTGACCCAGATATGACAAAAGTGATCATGGCTTATAGGCAACAGGTTCAACGATTATAAATTGCCTAAATCACAAAAAAATGTATGCATGCACAGTAGGAAATGACATACATGTTAAAGAAGGTATACGTTTCATATATAACCTGAAAAATATTATACAACAATCTCTTATAACAAGCTTGCTATTGTCATTAGGACGTTTTTGTGCTTAAGCTATTATAACAAACATAATTTTGTAACGTGACTCGAATCCCAATTATTTTCGGAGAAACTGACGTCTCGTTGATATAATTAATAAGAGTGGCTGTTATAAAACACCATAGACTGTATTCTCCACACATATATACACTTACAAATCACTTGAATTCACAAAATTGCATAAAATACATCAGAAAGATCTACCTTATTCCACAGAAAAGCGCCGGCTATAGATAGTCAAGTTCCAATTATATTATTCGGAGCAAAGTTACAAGGAAACGTGACGATACAAATATCACGGCTGTTGTGTGTTGCTGTTTTTGCCTCCTACTAATAGTGTCTCAGGCTGCAACTATGTGAGCGATGTTATGGGACAGTTACAGCTACCAAGACGTGCTCAATATCTAGTATAGTATCGCGAGAAGACGCAAGAATGAGCAGAGAGTGGAGAAGGTATCTGAGGACTCACTTACGCTAACTTCCTGCTACGGTTTGCCTGGAGTTTAGGCAACTACGGTGTTAAACCTGAGTTTTGCAACTATTTCGTTAAAATAAACTATTGTTGTCGTCGTGTTTTACACACAATCTACTGTCCTGATAAGTAAAACTCAAATTTGAACTCATAGGCTGTTTTAGGCTGTTGTGGTGTAGTTTTGAATACTTGAACGTGAGGTATCTTATGTTTGAGGTTGTCTTTGGTTTAATTTAAAACATTCAACACACGATGGCGCTAGAGTCTTTGCAAAAAAGACATCTTTTGTAGTTCAGGGCCTATTTGTTTAATGCAGAAAACAGTAGCCAAGTAGAAAGAATAAATAAGGGTATTTGTTTTGGAATATATTGATTGTTTCATGTTATACGCCTTTAATACATAAGAAAAGCTGCCGTTTTGGGATCTACCCTGCATATTGCTTCATTTTATGCACGCTTTGAGAGGCCCCCGGCTGTGGAGGCACAGAAGGCCCAGGATCCCTGCTCACTGGTTTTAACCAGTGCAGATGTGTGTAGATCTCTGAAAAGCATCAACACACACAGGGCTCCTGGACCTGATGGCGTCCCTGGCCGTGCTCTCAAGGTGTGTGCAGTTCAGCTGGCAAACATTTTCAATAGGTCACTTCTCCAGTCTGTAGTCCCCACATGTTTTAAATAGTCCATCATTGTCCCTGTCCCCAAAGAGACAAAACCCATCTGCCTCAATGACTCCCGCCCAGTTGCACTCACCTCCATCATCATGAAGTGCTTTGAGCGGTTAGTCAAACCTTTTATCACCTCCTCCCTCCCTGACTCACTGGACCCCCTGCAGTTTGCCTACAGAGCAAACAGGTCCACGGATGATGCCATCTCCCTCACCCTCCACACTGCCCTCTCCAGCCTGGACCGGAGGAACACTTATGTGAGAATGCTGTTCATTGACTACAGTTCAGCATTCAACACCATTGTGCCCGCCAAGCTCATCATTAAGCTCAGGGACCTCGGGCTCAACAGCGCCCTCTGTGACTGGATCCTGAGCTTCCTGACAGGCAGATCCCAGGCAGTGCGGATGGGGAACATCACATCCTCCACCTTGACCCTCAACACAAGAGCCTCTCAGGGTTGTGTTCTCAGCCCTCTCATCTACTCCCTGTTCATGCACGCCTGCGTGGCCACACACAGCTCCAACACCATCATCAAGTTTGCTGACGACACGACCGTCATCGGCCTGATCACAGACGGCGACGAGACGGCGTACAGAGAGGAGGTCAGAGCCCTGACATCTTGGTGCCAGGACAACAACCTCCATCTCAACGTCAGCATACAAAGAAGCTGATTGTGGACTACAGGAAGAGGCAGAGAGAGGCACACACACCCATCACCATCGACGGGACTCCTGGAGAGAGTCAGCAGCTTCAGGTTCCTCGGGGTAAACATCAGTGTGGACCTGACATGGACACATCACACCAGGGTCATATCCAAGACGGCTCGACAGCGGCTCTTCTTCCTCCGCAGGCTGCGGAAGTTCAACATGGACTCCAGGATACTCTGCAACTTCTACAGGTGCACCATCGAGAGTATCCTGACTGGCTGCATCACCGCCTGGTATGGCAGTTGCACCGCCCTCAACCGTAAGACTCTACAGAGGGTGGTGAAAACTGCTCAGCACATCACCAGGACGGAGCTGCCATCCATGGAGGACCTCTACACCCAGCGGTGTAGGAAGAAGGCCAGTAGGATAATAAAGGACCCCCATCACCCCAGCAACAATCTGTTCTGTCTGCTGCCGTCTGGCAGACGGTACCGCAGCATCCGGACCACCGGACTCAGGGACAGTTTTATACCACAGGCTATAAGACTGCTGAACTCCTGAGCTGTGTGAATGTCTACTCACATCTGTTTATAGTACACACATACATATACATATATATATATATATATATCTATATATTATATATTTTTTTCTTGTCTAATTGTTGCATTATTTTATTTATCTTATTTGCACTGTGTATGTTGAGTTGTTGGAGGAGCCTGGGATATAAGATTTTAATTGCCAACATATACGCTGTATCTGCTGTGCATATCACAAATAAAACCTTTGAACCTTTGTTGTATAACCATAAAAGAACACTATGCAAATGGGAATAAAATAAGTATAAACTTAATAAAGTGATACAGTGGACATTTTGGCCTCAGGACGCAGTGTCTCCACTGTCCCTCTGACCTGAGGTAGATAAGTTAAACAGTCTGATGGCCACAGGAAGGAAGGACTTCTTTTGGCGTTCTGTCTTACACCGGGGGGGAATGGGTCTGTTGCTGAAGGTGCTTCTGTACGAGGTTAGCACCTGCTGGAGAGGGTGAGCGTTGTTGTCCAGGATACTATGCAGTTTACTCAGCATCCTTCTCTCAGACACCACCAATAAAGAGTCCTGTTGGACCCCCACGACGGAGCCAGCCTTCCTGATGATCCTGCTGATCTTGGTGGCGTCTGCTGCCCCAGCACACGACACCAAAGAAGATGGCACTGGCTACCACCGACTGGTAGAACATTCCCAGCATGATGTTACATATGTTGAATGATCGGAGTTTCCTCAGGAAATAGAGTCGACTCTGGCCCTTCTTGTAAACAGCCTCAGTGTTCTTGGCCCAGTCCAGTTTATTGTCCAGGTGTACTCCAAGGCATTTGTAATCCTGGACAACATCCACAGTCACACCGTTGATGGAAATGGGTGTGGGGGCAGATTTCTTCCTGCGGAAATCCGCCACCAGCTCCTTTATCTTGGTGGTATTGAGATGCAGATGGTTAGTCTCACACCACTCGACGAAGGAGTCCACGACTCTCCTGTACTCCTCCTCCTTCTCCTCGCTGACACAGCCAACAATTGCAGAGTCGTCTGAAAACTTCTGCAGGTGGCAGGACTCAGAGAGGAAATGAAAGTCTGAAGTGTACAGGGTGAACAGAAAAGGGGAAAGAACAGTTCCCTGTGGAGTCGCTGTGCTGCTGACCACAGTGTCAGAGACACAGTCCTGCAGTCTGACATACTGTGGTCGACCTGTCAAATAGTCTGTAATCCAGGAAACCAGGGGAGGGTCACAGTGGAGCAGGAAGATGATGGCGTCCTTCACTCCTAGTTTCCGCTGGTAGGCAAACTGAAGAGGGTCCAGCGATGAACTGACCAGGGGCCGAAGGAGTGACAGGAACAGCCTCTCCAGGGACTTCATCAGGTGGGACGTCGGCGCCACCGGTCTGTAGTCGTTGGAGGTGCTGGGCCGCGCCTTCTTCAGTACGGACACAGGTAAGGCGTAGCCGGGAAGGAACAATGGGGGAGGGGGGACATGGAGGTTTGGAGGTGGATGGTTGTAGAGGAGCTGGGAGATGGGTAGTCCAGAGCCCTCTCATCGAACCTATTAAAAAACAGGTTCAGCTCGTTGGCTCGTTCAGTGCACCCCCCCTAATTAACTAATTATGGCCCAGAGATGTTGTTCCCAAGTGTTGGCACATGTGGAATATTGACTTGTCTGGCATAAATACTTTGCAAAAAATGAGGAAAATAATTGGAAAAAGTTTCTTCAAGCCTTTCAGGTGTAACAGAATTGTGTTGTAGGGATACTTCGTATTCTGTTCCCTGTTGTTTTGTATTGTCAGCTAAATATGGTGGTTAAGAGAGCCCTAGGAATAAAGCTCTGCCTTTCTCCTGCAAAACCCATTCTTGTATAGCACCTTTGGACAGTAGTGCCAAAAATATTTTTTATAACTCTTTATAGCAAATCCAAATTCAGTACTGTACAAAATCAGTGACCTACCTAGTGGCAGGTGAGTAAAAATATAGAAATAAATAAAAGGAAAAATAAATTGAAACATTAAGTCAATCATTATGCACTTTCCGGGAAGTGAAACACAGGACATGTAAACATGTATAGGAAGTCACCCAAATCAAATATAGACATACGACAGCATCCAGGAACTCAGTTTTGTTCTTGGCACACAAGGTTTCAACAGTTTAAAGTTTGTGTTTGCTGAAGATTAAATAAATAAATGACTCAGACATACTGTAACTCCTGCAATATTTAGGTCATGAATTAGTCTATGAACCAAAGTTATTATTTTTAGCAGCCTTGGTCGTTTTCATTTTGTCATACATTTTGTAACAAGCTTTAGAGTATTTAATATCTATAGTTGGGAATATATTAAAGCCTTTCCAAATATGGCTTTCCATAAGGAGGGTCATTTGTTTGTGCTTACTTTTTCGGGGAAATCACCAACCCCCCGGACATTGATCCTTCAATGGTCTATAAAAAGCATCTGGTATTAGAAGAAGAATAACATGCAAAGACAAATAGTGCAATGGCTGCGGATCTTCGCTTCATTTTGATTCCCTTCCTTCTCTCCTGTGTCTTTCCAGCTTCGGACAACAGACTCGGTAAGTCAAGTCAAATTTATTTATAGTCTTATATCACATATTTGCCTTAAGGGACTCTCTGTACAGTCAAAGCAATAGAAGTCACATACAGACCAGACAACATTTCTACATCACAAAAAATCAGGTTGAAGACAATTACAGATAGATTGTAAACGGAACAGTACTCCATCAGTGGTGCTCAAAAAAAAAGTAACTTTTACAATTGAATTCAATTAATGTTGAATTGTCTCTGTTTTCACAGTGAAGCAGTTAGATAGTACAGATTTGGAGAACATCCTTTCAAAGATCCCAGTGAGTACCGAAAAGTGTGACTTATGGAGTGATAGAAAAAAGCACGTTTGTGGAGCAATTCCTAAAATGCTCAATCTGCTACTGTGTTGTTTAGATAACCCTACCAGAAGGAATCGATCCCTCGCACATAAATGTAACGGTATGTATTGAATATGTTTATCAAAAAAAGGTTTTTAGTGAGGTCTTTCTCGAATACTTATTACCAATCCAATATTTTTTTGTTTCCGCAGTCAATTACTATCAAAACTTGTACTGGTGAGTAGTTGTTTATACATGAAGTCAAGTCTCGCAAATGTTAAGGCTGACGTAGAGGACATACCATAATACTATACTGCACAAGGGGCGGATAACGAGACAAAAGTTGTTTAGCCTCTTTTTGTTGTTGTTTTGTTTGTCTTTGTGTCATTTTCTTTATTGTTGTTTTGTGGCACTTTGTTTTCTCAAATGATTGTCCCTCTATCTTGTCATTTTTGTGAGTCTTTGTGGTAGTTTGCTCCTTTTGAGTGACTCTTTTTTTAAACTCCTTGCAGCTGTTTAGCATGTCTTTCTGCTCATTCTGTTGTTTTTTTTACCCATTTGGTGTCTCTGGAATCATTTTTTTGTCCCTTTGTTCTTTTTTCCTCTTTTCGTCATCGAGTCTCTTTGGAGCTTTTTTGCAGCTGTCGTTTTCGTTTAAGTTGTTTTTTGTCATTTTTCTTTTATTGCTTTACTTTTTAATTTGTAAACCTTTTCTGTCCATGTCTCTTGTATGTGTCTTATGGATTTGTTGCTCCTTTTTTTAAAGTGTTTTGGTTTTGAGTGTCTTTGAAAATCATTGTGTGTTTTTGATGTCTTTTTTTGTGGTTGTTTTGTCTCTTTGTATTGATTGTGTTTCTCCCTTTAGTCCTTTTGTGAGTCTTTGTGTTCATTTGTACACATGTCCTGTCTGTATAGTCATTTGTATGGTTGTTTTTGGCCCCTTTGTCTGTGCCTGAATGTGTAATATGCCTTGGTCAGGTTTGAAAGAACAGCTGGCACTGCTTGACATTCAGCTTAAGCAGACAACTGTCCGTAACACCCAACTAGGTGAGTATTAATACCTTTAAGAACCTTTGGCGCATCACTAGTTAGGGGCTTTTGTTCCGATATAACCTGTCTTTCTGACAGATAATGAAGCCTTCAGGTTGAGGAGGGAGGCCCGACTGCTGAAACTGAAGCTTTCCACATGCAGCTCCACAGCCTCCGCTATAACTGGCTGTAAGCTTTTCATTGTAAATCCTACTCTAAACACGTTCAGATGAAACACATGCAATGACAAGAACTAACTGTATATTTTTTTCCTGGGCAGCATATCAAACCCAGTTACTCAACCAAATGAAACAGCTTCTGGAAACATCTGACAGTGATACATTTCTGAGTAGGTTTTTAGATTAAACCAACTGCTTTTTGTTTCGACGCACTTTTCTTAATGTCTTTTTGCACATTGCAATGAGTTAATCTAATGTGCATGTTTTTCTTTTAGTCCTTAAAATCATTGCACTCAACAGGGAGGTGGTTACACTGCAGGAGAAAGTTAAACATGCTGCTAATGCTACTGGAACTGCCTACTACAGAGGTTAGTGTTGTTTTGCTTTACATCTCCTCGCAAAGTCTCAACAATTTGGCACCATATTCTCTCCTTTCTGTCCATAAAATAAACTCCAACATCATTATTATATTGAATTATTAGAAATTGGTCCCAGCAGCTTGACTTTTTTTTAAACTTGTGATACACATTCTGTTTAAAGCTTCTGAGAGATGGCGTCGTTGGCACAATCAGTCTTTGAACTCAAATATTTGAACTTGCAGGGCTGGAGGCAGAGCTGCAGGAGAAGACCAATGAACTGACCGTAAAGACGCAGCAGATCAAAAAAAGCAACGCAAACTCAGCACTTAGTGAGCACCGTTTTTTTGTGTTAACAATACATTTGTAGAACAGCTGTGAGCAGTGATGAAGTCTCAGGACGTTCATGTATTTTGATGTTTACCTTGTAAGCTGACCATGTTTGTAAATGCTCCTGATTTGACTGTGTGTGTGTGTGTGCGTGTGTGTGTGTGTGTGTGCGTGCTTGTGTGTGTGTGTGTGTGTGTGTGTGTGTGTGTTCAGTTCTTCAGATCATCTCACTGCAAAATCAGATCTGGAATTTGGAACAGGCAGAATCAAGAAAAAGAGACAATACTCTTCAGCATGACAACAGAATTCTGGGTAATTTGATCAAGATTGAAATATATTCATCGTTAAATCGCGAAAAAATTGCCATGCCTAATTTAGGCATTACGTCTTTTACAAAACGCAAGTTGAGTTTATGAATAAAGAACCTAATTACTTAGCTTAATGCACTTTTCATTTTCATGTGCTTTTCTCATTTGGTCTTAGTGCATTGACATTAGCATAATGTGGCTGATGTCAGCAAACCGTAGGTACACATTAAGCCATCTGTTATTTGTTGACTTTACAGACTCTTTCTCTTGTGTGGTACTCACAACAGCTTAGCAAAATGGCTAAATTACATAGCTAAATATAGTAGTTTATAGTAAACTGCAATTAATCATGGAGGCATACGTACCCAGCTTGCTCATCCACAAGTTGGTAATGGTTATTTTCGCAGTTAAAATTTCAAATGAATAATGGGATATGACCGTTTTGAATGGAATTTCAATGATAAAAATCTATAAATAATACAAAACAAAGATCATGCCTTAAATCCAAAAGCGTTTTTTTTTAATAATCATAAATAATATAATAAACAAGGAAAAAGAATAATCACATTAAGGGGGATAAATAATATAAGAATATAATATTTTGTCTCCATAATGTGTTCTATTGAGAGGATTTTGAGTTTAGGAAAAATAGGATCCTGGGGACATTAATTAACCTAATCTCCATTTAACACGATGTCACATTACGCCTTTCTCTAGTTTTTATGTGTCTGTCTTCCTGATTTCTCTCACTTTCACTTCATCAGCCCTACAAGAACAGCTGAACTGGAAAATCATTGAGCTGCGAGGCAAAGGAGATGCCCACTCAACCAGTTTGTAAAACTTTCCATATCGGTCCTTATTTTCTTTGTAATAACATTTTAAAAGCTTCCGGATAAAACTTGTCCTCTGTTTGTGTTCCAGTGCTGGAGCTGGTCTTTGTTCACAGTAAGATCGCAGCGATGCAGAGGCTTATCACCCTCCACAGTGAGGTATCCAGGACTAATGCCGCCGGTGAGCCCTTATTTTGTGTGTTCTCAGAGTTTAGTTTTCTCCCCTATACACTGAAAAAACCGAAACGTTGACTTTAAATAAATAAATAATGTCAACGAATGCCACATAACTGTATTATGTTAGCTGAGAGACATAATATTAAGTTGAACCTAGTATTTTTTATTTAAACTAAACTAATACAGTTATGTGGCATTTGTTGACATAATTCATTTATTTAAAGTCAACGTTTCAGTTTTTTTCAGTGTTATCTTGATGCTTTCTTCTACACTGAAAACAATTTGACTTAAATAAATGTGTAATGTAAACAAATTACACATAACTGTATTAGGTTAGTTGAAAGCAATAATATTAAGTTTGAATTGAAAAAAAAACAAGAGATTCAACTTAATATTATTGCTTTCAACTTACCTAATACTATTATGAGGAACCTGTTGACATAATACATTTAATAAAAAAGTGAACATTACATTTTTTCAGTGAAGTACAACTTAATTTTGATTCTTTTTTTCAGATTACCAGAGGCAGTGGAAGCAAAAAGTTGAGCTCCTTAAAAGGAAGATTTTACTGTTGAATAGCGCGGAGAGTAACACAGCACTTAGTAAGTGAGCAACCTCGAAAACACACTTTTTTCCTCGTCGTATCTTTGTGTTTACTACAACATTCATTTTTTACGTAATTTCTCTCTTCGACAGCCAGGGACATTTGGACGCTACAGGCCGAGGTGCAGCTTTTAAGACAGTTAATGATGGACACTAAAAACAGAACCGATTCCCAAATTGAAGGTAGTTCAACTTCAATGTTTGAAGATTTTACTCTTAAGTTTTAGTCTTTAACTCGTCTAATGTGTCAGTCAGTCATAAATGGTTGTGTTTTTTCATCCTAGTGGTAAGACATCGCTTGGAGGAGGAGAAGAAACGGGAGGAAAACCTACATAAACACCTGGAGGAAGCAGATAATGCCCAGGCACAGCTGAGTAAGAATGAAAAAGGAAAAAAGAAGCAGGCTGATGGTTTTACCTTTAAAGTGCATTGCCCAACATTTTTATATTTTAAATGTTGCGTTATCTCCACAACTGTGGAACTTTAAAAAGTCTTAAATTCTGAAAAACTTGAAATAATTCTATATTAAAAAACAAGGCCTTATTTGGTAAATCAATCTTACGAAAGTCCGAATAATAAATAATAATGACTTCAACTTATATAGCGCCTTTTATGGTACCCAAGGTCGCTTTACAAATAGGGAGGAGAAAAGGGGAGTGGGGGTTAGGGATCAAAGGACTTAGTGCAGAGAAATGTTTTGAGGTGCTTTTTGAACATGGGCAGAGCGGATGTGGAGTGGTAGACTGTTCCAGAGTGTGGGAGCATTGGCAGAGAAGGCCCTGTCCCCAAAAGTTTGCAATCTGGGGCGGGGGAGTGGCCAGCAGGTCCTTGTCAGAGGACCGCAGGGAACGTGACTGAGTGTAAGGGTGGAGGAGATCTGTGAGGTATTGTGGTGAGAGTCCATGGAGAGATTTGTAGGTGAGCAGGAGGATCTTGTAGGTTATGCGTGACTTGACTGGCAACCAGTGGAGCTGTTGGAGGATGGGAGTGATATGCTGCCAGGGCTTTGTGTGGGTTAGAACCCTGGCAGCTGAGTTCTGGACGTACTGGAGTCTGCTAAGGGCCTTGGTGGCCAGTCCAGACAGGACACCGTTGCAGTAGTTCAGACCGGAGGTGATGAAGGCATGGATGAGTGTCTCTGTGACTGACTGCGTGAGTGAAGGCCGGAGTGGTGAGATGTTTCTGAGGTGGTAGAAGGCAGACTTGGTGATGTTGTTGATGTGGGACCGGAAGGAGAGAGTGGAGTCCAGGATGACGCCCAGGTTGTGCACCTCAGGAGATGGGGAAATGGAGCAGCCATCCACAACCAGGGCCAGGTCACCAACTTTCCTGAGCAGTGGTGCAGGGGCCACTACCATGAGCTCTGTCTTATTGCTGTTTAGTTTGAGTAGGTTTGTGGTCATCCATGATTTGAGTTCCTGCAGGCAGTTGACAGTCCTGAGCTAAGACACGAGAAGTACGATTTTATGAAGCACTTTTCTTCCACATATATTTGACCAAATTGCTCTCTCTCTATGCAAGTTAGTCATGAAGATCCTTTCCAGATCTGCATGACATGCATTAAGCTAGCATAAATTGATAACTCCGTAAGTCAGAGCATAAACGTTGAAGTCTTTTCTTCTACTTTGACCAGTCTTGAAAATCCTCATCATGATGGAAGAAGTGAGAGAGCTGGATGATAATACGCAACACCAGACAACATCGACGATTCAAGCCGGCAGTGAGTCTGTCCTACTTCCACTGTAAAAGTCAAGCCGAAAATCTACCTAGAAAAAAGTATAAATATTTGATAGCAGTCAAATCTCTAACTTTCCACTGTTTTAAATCAGCTCTTCAGACTCTGCTTCAAGCCAAAGAAAGGGAGTTAGCCAAAGCTCAGGCTGAAATAAAGGGTAAGTTCCTTTATAACTGCTCTGAAAACATTTCATTTGAGCATCTCAATGACCTGACTGTGTCTGTCTGTGACAGATCTGCAGAGGAAACTGCAAAATAAGACTGAAGAATGCACTAGTTTTGAAGTCCAATATGAGCGTAAGTTGTAAAAACGACTTTGGCTAAACACTCTGAGGAGTCTGTTCTGATTTGGTTTATGTGATTGTATTCACCAGAGTTAAAGACAGAATTTGAGCAGAAGATTGCAGAATTGAACACAGCAGGAAACCACAAAGCAGCACTCCGTGAGTAACGTTACGATGCAGCATCGGAATCCCCGCTTCAGCACATTGTACTCAAAGCAATTTCAAACCTTGACTTAAATAAATGTATTATGTAAACAGGTTCCACATAATAGTATTAGGTTAGTTGAAAGCAATATTATTAGGTTGAAATAAAAAAGAATTGATTCAACTTAATATTATTGTTTACATAATACATTTAATTCAAGTCAACTTTGAATTTTTTCAGTGTGCGTTATTCACATTTGAGTGGCACTCTGTTTCTCTGAGTCAGTTCTGAACGTGATAAACCTGCGTGATGATCTGCAGAATCTGAGGTATCTGATCGCCACCTCAAAAGATCCAAATAGAGTCTCAGGTGAGAACTTTTCACACCACAAACTTGTATAATCCTCAGATTTCTTTTCTAGGTTTGTCAACACTTTCTTATTTAACTTTGAATCTCTCCTTAACGTGTCTCCTTGTGTCCTCACAGAGCTGCAGAGGCAGCTGAAAAAGAAGCAAGAAGAGCTGAACTCCAAGACGGCGGAAATAGAGAGAAAGATTGCAAATCCTCAAATAAGTGAGCGCCAATAGGTCACATTAAACATTCAGATTTCAGTGTCAACTCCTATTTCATTATTTATAGTAGATTATAATAATTTATTGACAAAGAGTTTCAATATACAGTGCAATCATAGGACATAATGGAGACCTGTGAAAAGGGAAACTCTGATAAGCTATCAAAAGATTCAGCATAAAGTAGTTACAGTATATATATATTGTCAACACTTCTACAATTGAAGAGGGTTCATGAAGTAAACATAAAACCTCACTACCTTATGCTTAAGGCAATTCACATTTATTTATATAACACCTATAAAAACAAGGCAATTCAAAGTGCTTTACAAAAATGAGACACTTTAAGAGAATTAAGAAATATTTCAGTGGAAACACATTATAAAATGGCATTTAAAAACAGTCAATAAAAAAGCAAAGATAATAAAATAAAACATGAATACCACGGGTAAAAAATACATAAATAAAAGTTACAATGCAAACTGTAATTTTTACAGTTAAATCCTAACACTTACCAAATACCCTTAAATTAATCTAACACTAACTCATCAATGGTCTCAAAACACTTTTATTTACTCATGTGAAAATAGTGAAGTAGATTTCCATCAGGAGAGACTTCTTCTTGTTTGGTGCGATAAACATATTTATTGCCATGTGTACAAGAGGAAAGCTATATCATCTTTGGCGATTAGACCCTATCGTGATTTGATGGATTTAGGTGGGAGGAGAAACTGACTAGGAAAGGTGAGCTCCCCCCCTCCCGGGTTTTCTAGAAGCTAATGGTGGAGAGGAGCTGGAGGGAATATTGAAGATCCAGATTGCTGAAGGGTCCTTCTGAGGAAATGAGAATGAGAGAATACAAGACAATCCTCCTGATAGGACTTGCTCTGAGCTTCATTCATTCGGAAGAGGATTAGGGTCACATGTGACTCTTTTTTTTTTTAGATCTGAGAAAAGATTCTGAATTCTGAGAAAATGATATAGTCAAAATTGTGATATCTGATTTTTTTTTATATCGCACAGCACTTCTTTTCAAGTGGAGGTTGTGATACTGTCATGGTTTTTAAAATGCATTTATCAACAGTACAATTAAGGTCATCAACTGTTTGATCCAGAATCAGAAATACTTTATTGATCCCAAACTGGGAAATGTTTTCATTGCAGCAGCGCAAAAAGAAATACAAAAAGAAAAATAACAAATAATTAGAACTAAAAATAAAAATGAGAAATATACAAATTACAAATGTCAAGGTCGCATGTTAAATCCAGTTTACAGAGAGGCTATGGAGCAGTGAGTTGTCTGCCAGCCAGGAGGGAATTATTGTATCCAGTACTGACCCTAAGAGTGTGAACAGAAATAGAAGCCAGTCTGTAGTTGCTGTTCACAGACTCAAATTAAAATGTGCTGCATGTTTGTCTGTTTCAGTCTTATCGATCGTCGAGCTGCAGCATGAGATTTGGGTCCTTCAGAATAAAGCTCCCAATGAGACCACTACTGGACGTGTACTTGGTAAACCTAATTTAAAATGTCCATTCAACAATTCACAGGAAATCTTTATGACGGTGGTGGAGAGTAACTAAGTAAATGTACTCTGATAAGGTGGTCTTTACTTGAGTATTTTCTTTTTATGCTACTTTATACTTCAATACAATTCCAAGGGAAATCGTGTACTTTAGTTTATCTTACAACTTAAGTTACTACTTTTACAAATCCTAGAGTTTATATAATATGATATTTTTTTATGTAATAATATAGCCAACAGTTTATATAGGTGATTAGTCAATAGCCAAGATTTTAAATGTGTTTTTATTTTTTATTTCAGATCTTTCTGCATTGGCTACTTCTACTTTTAGTACATTCACTACATTTAGCTGAATATGCAAACTTACTTTTTTTTTAAAGTCACATTTCTAATCTTAAAAGCAGGACTTTTACTGGTAAACGAGTATTTTTACAGTGTGGTAGTATTACTTTTACCACGGTAAAGGATCTGAATGCTTCTTCCAGCCCTGATTATCTGATAGACAAGTGAAAATGATTAAATGAAATACAACCTTTAAAGGCTGATTACTTTTTTCCAGAGTTGGAAGACAGAGTGGATGGCCTTTTGAGTGAAATAGAGGACAACGGCGATGACAAACTGCGTGAGTTTTCAATGATTTTAAGAAAACTGGTATCGTTTTAAAGCGTATTTTGTAGTAAACTGCTCTTTCACCCTCTCTGTTGTGCTGTGCTTCAGTGCTGCTCATCATGACGCTGCAGAGTCGGGTGGAGCATCTGCAGAGACAGCTTTCAGACCTCCAGGGGTCACAAACCTCTCAGAAAACCCGTAAGTATCTCTGGTGATTCTTTTTAAAATCCCCAAGCAAGAAACCTTAGATCCACTGCGTACCAAGTGTGTCTTGGGAGCGCCTCTCAATCATAGCCTACTGCCCTCTAGAGGCGCCATAGGAACCTCTTCACTAGAACCAGCAGGTTTAAGTAGAGCTTTTCCCCCTCTGTTGTCCGTTGTTGAACTCGGGCCCCAGGAACTTAGGCGGACATTAAAGCACATTTTCGTGGTGGCCAAACGGCGGTACTACAACTCAGTCTGTGACATCATTCACCCCAAAACACGTTTTCCCATTTACTTGCATTGGGAAAGAGATGTCTGCAAATCAGCGGATATTAAATTTAAATCCAAACGATATAAATGGTCAATCGAACATATGCAAAAGAAAAAAGATACGTTTTTATTTGAATACTAATTTAATCAAAACTAAGGTTTTCTTTAATATTGTTATTAATTTTCCTTCATCCATACATCGTCAACCGCTGATCCGGAGTTGGGTCGCAGTTCGAGTAGAGGGCCTAAAGTTCCCTTTCCCGGCCACATTTACCAGCTCTGACTGCGGGATTCAAAGGTGGTCCCAGGCCAGCTTCAATATATAATCCCCCCACCTGGTCCTGGGTCTGCCCCTCTGTCTCCTCCCAGTGCCTGGAACATGTCCCTAGGGAGGCAGCTAGGTGACATCTTTACCAAGTGCGAGAACCTTCCTCTACTGACTTATTTAGTGAACGAGCAGCGACTCTACTCCGAGACCGTCGTGGATGAGCGTCTCACCTTATCCCTATAGGAGATGCCAGCCACCCTCCAGAGGAAACCCATTTTGGCCGTTCGATTTGAGATCCGGTTCTTTGGTCATAACTTATCCTTCATGACCATAAGTGAGAGTATATGTAATAATGATAACCACGTTTTAACTTCTTTAAATCTGTCTCAGAGCTCACAAAAGATCTTGCATCCAAGAAGGAGGAGCTGCAGAAATACATCAACGAGCTTACTGAGAAGGATGAGGCGAATGCCAAATTGAGTAAGTAAAGAGGGAACGTGGTGTTCATTACTGAGGAGATCTGCTGAAATTTACCACCACATCATATGGTCTTTCTGTGTTCCTCAGTTCTGACAATCACTGGTCTACACAACAAAATCAGAAATCTAGAAAAAGAAAAGCAAAATGAAGGCCAAAAAAGTTCTGCTGCACTTACTGGTGAGTATGTTGATTCGCTGTGATCTTATTGAGTACTAGAAGTAGATGAAGCATACTTTCATTTCCTTAGAGCTGAAGGAAAAGCTGAAGGTGAAAGAGGAGAAGATCAGGGGTAAGTTCAGTAGTAGCACTAGTAGGTTTCTGAAAAAACAAACAGTCAGCTGAAGATGAATGTATGCTTTTGTTGCTAGCTCTGCAGAGCCAATTGAACCAGACAGAGGCGCAGTGTTCCACTGATGACCTCAAACTTAAAGGTGAGTGTAGTTGCTGTTGATCTGATGCCCACCTTCTCTGTTAGCCAAAATGTTCCCTTCATTCAGGAAATAAATCAGAATCAGAAATCCTTTATTGGTCCCAGTGAGGGGAATTGTACATGGTGGACCGAACAGAAGCACAAAAAGTACATATTCAAGGAATATTGAAAAGTTCTTCTAATCCGTTGGCGGCCCACTACTGACTTGCAACGTTTGCACGGCATTTAAATAAATGAATACGAAAGTTGTGCAGATGTGTGTGGTCAAAAACTTTTTCCAACTTCCCCTTACAGATTTCCTGCTGTGTTACACTGGCAGCATCATTTATACTGAGACTGCACACTACAGTCTGCTTTCTATAAATAACAACAAAACATAAACCTAGAGCAGTCCATACAAACAAAACAAAACGTTACAAAAACGGGGGAATTATAATTCATAGTTATTCAGTTCATTAAAGTTAACTTAAAAGAATATGCAACTGGCTAACCCAAACATAAATAATATGCCTAAACGGCTCTTACAGTATACTGTATATTGCATGCACATTGTTGTTACAGCATGAGGAAGTGCAAGAAGCTAGCAGCCTAACATAAGGCTCTAATCCAGGGGGGTCCAAACTTTTGTGTGGGCCATATTCCATTGTACATTTAGTACCTGCTGAGGGCCAATTTAAAATGGACAGTAACCCTAATCTAAGTTTCACAATATAAAAGTCATGTAACCTGATCCTTTTCTGGCCCTTTTTGTCAAATGCAAAGCTGATTTATTTCACAAATGCCAGAAGCCTCAAAAAATGTATTTTATTAATGAAAATATACCAACAATAAGAGTTAAGAAAAGGAAATAGGAAGCTGGGAGTTCTCTGCTTTGCGAGCTTTGGTGTAAAGAGTAATATCTAGGCAATCAAATGCTCTGTCTGTTAAAAGGTTTTAAATGTGTTTGTAGATCTGCAAAACAACCTTGATGGCAAAATGAAGGAACTGCAGTCAAAATCTCAGACTGTTACTTCACTTGGTGAGCTGAACAATGGAGCAATTCTTCAAGAAAACGACCACAATAGGTCTCCATGTACAGTACATCTTTAAATACGTTTTTTAGATGGGAAAAGTTGAACTGTTTTTATGCGATGCCTTCAGCTCTGCAGGTTTCTACATTAACTGTGCAACTGGAGGAGCTAAAGCGTCAACTACAAAACACCGAATCTGAAACCAAGATCAAAGGTCAGTGTGGGTTTCATTGTCACCAAACACTTTGATATCGCCGACCTACATCCTTATGTTACCTGAAATCAGGGGTGGAATGTAATTGTGTACATTTAGTCAAGTATTCTACTCGAGTACATCTGACGTGTTAGTGACTAGTTACTTTTTTGATTCAGATTATAAGATAATATTAAATATAAATCAAATTATATTTAAATAACAAACACTGACATATGTTATAGGTGAAGACATCCAAGTTAATATATATTATTTTTCATTTAGCCATAATGCATAACACATACTTTTAATATTGGTACTTTAAGTACATGTTGATGCATGTACTTATACTTTAGATTTGAAAGAAGGACTTTTTCTTGAAACTGGGTATTTTTAGAATTAAGTATTTCTTTTTTAAAGGTGTTTAAAAAAAGAGTGCTTTTCATTGGAGATTTTGAAGGTTAGAAAGGGGGAAACAGAGGCGAGGACATTGTCTGAAATGTTCGGCTGGTTCTGGATTCGAACTGGCTTACTAGGCAGCGGTCAAGGAATATGGGCCACTGAGCTACATGGCAACCCACAATTTAATATTTCTACTTTTACTTTAGTAAAAGATCTCAGTATTTCCTCTCACATTGCATGAAGGTCTACACAACATGTGTAGACCTTCTGCTCCCCTGATGTATTGAGATATTTTGCTTCCGTTTTGTAAAAATGACAAATCTTGGCACAAAATATAATATAAGATAAAATAAGATGTACTTTATTGATCCCAAATTGGGAAATGTTTTCATTGCAGCAGCATAAAACAAAACAATGCATTGCACATCCTTTGAAATTAAAAAAGTAGAAATAAACATTTCTAAGATATAAACATCTCAAAATAGAAATAGAAAATTAGAGAGTAAAAAATATGCTGTTGACCATGGTGGGAAGTAAAGGGGAAGTGGGCCAATTTCTAGTTAACACCATATAAAGCAAGATATTATTTACATTAAGAGTGCAAGGAATATAATACTACATTAAATATAAATGTAAAATGTACAGTGTGAAGTTATAAGTCCAGTTAATCAAAGAGAAACTCTATATAATATACCATACTATATAAATATGGTATGGTGACAGAGAAATATAAAACCATTGATGTGATGTTCCAGTCCTATTAAGGCATGAAAAACAAAGTATATATTCAGGGTTAAACATTTGTTTTTTTGTCGTCATTCAGAACTTCAAAAGATTATAGATGAGAAAAATACCGAGCTGACAAAAAAAACCGAAGAGTTGAAAGCACTGAGTGCTCAACCGCAACGATGTGAGTAAGACATAATACTGAAAGATGGGGGATTATACATGCTGAAAAACAAGTATTTACCCTTTTTACAGTTCTACAGATTATTGCAATCCAAACTGAGATTGAGAAATTGGTGTTTGTGGCCAGGAATGATACAGATTACATAAAGATCACAGGTGAGTGATAAAAACTGAGGACTCTTGACCAATCACATTTTATAACCTCCAAATGCTTTAACTAAACAATCAAAACCATCTTCTCACATAAAATAATATGTTCCTACCTGCAGCACTTCAAGATCATTTGAAATATTTGATTGATGGAATTCAAGACGAAGAAAACGAATATACTAAACTAAGTGAGTCATCCTCAAAATGGCAGTAACATTTCTATAACTATTGTTCCATTAAAGTCAGTTGTGATGTTGTTACCACTGATTTTATCTAACCTTTCTCTTGTCAGTGTTTAAAATCTTGACTCAACAAGATGAAATAGCGAGACTGGAGAAGCAGCAAAAGAGTCAGAGAGAAGCAGCATCCAAGACAATTAAAGGTGGGGAGCGGCTGTGAGTTACTCTGATTACTTTCTGATACATTTTGAGATATAAAATAAAATAAAAAACCCATTCGGTTTCTCCTTGGAAGATCTGGAGACTCAACTGGAGGACCTCAGAAACCAGATAGCAGAGAAAACACGTGTGCTGGACTCAAGTGAAACAAGGATAGCTAATTTAAGTATGTGTTCAGTTTTGGTCAGAGTTACAGAATTGTCAAATAGCATCAGAGTACTAAAAGTTTCCTTTTTTTTTTAGCGGCTGATATTCTAGAACTTCACAAGAAAATCAAACCACTGGAAGAAGATATATCAGAGCTTAAAGATAAAAGCTCTGATAACATCAGAGGTGAAGAACCAGTGCTGATGTAATGTGCCACAAAGTAGTACATACCAAGATTTACATTTTTGCATTTCATTGTCCTATAATGATTTTCAGAGCTGCAAAAGAAACTGGATCTGACAAGGAGGCAACTGCAAGACAGTGAACTTCGACTCCAGGGGGCAGATACAAAGAATTTTAACTTGGGTGTGAACATTTCTTATTTTCTTATGTTGTGGGGATTTTTTTCACCTTTATGTGCCAAATAACACTGTACCTGTGTCTCTGCTAGTTATGGAGATCACTGATCTGAGGTCACAACTGAAGATATCTCAGGAGAAGGCATCAAAAGCCGCTGAAAATAATGCAATTGGTTTGTCCATCTGTTACTCTGCGGCTATTGTGTCTCTGCTGACAAACAACACATTATCTCTAACTGTGCATGCTATAAGTCATATTTAAACTAGCATACAAAGGTCGCCGCCATCAGCACAATCATACTTTGGTCTTCTTTCTTAGAATTGAAACAACAACTACAAACACAACAAAGAGAGAACAGAAAACTTGAAGTCACCAATAAAGGTATGTTCTGTACGTCTTAAAGGGACTGTTTGACATCTTGGGGGAATACGCTTATTTTTAGAGAGTAACATGAGAAGAGTGTTTTGCCTCTAATGTGTTTATGCTACGTCAGTTAGCTTAGCATAAATAATTAAAATGTAACTTCCTTATTATAATTATTTAAGTTCCTTAAATGGCAATTAAAGTGTGGCTCCAAATTCAGTTAATCCCCAATAGAGCAGCATTTTAAAATGCCATAAATTACAACAAAAATAAACATGTTTAAAGCTAATTTTCCAAATCCTGACAACCGCACAAGGGGATATAGTTCCTTTTCTAAATAGGCAGGCTACGTGTTTTTAGTCTTTATTCTATGCTACGCCAAGCAACTTCCAGCTGTAGCTTCATATTTACCATGCAGAAATTGTAGTGGATTTAATTAATTCTCTGTCTCTGGGAGTGAAAGTGTTTAAATGTACTTCCCGAAACATACCTTTAATTTAGGAATCTATTGACATCTAGAGGTGAGGCAGCAGATTGCAACCAAGTGAACACCCTTCCCTTCAACCCTTCCTTTACAAGCATGTCAGATAATTGTGGTGGCTTTAAGTAACGTAAAATTAGGGAAAGGCCTTCTCCAGAGCTTTCATAGCTACTGAAGAAACATGGCAGTGCAAAATTGCCCACAACGTGAAGATGGGCTCATTCTAAGCCAACAGACAAAGATCCAAACTTTCGGGTGATTATAAAGTAATGAAATCATAGATATATATAATAGGTTACATTACTGCTCATTGATCTCTCAAAATCCTATGCTGTAGTCCTTTAAAATGTATCCTTGACACTTGGTGTTTAAAACATGTGTGTTTCAACCTCCTTCATATCAGACTTAATGCAAGAGGTCCAGGAAATGAAAACGTGCTGCTCTAATAATGTCAACACCCAGTGTGACGGTGAGATCCTCAGTATGAATTCACTCTATTCGTGTTATGCTAGCAATCGAGTGTTTTGAAGTAGCTTTTTCTAACTGAATATGTAATTAAACAGATTTACAAAGACAACTGCAACAGAGCCAGGAGGACGCAGATCGTCTTCAGCAGCAGTTGCATGAACAGGATGCCAACCTTAAACAGCAGCAGCAGGACTTAGAAGAAATGAGGAGGGAAAATAACGAGCTGCGGGGCGCCTACAATAGTGTGTTTAACCGTCTGGAATTAAATGGATTCATTCAGGGGAGTAGAGATAATTATATATTGCTCTTTTGATTCTTGATATAATGTTGCTGTCTGTTTTTGTCTCAATGCTAGATCTGCAAAATGAGAAGAACCGTCTTGACGATGTTTTACATGGTAACTATTAGTTATTTTCTACACAGTGCAGAGAACACAATGACAATACCTCTTCTTGGAAAAAAACGTGCTGTTTACTTCTCCTCAGATCTTCAAAACAAACTGACTGATGTGGAAGACAAGACGATTCATTCCAGTGAGTCACACATAAGACTTTATTTCATTTCTTTGACGCTGTCAGCCTGAGGATTATTTGTTTTTTAAAACATTTCTAAATGATCACTTGAGTACTAAAACACTAAACACTTTCAAATTTCTTTTTTTTTTTTTTTTTCGTTTTACAGGCAAGGTGACCTTGGATCCAAACACAGCCAACCCGCGATTAAAGCTGTCTGCAGATAACACACAGATGTCCACTACTGAGCAAAAACAAAATGTCCCTGACCACCCGGGCAGATTTGATACCGTTCTCGCTGTCCTGGGCACGGCCGGCTTCTCTTCTGGCAGACATTACTGGGAGGTGTCTGTAGCCGGGAAGCTTTGTTATCACCTCGGTATGGCCAGTGAATCTGCCCAAAGAAAGGGATCGATCCACTTCACACCGGCAAACGGTTTCTGGACTGTAGTCTTGAACAAACAGGGTCAGCTTAAAGCATTCGACAGAACAAATGCTATTATTCCAGTTCAGACGCCACCTGTCACATTGGGGATTCTGCTGGACTACAAAAAGGGCCAGATCTCGATTTACGACACTGGCACCAGATCTCACATGTACTCGTTTGTGGGTCAAAGCTTTACTGACAAAATCTATCCATTCATTAATTTTTGTGTTGAGGATGTTGAAGGTCAGACACCTATAGAGATCCTCTCTCCTGGATCAGTAGACTGGATCAATTAGAAAACAGGGCAAGGTGTGTCGGTCCATCGTTTCAAATCTCAGCTATGTATTTCAGTAGGCTGTAAAACAATCCCTGCACATACTAACTGCTGCAGAATGTTTCAAAGAATAAAACACTGAATACAAAGTAATGCATTTTTGTTTATTTTTCTATATTCAAAAAGAATGTGTCTTCTTGTCCATGAAATTCAAGGTCTTTCAATCAGCAGGCCCTGTACAAGGACAGTAAGCTTGTAAGTTTAACTACATTTCAACCAAGTGAACACCAGAGAGTGGTGCAGGAATCGGTCCTAAAACCTGCAAATTAGTTAGCATTAGCAATAAATGTTATCATGCCGAACAACAAAGATTAGTGGTGTGAGGTGAAGTCATCTGACAGTGATGCGTTTTGTTTATAGCCCTAACGTTAGCTTTTTACTTCTGGGGATTGCATTTACGCTTCAAAAATCACAAAAGTGGTGTTAATATGTGGCGATCATTGTGCTGAACAACACGTGTAAGTTTCATAAACATAAGATTTAATTGTTTTGCAATATTCAAAATCCAATGGAAAAGTCCCATTACTTTTTGTAGAGTGAGCCCTTCCAATGCTAAGTTCTGGGCCGGCCTATAAAAATACATCCTCACTGCACCTATGATATCGGGTGAGGCAAAAAAGTTTTGAACTTAATTGATAAAAAGAAAAAAGTGGTTTAACGTGAGATGTAGCCCAAACTGATGTAGGAAACTAAATAATAACAGCTTAAATTAAAAGAAAACTTTTGTTCTTACAATGAAATGGTTTGCCTTCAACGCTATATCCCATCAAAGTTACACAAACATTTCTCGTAAGAAAATTATCCTAACATAACACACGTTCCCCACACATTTTGTTAGCTTTTTCATCACATCGTTCAGTCTCTTCCTGCTGTACCGGCTACGCTCCTGTAAAAGTGAGCAACAAAAACTGGGTCCCGCTCTTCCAGAATGTGCAGGAAATGATTCCTCTCCTCTTCTCCCCAAGACTCGAACCACTGGGTCCACAGGCGCAGCTGGCACTCATAGATGTTTGGTAGTCTGTCCTTAACCTTGTAAGTGAACAAAAGAAAAAAAATCAGCTGTATAAGAATCAGAATCAGGGTTATTGTATTAAGTAAGATTACATATACAAGGAATTTGCTTTGGTCTATGATCATGCATACCAAAAACAGTGGAAGAGGAATAAAGCTGGACAACATTGATAAATTATAACACTATTTTAAAATAAAATAAATGCTTACAAGGATTGTAAGAGTACAAACAAGTAAAAATGTGACAGATAGTCTTTATATCACCTTAAACTGGTAGAGCTGAACAGTTTTAAAAGAGGTAGCAGTATGACAGATGGCTCCAAAGGTGGATATGTTACATACATAACAAAGAACATGTAGGAATTGTATTTAAGTACTATTTGACATACTTGTACTTTTTAAAATATTTTAAAAGTATTCTACAAATACTTCAATACTAAAATTATGAACCAAACATTCTGTATTTTACTCCATAAATGTAACTATAAAAGCTATTAGCTACCTCGTGAAACACATAATATGCTTATGATCTCATAATGCACTTGTACTTCTACTAACAGCACATTTTCAATTGAGGACTGTAATGGAGTATTTTAAGACCATAGTATTTCTATTTAAAGTAAAGGAACTGATAACTGTTTCTTCTACCATTGGTTAAAAACACATAACATCACACACTTTAAACAGTGCAGACCTGAAGAGTGCTGAGTGAATCTAGGAGGGTGCACACTTTCCCAGGTACAGCTTTCCCCAGGAGGTCCTGCATGAAGTGCTCCTTCTGAGCGGGGGTCCAGCCCTGGAACCAGCTCAGGACGCACCGTTGCTCCTGGAGGCTCACATAAGAGATGGGCTCAGGCTCTCTCACCCTACCTGCGCTGTGAGAGGCGCAGAGCAGGTTCTCAAGGCTGAGAGGGCTGACTGCACCCCGTGGAGCTGATGGAAAGTCCTCCAGGCTGGGAATGGAGCAGCTGGTCCAGTGTTGTGTTGCCGTGTTCGGTGATCCCTCGATCTGCCTAGAGTGAAGGGTACTGCACAGCATGTCTGTGCCTGAGAGTCTGTCAGTGGGCTGCTGTTGCTGATTTGAGCCTTGACTGACATGATTGAACCACGACATGTCTGGAAAGAGAGTTTGATTCCGACTGAGCAATAAACCCTCTGTTTTGAGTTGACCAGCTATACCCCAGCTGCACAGAGAGACTCCACTGGTCTTGGTAACGTTAACATGTAGCTAACCTTATATTTTTATGCCGCTCAAGTCTGGATTTAGGCCTTTCCCAGCGAATGCTCTTAACATCAATGATTGCGGGTATCCATCTGATTCCAACTCAATTTATTTTCGTCATATTTGAGGTTTAGCGACGATGAACGAGTCTTACTAATCTTTGTGACAAATGCACACAGGAAGAGAGCTCATTAGCATTGCTGTGCAGGAAATGAAGCTTGCGCAGGTTTTGCGCAAAGTTTGTTATTGACTAAATAAAAATACTAAACCTATATATTTGTGTATGCTTTATAAAATACATTCAAAATGAGTGGAAATTAACTATGCGTGTTCTGGGCTTTAACTTTAAATAACGTTTCATTTATTTATTTGATATTTGATTAGGGGGAAGTCGTCGCTGGTGACGCTGGGTGGAGGAAGGCGTTGCTCGTTGCTCTCGCTGACTAGAGGAACGGAAAATGGCGGACCTCGAAGACGTTACGCTGGACGGTAGACCGCTCCAGTCCCTTCGAGTTGCGGATTTAAAAGCTGCTCTTGAGGAGAGGGGGCTCTCTAAAAGCGGGCAGAAGAATGCACTCATCAAAAGACTGAAGGGGGTAAGTTCTGCGGTGAAAAACGAGAGCACGGCTGCTACGAGCCACCGTTAACGATGAGACGGGCTGATGTTCTCTCGAGGGCCGACTGCTGAGTATCGGTACTGCCGAGTAGCGCAGGAGAGTTACCGCGGTTAACGAACAGCAACCTGAGAAATGCGACTATGTGCACTTCGCTGTGGCTGAGAAGTTTTTTCGCTGCATATAATTACACCAACATTAGCAAGACCGGAGTTTAATCAACTTGGGGGCTAATTTCAAAGTGTTTGTCGGGTTAATGTTGTCCTGTTAGCTCGTTAGCTCCTTTGGCTAACGCTGTGACTTGAGCGGTGGCCTGCTTAGCTATGTTACCGTTTACAGTATCGTTACTCATGCTATGTTGCTGTATATTAGTTTAGCCGGGAGGTTACACATGTTATTTATTAGTGAACCGTGGGCTAACTGTGAATGTAAATTGAGCGTTATTTTATATGTTTTAAATTCGACAAATGCAGCTGGTTTCCGCCAAAATGTGCATTAGTTTTCACCTTAAATGTATCCCAGAGCCATGAGCTGCACAGGCCCTGTTTCAGCGCGTTTGTTTACATTTACATTGCGCCAATCAAGTCAGGGAATTCTTAACCTTTTTAAGCGGGGAACCCGGTTAATTACCATATATGCGCTGAATTGCGCCATGGAAGCAGCAATTGTGTATACATTAGACCTACCAGCTCCATAAACATCCACTGACCTCAAATCGATGTACGTTATCATTATTGTTTGTATTAGCTGTCACATGTGTTGTGTGTGTGTGTTAATGCTTATCACTGCCCAAGATGTTTGATCCTTACACTTCACAAGAGTATGCTTTTTGCTTCCTCTGTCTGAGTCTCCCATGTCTTGTATAATTGACCCCTTATGACTTGTATGTTTCTTATTGGCTTCAGACCAGGGAGGTTAGTTAGTTGAATATCTTCCTCTTCTCTCTCTATGCCATATATCAAGAGCTGCATTCACCACATCTTAAATCATTTAGAGACAGTGGCGTAAAATAAGTAGGCCTATGTCCCATCTATGATGATAGCATACTGAACAGAATGAGTCAAACAAGTTTGCAAAAGATGGAAGTATTGGCAATTATAATGAAAAAGAGTACTAATTAAAGTACACAGTAGCTATGTGGTGATACATATACATGTATACATCACACATGTATATTTCAAAAGTACTAGTGCCATCTTTAATAACCCTGAGAAGTACCTCCATAGTTATTCACAACTTATAAAAAGTATTGCATCTCATTAACAGGCCCTCATGCTGGAGAATCTGCAGAGGACCTCCACCGCTCACATCGGACTGCAGCCAAACTCACAGGTAAGTGTCTTTTTAAAGCAGCTTTAATATTTGTGTCAACAGCTCAAGCCTGTTCACATACAGTCGCCACTTAAGTGTATATCACAAATTCTGCTGTTAGAATACTTGTAAATGTAAAAACAAAAACAAAGGTACGTGATAGTGGCCTTGAAGTCCTCCACCCAACATGATTTTTAATGTTCTCTGTAGATTGGAGAAGAAATGAGCCAGAACAGCTTCATCAAGCAGTATCTGGCTAAACAACAGGAGCTCCTGAGGCAGCGGCTTGAAAGAGAGGCCCGTGAAGCATATGACACAAATGGTAAGTGTTGTACGAATCCACCATTGCAACCAAGTTCGGTACCGAAACAATTTACATCTAGGATGCATAAGGTTTGTGAGTAATTATATGTTTTTGTTTTTTTAACAGATCAAGAGGACCACACAGAAGTCAACAACAGTACATCATGCCCTCCTCCAGCCCAGGTCAGTCAGCACTTTCTTTTCCTACCTGTTGCATTCGGGTCACATTCTTTTAATCCTTTTATTTTAAGTTCTAAATATTTGGAACATTTGAAAGGTGCGTGCTGTTAAGAATTGCAAGGACAAAGTTAGTCTCAGGGAGTGTAGTGGTTGTCTACCAATTGGAGGTCAATGTTTAAATCTCCAGCCCCTGCAGTCCACATGTTTGTGTTCTTGGGCAAGATACTTACCCCCAAACTGCCCAGATGAATGGGTGAATGTTGCAATGTTTATGTTAAGTGTTTTGAGGGGTCAAAGACCGGATCCTTAATGCAGGCAGTATACCATCCATTCAACCCTGTTCTTTCCTCACCAGGAAGCCCCGCCAGCATTGGCTGAACAGCACAAGCCACCTGGCCCCTCCGGTGGAGAGGGATTGTTTGCTGCAGCGAACGAGGCGGAAGGTAACAGAAACCAGGAGGCCCACATGTCTGGTCCTCCTGCATCTGGCTCTGTGGCCATGCGCGTTCCTGTCGCAGAGCACCGACCAGAAAGGGGGTCCGCCTCCAACCAAGTCGCAGCCGACAGCAACGACGATGACAGTGATGACGGAGACGAGGATGGCGACGACGACGATTGGGAAGGAGGTGCTCGCAGGAGAAGCAGCAGAGAGCCGGCCAGAGCTCCCACGTCAAGAGAGCGGTCCGGAGCCCCCTGTCAACCCCCTCAGCAACACATGCCTTCCCTTCTGTCCCCTCAACTCCGCCAGCCAACACCCCCTCCCTCCCCACCTCCAGAGTTATCATTCCCCTTGCCCGACACCCCTAAACAGAGTCCTCCTAGTCCAGATGTAGCCGCAGCCGGGCGCTCGTCCAGTACCTCCAGCTCTGGCTCCTCAAGCAGCGACAGCCGCAGCAGCAGCCCGGAGCCGCAGAGGAGTGCCGAGCGTAAGCCAGGCCCGCTGACCCTTTTGGCGCGCAAGATGGAGTCAGAAGGTGCTTTCTCTGGAGCAGGTTGGCACCGCGCCGCCGGTGTTGAAGGCGACGGCAGAGGGCCTCTAGAGGGTCTGGTTTCTGCCATCACCCACACAGCCAATGCGGCGGGGCACATGTCCTTCCCCACAATTCCAGGCATCCCAGGAGCATATCCAGCCCATATCCAAGCACCCGTGAGTGTGCTCAAGGCCACTGCAGCAGAAGAGAGGGACAGAGAGAGGGACTCCGAGCTAGAAAGAGAAAAGGCCCTTGAGCTGGAAAGGCAAGAGAGACTGAGGAAAGAGCGAGCGATGGAGGAAGAGCGGGAAAGAGCCCTCGCACTGGAGAGAGAGGAAAGGGAGAGAGCCATGGAGAGGGAGAGAATCGAACGTCAGCAGGCCTTAGAAAGAGAGGAACGAGAAAAGGCTTTGCAGCGCGAGAGAGAGCTTGCTCTGGAGCGGGAGAGGCAGGAGAGGGAACTCGCTTTGGCTAGAGAGAGGGAAGAGCGTGCCTTAGCACACGAGCTTGAGCTGGAGAGACAGAGGGCCCTAGAGCAAGAGCGTCTGCAGAGAGAAAGGAAAGAGAGGGAGAAGCGAGAGAGGGAAGAAATGGAGAGGGCCATGGAGCAGGAAAGAGCCAGGGCTTTGGAGCAGGAAAGGAAGGAGAGAGAGAGGGCTCTGGAGCAAGAGAGGCTACGGAGGGAACTAGCTCTGGAGGCTGAGAGGAAGGAGAGGATCGAGAGAGAAATGGCTTTGGAGCAGGAGAGGCTGGAAAGGGAAAGGATGGAGAGGGAGAAAGCCTTAGAGCAAGAGAGACTGGAGAGGGAGAGAGCCATAGAGCAAAAGAGACTAGAAATGGAGAGAGCTCTGGAGCAGGAGAGACTTGAGAGAGAGAAAGCTTTAGAGCAGGAGAGAAGAGAAAGAGAAAGAGCTATAGAGAAGGAAAGGTTTGAGAGGGAGAGAGCCATAGAGCAACAGAGGTTAGAGCTCGAGAGGAAGGAAAAGGAGAGAATCGAGAGGGAGAAGGTGTTGGAGCAAGAAAGGAAAGAGAGGGAAAGAGCCCTGGAACAGGAGAGGAAGGAGAAAGAGAGATTTGAAGCTCTGGAACGGGAGAGGAAAGAGAAAGAGAGAGCTGAAAAAGAAAGGCTGGACAGGGAGGAGGCTCTAGAGCAGGAGAGGAAGGAGAAGGAAAGAGCGGAGAAGGAAAGAGTGGAGAAGGAAAGAGCAGAGAAGGAGCGGCTTGAGAGGGAGAAAGCTCTTGAGCAGGACAAACTCGAGAGGGAGGAGAAGGAGAGGGCTCTGGAACACGAGACGCTAGAGAAGGAGAAAATCATGCAGAAAGAAAAGGAGGAGCAGGAGATGGCCTTGGAGCAGGAGAAAGAGAGGGCTAGAATGGCCGAAAAGGAGAGGGAAAGTCACCTCCCTCCGTTCAAGCGCGGCCGCGAGATTGGTCTCACCTCCCTGCCCACTCCTCCCCCCCTCTCCACAGGACCGGGCGCAAAGTCATCGGCAGAGGAAGGCGAGAAGGAAGAGGCTCAATCCAGCGTGTCACAGACACCTCTGTCGCCTCAGTCCACATTCAAGAAGTTCCGCTTCGTAAGGGAGCCGCCAATCCAATCGTCCTCGCCTTCCATGGTCATCAAACGGCCCCGTAACTTCTCCGACACCCCCCAGCCTTTGGCCTTAACCATCTCCGCGCTAACGGACGTTTCACAGCAGGAAGCACCCAAGTCCTCGACTGAACAGGAAGACCCACAGAAAAAGCAAGAGGTTGCTGCCAAGGCGCCAGAGAAGGAGACCCCTACTCCCAAAAAAGAAGATGCAAAAAGTCTTGTACCGGGGGAAAAAGAAAAAGTGGATTCAGTGAAGATGGAGACAGAATCTGCAGCTAAGAAAGTGGACAAAAGCAAGGGTCCTACAGAGGACACTGCCCAGCGGAGGGGAAGAGAGACAAAGAAGGACGAGAAACACGCCAGACAACGATCATCGTCTAATGACTCGTCCTCCTCGGAGTCCGACTCTGAGTCTTCATCATCCGGCTCCTCCAGCTCATCCACATCCTCTCGAGAGAAAACACGTGACACCTCGAAGGGCAAAAGGGTAAGTGGTTTGAAAAGAAGCCCTCTGATTGGTCAGGGCCTATCATTTTGGACATTTTTAATTGTGTCAAATTGGTATTCGTCTCTGAATGTCGTTTGTGTCTTTCAGGAGGAGAAACCCAAAAAAGATTCCTCACCGGAGCACAGGGTCACACTGGAGGCTCAGGCTAAGGCCGTTAAGGAAACACCAAAAGTCTCCCAGAGCAAAGGAGGAGCTGCTGATAGAGAAACCCCCACCACGGTCAGTTGCTCTTAGACTAAAACACCCCCTTATTATTACATCTGTTTCAACTGTCGACCTCTTCACTGGGTAATAGACTTATTTTAAATCAGGTAATGCTGCAAACAAATGTATAGCTATGTATTTCTGGATTTTTTTTCCTTCCTTTTGGCTATGTTACCCAGCAACCTCGACAAACATCATATTATTTCACCTCTTATTCAGTTTCCTCCCCTTTTTAAATCCCCAGAAACCTTTGATTGAAGCAGCGACTAGAGAGGAGCCCCAAAGTAAGAAAAGGGACAGCGACGGAGAGAAGGAAACGGATAAACAAAGGTTTGCTTTAAAAAGTCTTGTGAAACTCATCCTATGCGTTGTGTGTGTGTCAGATTTACACACAGGTGAATTAATCTGTTGTGTTTAGCAACTGCTTAAATGACCTTCTGTTTGTGAAACGGTTATAAGAAAAGTGGTTTGGTTTTGTCAAAGATAATTTAATTCTGAGTTTGATCTGTCAGAGTTGGGTACAATGTAGGTTTATGTATCAAATACCCCCCAACTTTGAGAATTTGTGTCACTGTTATTGGTTGTTCAAAAGAGCAGTGTTCGTCAATAAAATGCTCCTCTGCCAGGTTGCTACCTTTTAAAAAAAAATATTATTATTGCAGTTCAGCAAAGACACAGAGGGGGGGGGGGGGGGGAGTAATGAATATAGGTTTGTATGGATATTGTATACACAGGATCTCCACACAGGTCTTATTCTACTCTATCTTGCAGCCATTGGTGGTTTTGTAACTAGGATTAATTTCTCAACAGAAAAGTGAAAACATGCCTTTTATATTATGGCTGTACAATTAATCGAAATTGTATTATTGACTAGTGTAAGCGCAATATTTTGTTACAGACAAAATGAGACAATATCATGGGTGAACTAATATTGAGGTGCTGCAAATAAGTCCCGGCCAACGGAATCGACGCCTGACGTGTCTGAACAACGCTGTTAATGTCCTAATTACACTTTTTTAAATCCTTTGACTGGAGATGTGTGTGTATATATATTTATATATTATAAAAAAAAGTTTAATCTATAATAGAAGTGATGTGGCCATTTTTCGTATGTTTACAAATGCTGCTTTGTAAGCGTTTATTACAGCGGATCACGTAATCCCACTTCCGTTGTAGCCTTAAAATCGGTATGCTTTATGAACACATTACGTCGATGATAAAACGGTGTCGTAAAATACCGTATTGACTTTCCCATCAGGCGAGCGATGAGACTGCCTTGTAGCCGGTGTGGCTGAGGAGATGCGGGTCCTTTCTTTTTTATAGACGATCTTTTTTTCATCCGTTGCAACATGGCTGTGCTCCTTTAGCTACAGATGCCGGCCTTTGGTTCTCCATACAGCTGCTCAGCTGAACAGAAAACGAGGGGGGTTTGTGTGTCGCAGGGTTTAGTTTCCGACATGAATGCGTGCAGAGAAGAGTAGTCTCCTGTGGAAGGGAGGTAGGAGGTAAAGGGGGGGGGGAGGCGGCTCGGTGCGACGCAGTCATATTAGCTACGGTCGCATTTATACGCTTCGTTTTAACCCGGCGCAGTTTGTGTCTTTAATGTGTAGTTAGCTCCCAAGTTAATTTAACTCGAAATGACTGGACGTGGTCGCACGAACGCGCATGAGGATGACATGAAAACGTGAGGCGCGCGCTCGTTTGTCAGGTATTGTGTGTCCGTCGGTCGGTCTGCGCGGGGTCTGCGGTGCTTTGCATTCACCGCCTCAGTCCTCTGATCCATTCAACAAATAACATAACAGTGAAATGACGTAGTGGCTGTTAGCTTTACCTTGTTTCTGTGTGTCTCAGTGGAGTTCATTCATATGATGCGAATTTGTAAGCCTTTTTTTATTGCGTTTTTTTTTTTAACTTATAAAGGAATTTAATATGTATGTTCGGGGTTTCATGACCTAAAATAGCGGTGCTTTAAAATTTTTAGACTATGTCAATATATAATATTTTAAATTTTGTAACAAGGTATCTCATCATTTGATTTTTTTTCATGAATCTGAACTTTGCCTTAATAAAACTATTACTAAATGCCATTTATTTTGTTCAGCCTCTATAACAAAAAAAATGTCTATCGTATTGTTAAAATGAATGTGAACTTTCTTTGACGTGTCCTTCACACTATGCAGGCATGTGAAGGAGACTGCCATGGCAGAGCCAGAGAAGCTTCCAGAGACCAGCGAGGAGGTAAGGCACCTGAAGAACCATGAATCGTCCTGGACCTCAAAGCTGTCTGTAGCTCAGGAATTAAGTGGAAGGACCCATTTCATTTGTTTTATAGTTGAATCTTTTATAGTTGAGTTTTAATTAACCAGGATATATTATACAGTATAGAACATTTGACTATTTTTATATTTTTTTTGTTAGAAATCTTTTTTACAATTAATATTCATTTCCACTAGATGACTTTATGAGCCCTAATCACGAGCGGTAAAATGTGCGTAGGAAATTTATTTTTATAATGTGGATATGGCTATATGTAAAAAAACTTTTACTGAAACAGCAAGGGTATGTTCTCACTGTGGCTGATGTTTAAACCCAAAATGATTGCTTTGTTATAAAGGTGCTCATGCCTCTTCCATTGCCCCTATTGGTACCTGCATACTACCTCTGCCACTACTACTACTACTACTACTACTACTACTACTGCTGCACCTGTTCCACTGTCCCCAAGAATCCAGAGTTGGCCACAGATAAGCCCCCAAGGCTGCACTTCAGAGGGAAACCCCTGGCAACAAAGGCTGCCTCATTTTCATGGATATGGCTGGCAAGAACTATTGAATGGACTAAAACATGCAAAGAAGGGGTTGGCTAGTCAACATTGCCCACCTCCTTTTGACTTTTATCCACTTATCAGGGCTTGTGCCCTTAAAATCAGCATTGAGACGAGATAAACAAGGACTTGTTCTCACTGCAAGACGGTGAAACTGTCAGTAGTTTCTGTACCATCTCACTTTGGTACACCCTGAACCCCTTCGCAGACAAACGTGGGGCATCATGGAAATTTTTTAACCTTGGTGAACCGTCTCATGCTTGACAGAGGACATTTTGGATTTTGTTTACTCTCTTGGAATGGGATTCAGAATTTGTGACTTCTCTTGGATACTAAAAGTGTTTTTAAAGAGACCAAAGCCTTTGCCTGGAATTAATAAGATAAGACGGTTTTATTTGAACTGAAGAAGGATTTATCGATTTGGGTTTGTTTCTACAACAACCTACTTCGCGACCGTACGACTTTTCATACTCTGCGCCATGAACAGTGCCACAAAGAACTGAACACTAACATCAAGATTTGGGAATTGTGAGCACAGTGACTTTTAACGGCCTCCAACATCTGGCCCTCAACTCAGTGGACTCCTTGTTGTTCCAAGAGCTCCCCCTTCTCTGAAAGACTTAACACCTGAGGATGACTGCTCCGGCCAAAAGCATTTCAAAGCCCCCACTCAAAAGAACTCTTGATCCCATCCTGCCAGCGAGCACGCTTTCAGATTTCCATCCAAACATCTCAGCCACCTTTGATTGGACCCTTGTTGCCTAGATACAGTACATGCAGTCGTGATTGGGCCATATCCAAACCAGTAAGGATCAGGTGTCAGTGGTACCAGGGAATAAGTAGACGTTTACTCAATGTTATATTTCATAGTTATTTTGAAGAGTAATGCATAGTTTCCAGTCATAGTTTGTAGTCTTTGCTGAGAGGAGCAACATTGAACGAGTGTGATATTATTTATAGACACTACAGTTTAATCCAAATTGTTAACCATAGTAAATAACTGAAACCATATGAGACACGGTTTTTTAGAAATAATATAAACTGCATTATTTCAACCAGTTCCTTTTTCTTTATAATCAAGACAGTTTTGTCCTCAAAAGCAAGTTATATTCAATCATCTTTACGTATAGATTATTAAATGATTATGAATGGCATGCACTTAACAAAACCCAGCGTGCTGCCATTCAGTAGGGTAGAATTAAAAAAGACATTGCACAGCAGTTTCTGTCTCCACTCTCAGCCCCAGCTTCCTGTTATTGTTCCACCTTTCCTCCAACCTGTCCTTGACCACTCGGGGGCAGCTTCTCACCTCGCCCATGTTTGGGGTTGTTTTTTTATCTCCTTGTGTTACAGACGCCAAAGGCCTTCTCAACCCGTAAGATCTCTATCAGCAGTAAGTACGCCCTCCCACCCTGCTCTCTTTCCCAACAATTACACTCAACATGCACTCCATTTGAATTGTTCGGGTCGTGTTGCCATTTTAAAAAATCCTGTCAAATTGGAATAGATTTTGACAAAAACATTACATTTGAACACAACATGGTAACATTATAATTTACCTTTGTCCATTACACAATTTGACTAACTAGTGCTTCAATGCACCTTAATACAAGTCAGTAGCACTGCTAATTCCAGTTCTAACCGCTCACGTTACCGAGCTGTATTCCTGCTGATTTGGGCTCGACACGGTATTGTGAGAAAACTGTAAAATAAAGAGCTAGAGAGAATCTGTTGTCCAGGACGCTTAAAAAACTGATCAGAAATAATCAAAATGTTTACATCTTACTCCATTTCACAATGTTACCATCACAACTACTGCCACATATTCAGAATAATTCGACCACCTTGCTACCTGAGTATAACTTTGACATGCCTCTTTTTTACTGGTCATCAGTGTTAGTTTTGAGCACTTTTTTATTATGTATAAAGTACGTTAAAGGGCAATATAAGTGAAGGAATTATACATGAAAAATCTAGAACATAACATAGATCGCTTGAACATCCCTAGTTTAAAGCAAACGCTGCTACATGGCTGTTTTGTGTCCATGGATGTGTGATGTCATGCAAGCTTAGGCTGTAAACGACATGTGCCAGACAAGTAAATGTTTTTTCTTGTCTTACCAGGCAGTAAATCATCCCCGGGCCCCGGCAGTGCAGAGGGAGAGCAGGACTCTGGGGCTGCAGCCGGTCGCAAGAGGAGGTGGGGCTCCAGCACCGCGGTCACCGCCAAGAAGCCTTCCTTCAGCATCACCACGGAGTCACTGAAGGTACTGCTGCGCACCAACAACAATAACTATAAAGTAACTCCACCCTGTCACGTCATAAACAAAAGTAGTAATGATATGGTATGACTTACTTTAAGGGTGATTTGATGAACACAAAAACTACTTTGAAATACAAAGGTGTTGTTGTTCAAAGCATGAAGTCTGATTTGGGTTTTTGAATTTCTTTTGTATCAACAATAACTCTTTCTCATAGTGCTGAAAGACGCACAGCAGTAGTGGCCACTTTTTAACCGTTTTCTTTTCATTTTTACCATTTAAAGTTTGTTTCCAAATCAGTCAGCCCTTTAGTTCTTGGTGTAGACACCACTTAATGTTGATATTACATTGCGGTTGCTAGGTAAAGCTTTTCAAGATGGCTAAATGCACTTTCCTTGTGTCTGTTTTGAGTATAGGCAGCCCGTACATCTTATGATTTCTCTTCGTTCTTTCCTCTCAGTCTCTGATCCCTGACATTCGCCCGTGCCTCGGTCAGGAGGCCATAGTGGACCTGCACCCAGAGGAAGCCGTCCTCTCCGGGGCTGAGGAGGAAGAGAGGGAGCGCTCTGACCAGGACCTACAGATCCGGCGCACCGTTACACAGGTTGGTCTGAAACGCTGTACATGATGTCTTTAGGGTCAAATGTAAAGCACTGTTTGAACATGAAGTCCCTCATCAATAGCTGTTATTGATTATAAACATTCTGCAGGTGGTGCACCCGGAGAGCCAGGAGAATGGACAGAAGGAGGTGAAGAGGAGCAGGCACGAGGAGTCTGAGGAAGAGGAGGTGCAGGGAGACAAAGAGAGGACAAGAGCGCACGAAGAGAAGGACAGGAGCCTGATGGAAGCCCAGTCTCCATCACATGCCAGCCGCGACGTAGAAATGAACACTGGTAATTGATTCTTAATAAACTCTTCATCTAGCATTAAAGCTCAACACTCCTTACGTGCTGCGTTCACATCCAGTGGTATTTTTCTGTTTCACTTTTCTGTACGGGCTGTGACATTTTGTTGATGGTTGTATGTTCTTGGTTTCAGTGACCCCCGGCGACATCCTCATCCGTCGCTCCATCAGCCAGCAGAAAACGGGTGTTTCCATCACAATCGATGACCCTGTTCGCACTGCCCGGCAGCCCTCACCCCCCCGCGGCAAAGTCTCCAGCATGGTTCACATCAGCAACCTGGTGAGACACTTATTGACCTCCTTTTTTTTTTTTTTTATAGGAGCAACCTTATTTTTCCTCAAGATCTAGATTCTATTATACCTTTTAAGTATCAACCAGAAGACC
Source organism: Eleginops maclovinus (assembly GCF_036324505.1). Lineage (NCBI taxonomy): Eukaryota > Metazoa > Chordata > Actinopteri > Perciformes > Eleginopidae > Eleginops > Eleginops maclovinus. Next base: position 7,685,689 of record NC_086354.1, read on the forward strand.
CTAATCAGACACAGACGTTATTTATCTTTCTGTGAAGCCACAACCTAATGCATAAAAGACTTCTGGGGCAGTGAAGCATAGGAAATGTATGTGAGGCTCTGGCATGAGGATTTCTTGTCATTTCTTTTGCTGAGAATAGTTCAAATGATGTTCTGATTGTCCCTGAAATGCACTTCAAGAACAGTGAAGTTTAGGACAGATTTCCTCCCGGATCACCTATCCAGCGCCTATTCCTAAAACCTCAGAATCTCCATGTACCGTTTTTTTTACTTTATTAAGGCTCATCTTTATGCTGTTTACAGTAAACATGTTGTGATAAGTGCTCTGTTATTTTGTTCAGGTGAGGCCGTTCACTCTGGGGCAGCTGAAGGAGCTGCTCAGCAGAACCGGCACCCTGGTGGAGGAGGGCTTCTGGATCGACAAAATCAAGTCTCACTGCTACGTCACCGTGAGTTGTTACAAGCGGTAGATCTGCGTCGGACTGCTTCAGCCCGCGGATGCTCTCCTCTGTGTCTTACCCTCTTTTTCTGTGTTCAGTACTGCAGCTCAGAGGAGGCTGTCGCTACGCGTGCTGCGCTCCATGGAGTGAAATGGCCTCAGAGCAACCCCAAAGTCCTCAGTGTAGAATTCTGCCAGCAGGAGGAGGTAAGCCCTCATTGATATTCGTTTCTTCTTACTCTGTTATGGTTAGCCCTCTGTAGCCTGATTCTATCTCTGCTTTGTAGCTGGACTTCCACAAAGGCTTGGCCGACAGACCCGGAGCAGAAGAGCCCGGTGCCGGCCGCGGGCGAGCGTCCGGCCTGCCCTCTCTCTTCCCCGAGCGAGACCAGTGGGCCGAGCGCGAGCGAGAGATGGAGCGCCGGGAGAAGGCCAGGGCGGAGCGGGAGTGGGACCGCGACAAGGTCCGAGACTTCGGGAAACCCGGCGAGGAGAAGGAGGGAGATCCCCAGAGGTCCCACTCCAAAGAGAAACGCCGCAAAGAGAGGGGGGAGGGCAAGGAGAAGAAGGCTGAGAAGAAAGGTGAGAGACGAGACTATTTATTACATGATGTAAAGATAGACTTTGTCACTATTTTATAAAACAAACGTTTGATTCAGATATATCGCTAATAGATAAGCAGTTGAAGCTCTAACGTTTCTGTGTCTGCAGATAAAGCCGCTGAGGACCCCCCGGCGAAGCTGCTGGATGATCTTTTCTGCAAAACCAAAGCAGCTCCTTGCATATACTGGCTTCCCCTTACAGACGAAATGGTGAGGCACACAGCAGTGTAAACACTTTAATGCTCAACCTTTATTACAAGGCAGAGATATCTAATCACGGCTTCACTTAAAGACATCGATTATTCATCCGTGCGTTCTCTTCCCCTCCGCAGATCGCTCAGCGGGAAGCTGCCAGAGCAGAGCGGATGAAGGTACGCGAGAAACGGAGGAAGGAGTTTGAGGAGGAGGAGTTGAAAAAAAGGGAAGAGGAGCGCAAGGAGAGGGTGAAACCCGGAGGCGGCCAAACCGCAGAGCGGAGCGAGGGTGAGAAAGAGAAGGAGAAGGACAGGGACAGAGAGAGAGACAGAGACCGAGTTAGGGACAGGGAGAGGGAAAGGGAGAGGGAGAACGACAAACGAAGGGATGGCTACCGCAGGCCAGAAGGCCGCGGGGCCGGCGGGGGCCGACGCTCCCGCAGCCGTAGCGACCCTCGAGACAGGCGACGTTAACGGCCAATCAACTGACGGGACTGAGACCACACCCTCTTCCATTTGCCTTTCACTACATGTACTTTGTTACAACTAAGATCCAACAGAGGACCAACTGATGTCGCCACCTTCTCTCAAATTGTCTCCTTTTTTAAAAGCACATCCACACCTACACGCAGTCATGCTTATAAGGGGACCATGGTTTTTTTGCAGTGTTGTTTCCCAGAGTGCCATGCGTGGCGCTTCTGTCAAGACTCGATATATTTTCTTTATACGTTTGCCTCTTTTCTTCTTAAGTTTTTTTGTCTTGACGGTTTCGCAGTATGACATGCTGGGTCATTTTAATAATTTCCCTCCTTATGTTCCCCATCCCCCCCCCACCGAATTGTAGGTGCCAATTATGATTTGCAGTCACTTGTCGTCGCCTCAGTGTTTTTAAGAGAAATCTGGATGAGGTTTGTTGCTGCATGTAGTCCAAGGCTCTTCTTGCCAGCCCTGCCTAAAGAGAAAACTCTGTCCTCCGTGCAGAGGCTTGCATAAATCTGAAAATATTGGAATTGGTGTGTTTGGCATTCTGTACAGACATATAAGATTAACTCAAAATCAAGTCTTTGAAATGAGGCAGCTCTGGGGTATTTTTGGACAGGTGCGGAATTACTACTAAGGCAATGCAGTGCTCCTCTCTCCCTCTGTTTAGTTAAGAGATGAGACGATGCTCTGTCCGTCACGCCTGACACAAGTTATGATTATGTACTTCTCATCGCTTCTCTTCTTCCTCCTCTTCCTCCACCGTTTAGCGTCAGTACAGGCCCGAGGGGGGAGGTTACATTATGAATTTTCTCAACAATGGTTTTAATATTGTTTTTTTAATCTTTATTTTATCATGTTAGTACAAAGGTTTTGTTTTTTTTAATTTCTTCTTGGAGTACGCCTATCAGTGGTGAATGTACAAATAATAAAAATTGAAATTTGAAATTACTGTGAAAGTTTTTTTATTTTTAATTCTCCCTGCTAATCGGGTTTGTATTGAAATGTATTAATTTGATCATTGGGTTGCAAAATTCGAATTTCCAACCAATTAGTGGGTTTTTTACTTCAGGCACATTTAGAACTGCGGTTACACTTAGAATCCACAAGGTGTCAGTCACATCACATGACCGGGGCCAGAGCGGAATGACTTTATGCAGTCAAGTATAAACTAGGACTATGAGGTAAATTGTGCTTTAGTGAGGATACAGCAAAAACTTCCACTATCTCTATATTGGAGAACCTTTCCTTAAATGCCATGTCTAGGGCATTAGCACTGTGGGTTCCTCCAAGTCAGGTGTGATACCTTTCCTTCATTCTGCTGTAAACACCATAGAGGAAGAAGAGAAGTATCTTGTATGTTCCCTTGTCCCATCTCTCCGGTCTTGACGTTGATCCTGCAGAGCTCAGCAGTGCTCCTCTGTAATTACAGCCCTATGGTCGCTGAGCAGAACATTTTTCTGCCCTGATGCAACGCAGTGTGTCTGGACTCTGGGAGGACAAGTGAATCTTTCACCCTGCCATCTCTCTGGCAACAAGAACATTTTCTAACTGAGGAGTTGGAATGAGAACATGGAGAAAGATTCTGTCTTTCATCTCCAAGTGACTGCTTTATCAAGCAATCATGCAGAGAAAGGCAGATACCAGTGTCTGCGTGTGCTGGGGAGTTAAGAGTTTGAAGTTTAGGGCAAAGTGATGATGTGTTGGCCAAATTGAAAGTCAGAGGAGATTGTTTGTGGTGAGTCTGAGGACTGTGTGTTGGGGTTATAAAGCAGGACTACGGTTAGGGTGCAAGTTATTGACAGAAATGTAGGTTAAAAGTTCTGCTACAACCCAGCCACACCTTAATTGTTGCTGATTTGTTCTTCCCAGTGAAACAAGCTGAAACTTAAACTTATATAAAGTTTTTTTAGCAAACATTTTTATAAATTCAGCAGACGCAGTTAGTTAAGCATTTTTTCAGACGTAGTACTGTTGACCTGACAAATTCCAGTACAATATATCTTGCTAATCCTTCAGAGCAAAGTTGGTTTATCACAGATTCTTCCAACCAAAACTGCTTCCTGTTGTCGGTAAACACACTATAAAGTATTTCCCGGGATAAACCTGAAGACAAGCTGAAACCTACAGGAAAAACTACACACAGGGTTATTTCAGCCTACTTTAACCAATTCTTTGTGTTTTTAAAAGAAGAGACATGCACTGAACCAGTGTTTGCCCACTGCCATCTAGTACCGAAACCTTTTTGCTTGGCATTACTGGTATGTGTATCTTGGGCAGAAGACAGAAGTGATGTTGCTTGCTAATATCAAGTATATTTATGAACAAAATGAATTAAATCTTATAGTTTGCGACTGGCAGCAACTGGATAAGATCCACGGTTATGGTCTTGATAGATTGCACACTACATTGTTGACTGTAAACACCAAATGATTCAGAATCAAACATACCCTGTCCATCTGTTTGTGCTTAAATTAATATTTTTCTCAGCTTTCGAAAGACCTATCCTTGCCATACAGGAAGAGACTTAATTGAAACCTCTTAGCTTGTATCCATGGTGCTTACTTTTTCCATATGTTATTTATTCACTCATTCTATCAAACTGTTAAACCAGAGCCTGTGATTTTTGGAAAGATGCTAATGCTGACAAAGACATTTATGGTTCATTTTACTTGGAGTTTGGCGGTTTTGAAGGAGCATGCTTATTTTACGCCTTCAATAAGCTATAACTGTAATAAGTTAAATTAATTGTTCGAATCCCTGTTGGCATTTTCATTCGATATTCACTTCAAAGCTGATGCAAAGTTATAGCATCGCACGGCAAAAGGGGCGAAAATGTGCGTGTCCACCCGGGTTTTAATCCGCCAATTAAAAACCCGTGACTAATGTGGACACGTTTGTTCCGGGCATGAATGTCAATTTTAACCTTTCCTATGGAGGCTTAAAGCAGGTTTTCCGGTGGGTGAGTAGCTCTTAAGGAGTTTGATTTTGCTTATTCTACCACTCAACATGCAAAACTGCCTACTGCAACTTCACTCAGGATTCTATTTGGTCAACTCATGACAACAAAGATAGCGCAGATGAAGTATGACTAAAAACAATGTTTTCGCATTTGTGGGTGTTTTATAGTAACGCTTGTGCCAGCTGGGATACCTCAGCAGACCAGGTGTGTGTGGTGCAGAGCTCAGGACATTTGTGAATGCCTCCATGAACAGCTGAGCACGGCCAGTCTCGTGCTGACGGGTGGGCAGTAAAAGCAATATGTTTTCGCTCTGTAAGCAGTCCGCCTCCTCTTCACCTCCCCTCCTCGGTGTAACCACATAGGTCTTTGTGTCCAGCATTGCGAGGAACTGAACACAGAGGCCCACAGAGCTCTACTTTCAAAGGCAACCTCTGATGTGGCCTTTCTGATCTCTGCATGGCTCACTGACGTTGCTCTTACTGACTCTGAGGTTTTTCTTTCTGTCTGAATCCTATTTACCCGCGAGTCCCCCCACTTGCTCTCACACATGGATACTTATCTTTTCTTTTGTCCTCTGACTGACTTAAAACTGGCCTGCCTCGTGTTCGGAAAGATGATGAAAGACTGCGATATCGTGACAGTCAATGTTACCACTCCTTGAAGTTCAAACCTCTCTTGATACATACACACCCTTCCCCCTCCTCTTTTAGTACTCCCCTCTTCCCCCCCCTTTTCTTTGCGATGACATATATGTGCTTATGGAAACCAGATGTGACTTGTTGCGCTGGAAGAGAGACAGAAAAAGCAAGCATGAGGTTGTTTGATACTTCATTAACAGACTGCAGAAGATGAGTGTGTGGGGGGTGCTTAATGTTTCTCTCTTGTGGTATATATATATATTTAGATGCCAGATGAGATGAGATGTGCCCAGTGTCCTGAGGCCTTTAGCGGAGCAGGGGGGGGTTTCCTTGCGGATACGGCTGGGTCAGCGTGAGGGTAGCTGGGCTTGGAGAGCCTGAATCAGCATCTCCTTGGGAAACCACGCCATATGAGAAAATGTGGAAAAGAGATAGAAAAAAAGCAACCTAAAGAAGTTGAAATGTCGAGTGTTGAACTTCCTTGCACCTGTGTTATTTTCTCCCACACAATACCTCTCTCCTCCAACATGCAATAAGAGACTTCTCCCACTGAACCACACCCAATTCAAAATGCAGACATTGTGTTAACTCTAACAAAGGCAGGCACGTAGGCTATAACAAAGGGGGGCAAACACAGGCAAAACTGCATGGCTAAGAAAACAAAAATCACTAAGCAAACAGTTGGTAAAATATACGATGAAACAGAGAAAACTGAGATTGGGACATCTCAGGCTCACAGGAAAAAGTGTAACTAAAGAGAAGTTATTTTCCATGCAAAGCTCTGTGTGGAACTACAGCAAATGGAAAAATAAGATGCAGACATAACGGAAAAAGCATTAGGTATTGATCCCGCTCTTTAACAAGCCACAGATAAACCTTGTGTGTGATCGCAGAAGCTTTAAGAACGTGCAGAGTGTGTGGGTCCATTTCAAGGTCAACGTTTCTCTATTTTAAAACAATGATTGAACAACAAAGCACATGGAAAGATAGCAGACCTTAATATTCACAGGTGTAACCAATAACCTTAACGATGGCCATTTGTGGTTCACTTTGATGAAGGGATCGTTAGTGTTACTGGTAACACCTGTGCTCGGGACACATCAGATTATCTGCTGTGAAAAAGTTCATCTTTCATTACTCTTCATTTGACTTGGTCTGCATATCACAGCAGTGTTTATGCTGGCTATTAAAACCACAAATGTTCATCTGAACTTTCTATGGCGGTGATTAAAGAAAAAAAAGTATGTATAATTAGAGCTGGGCGGTATGACAAAAACTCATCACGGTTTTTCACTTCATCCTGAATGAACATGAGTTCATGAGAAGACAATGCATCCAATATTTTTTGTCAAACCTGTTAAAACCACAAAGGTCATTGTCATGGTTGAGTTAGGGGGTCATTAAGGTCAGTAGGTTACATTGCCTTCGAGTTGTGAATGTCTGTAGAAAACATCATGGCAATCCATTTTAGAGTCGTTTGGATAGTAAATCAGCACAAAGGTGGTCGACAGACAGATAAAGATAAGGGCTTTGAGAACAGAACATGTTTTTACCTAAAGCTTGTGTTTCAACTTGCATGTTGTCAGTCTGAACATAACTGACATTAGACAGGCACAGAAAGTAAGACAGAAAAAAACTCATTGCCTTATGGGAAGTGTAGAATCCTCTTTGTGAAAGTTTCTGAACTTTATAAAAGTGCAATTTCTAAGTTTTCAGTTAGATGCTCTTTTGAAGAAGAATATACGTTAACCGTCCCAAAGAGGGGAATTTACATTCTGCGCTTGACCCATCCTAATGTTGGGAGCATTGGGCTGCCATATGTACAGCACCCAGGGAGCAGTGTTGGGAACGGTGCGTTGCTGAGGGACACCTCGTAGCACTTGATCCGATTCCCAAGCCAAGTCCCTATGGACTCCGCCACCAATGCCCCAGATTTAAGGTCTGAACAGGGACATGAACCCAGGACCCTCAGATTCAAAGTCTGATGCTCTACCGACTGAGCTATCCAGGCTCCAGATCCATGCATTTGACCCATCCTAGTCTTAAGAGCAGTTGGCTGCCATTAGGTACGGCGCCCGGGGAGCAGTGTAGGGAACAGTGCCTTGCTCAGGGACACCTCCGAAGTACTTGGTCTTCCCGGGACTTGATCTGGTGACTTTCCAGTTCCAAGGTCCCCATGGAATTTGCCACCACCGTAAATGACCGGCGCTCAAAGGATGGTTAGAGGGTCAGATAAACATGAACAAAAAAAAACATCATTCTTTCCTATGTGTGAAAACAAAAGCCAACCACATCAGCTTATCATTCATTTTGTGTAACAGTAAGAGACTTGGACTCAGGAGAGAAATCCCCTGTTCCTGTTTGTTGTATTATTGCTTGGTGCAGGATGTGGCAAAGCTTTAACTGATGCTAATGAAAACCATGTGTAACCTATATAGACGCTAAGCAGATCCCTAGAAATGCCCCCTTCTACCTTCCCACATCCTAGTTGCCAGGCAGAGTGCAACACTAGCCTTTTTTCAGTTAATCATTCAGTCATATTTAATGGGAAAATTACTCAGTCTCATCTCTGCGGTTTGTCCTGCAATTGCAGTATGATGTTCAGCTCAGCTATTATGAGACACAATAGCCAAAAGCAGGACTTCCCCTACTTGGAAGTTTCCATTCATCAGCCAGCGCGTTACACATGCCAACTGAAACACAAACACAGGAAATGTCCAGCGCAGAGATTGAAACATAAAAGGAGTTTGTTAATGGTGTCCGCTGACTGGAGTCCAATGACGACAGAGAGATGATATTAGTGGATGTGTGGTAAGGCCTTGGCATGGAGGTGCTTTTGTTTGTGAATCAGCTTTTGTTGGAAGTGGACAGTTGCATCAGAACCATGAGTAGAAACTACCTTTTCATTTTTCTGGGTTAAATGTGAGGGCCAGATGAGTGGAGGAGGCTGGAAGAGGCAATGTGGTGTGGTCTTTTGTCAGGCTTTTGTGAAAAAAGGAGTGAGTCATTTCACAGACAGTGAAGAAAAGTCTCCAGTTACACACAGAGCAGAGAAAGGAGAGGACTTTTGGAAGAATTATGCTGAGGTGAATGTTTTCTTCACTCTGCAGAATCAGCTGGGAAGGACAGAATACAGCAAACAGTGACCCAGGGCTAAGCCACAGAGATAATTTAAGCAAAACGACGCATACTCAAACCATCTGAGGACAAAGACCACTCCAGAAACGCCAGATTTTTTCTTGACATGTTTTTATTGTGACTTTGATGTAGTAAAAAAGGCTAATTAAACAGATCCAAACCACCTCCCATCCCCCCAACGCCCTGTCCCGCTGTGTTACTGGCCAACATGATGCAGTTGGAATTCCAGATGTTGTTCACGGAATTCTGCTCCATCTCTGGCATCCAAATGTGAATTAACCCTCCTCACTCCGTCCTCCACCCACAAAAAAGCCTCGTGACTTCTCTCCCCAGCCCAAGCTCTTCAAAACACTGCTGCTAAGTAGAGACAAATGGGCGCCCTAAATCTTTATGGCACAATAGGAAAATACCTCATCATTTTCATTGTATAACTCCCATTGCCGTAATCATAACATATCATAGAGCCCCCCCCCTTCTATTCCGTCTCTTGCATTAAGTCATCTTTACAGTGAGTTAAATGGGTGTTTGTTCATTAGTGGGATCATTAAGGACTAGAGAGACGCCTAAGTTTGCTGTTTGAGCTTTTATTGGCTCATACTGGATGGGTGTGTACATATGGCAGAGGACAATACACAAATAAAGGCGTTTATAGCTGTGCAAAACATGCATGTGGGCATTTTTGTATTGCTATACTTGTGAGGACCTGCATCGACCACAGTTAAATCACCAAAAAAAGTTTAACCACTTCCCTGCTTATCAAACCCTAAATCCAAAACCTCTGCATTGAAGAAAAGAATACGTCAGTTTTCTCATCCTCCTACTCTTGTGAAGGATTGTTGGTCCTCATAAGTATGGAAACACAAGAAACACACACACACACTCTTAAACTGTATAGCTGAGATATGTTTTCCTGCTGTGCAGCAACAGCTTTACACAATCTTCTTCCTCCCTGTTTCTACTTAAGCTTTGGATCCAGTCCGCGTTTTCCGATCCAGTTTGTGGACTGCCAGTTTCCGAGCCCCAGTAACGCACAGTGGTGCAGTCGGGGAGCAAGAAACCTGGAGGTCCAGGAAGACTGGATACGACTAAACGGATGACTGATGTGAGCAATATTCGAGATAAAGTCCAGGTGATAGCTGGATTATATGACAGCAGAAAGTGAAACTACGACTGCATTAAAGGGAGTGAGTTGCTCTAGTTCAGCTCAAAGCAGTTGACAGGATGTTGGCGCAAACAGCAAAAAGTGAATTAACTACTAAGTCAAAATCAAAGCACAGAAAGTCATTTGAAATTACTTTATTTTGTAAGAAAAGCTTGAAAATATAAGTGGTTAAGAGCACACAAACAATGTTATTGAGAAAACTAAATCATCATCAGTATGACTAGTATCATTATCATTGTTGTTAATCTACGTATAACCCCTGATTAGTAATGTAGCACCATGATTTGAAACCGTAAACAAGTACAATGACAAAAAGGAGTCATTTTCAGATCTTCAATTTATTTTCATTTGAAATGGATTCAAGGTAAAAAAAAAAAAAGACAATCAAGTTTCAAGAATACATAACCCCCTTCCCCATTCACATATAAAATTAAGGCCACTTTCAAAACTGTATGTCACTGTCCAGCAGGACTTTTTAATGACAATGTACAAAAACACATTCTTTACAAGTAGGACAACAACAATAATAATAGTATTAATCATAATAATAATGACAACATCATTTATAATAATCAGCACTAAAGACAATGATATAAAAAAGGAAAAGACAGTCGTATTTATTGCTTTACTCTCATGAGTGAAACTCATGCTTCATAAGGACTTAAGCTTTGGTTTTGTTTCCCTTTTATGGCCTGTACTGGCTCTGACATGTTACTTTAATGGAAGATTAGGGAAAACAATGACTATGCCATTGTGGTTTCCAAATACTGTATGTGTGCTAATGTGACTTTGTGCAACAAGGGGTAAGAAAGAGCGATAAAACACTCTTTGATACTTGAAGGAACATGCTAGTATGGGCGTCATGGAGATGCAGGTTTGAAGCAGGAATTCACAAGGACGCAAACACTGACCACTGACATAAACTAAAAATAAGACATTGAAAAAAGCTAAAACAAACAGCAAAGAGCTGGCGTCAGTAACCACGAGGAGTGAGGCCGAGACAGAAGGGAGGGAAAAAAACTGGAAAGATGGAATGGTTGAGAGATAGAGCAAAAGGAAACTGGCAGTGGTACGAATATTTTAAAATGCGAGTCTTGTGCTTATCCTTCTGCTCTTTCTCCAGTGTTATCTCTTTCTCTTCTGCTCTCGTTATCTGCGTTCAACATTTCCTTCCACTTTTTTTCTCCTTCCTTTCCTCTCTTTCCCTCCTCTCTCCTTCCCCTTCTACTCCGTCTACACCTTGTCCAGTAAAGATCGTTGGCAGTAGAGGAGTCGGCGTGGGGTACCATACCGACGGAAAAACACCAAGGCAGCCAGCGTTGCGATCACACACACCAACAAGAACAACGGCAACACTACCGCTGCTGCTCCACTGCCTCCACCTACCCCTTCTTTCTCAATAATGATCACCTCCGTCTCCTCATCCACCTCTGTCCCCCTGTCCCTCTCTCTTTCCCTTTCCCTTTCCCTCTCCCTCTCCCTTTCTCTTTCCCTCTCTCTATCTCTAGTTCTGTCCTTATCCTCCCGTTCCTTGTCCTTCTCCCTTTCCTTGTCCTTGTCGTGTCCTCCACCGCCTTTGCCTCCGTCAGTCTTGGGGTCTTCGTTGGCACAGCCCATCCAGTCACGAAGGGCTGACTTGGGATATCCGGGCTCCACACGCATTATCTGGTTGTTAAACTTCCAATACTTGTTGGCTTTGTAGAAGTAGGTGTGTGCTAAGGAGTTGAAAGAAAGAAATGTGAGAGACAAAACTTAACCGAAAGGGAAAGCAACTTGAACAGATGTGGGAAAAAAATATGGTTACATCATAGGGGCCACCCTTACCTTGGTCTTTGCTCATGAACGCTGCCTTGATATTGTCAGGCACTCCTTGCCACACACTGACAGCTTTTGGATAACCATCATCAACACTTCGCATGTCTTCGTTGAAACGGTAATATCTAAACAAGGAATAAGAGAGTAAAAGTTAGGAGAGGATCAGCTAGAGTGAGTTAATGGTCTCATGCAGAGCCCCAATTGACTTCACTAGAGACTTGGACATGAATACCTCAAGACTTGATTATTTCTAGCGTTAATGGAGGCTCTTCTCTTTGGCCGAAAGGATTTGGCACTTTACTTGAGACTTGTTCTGACACAAGTGAAACTTGATTTGGACCTGGTTCATGTGACTTGGGATTTGTTTTGGAGTTGGCTTGAGTGACTAAAGACCTGACCTGGACATACCCCGAAAGACTTAAAATTTGACTTGATCTGACAAAAAATAGAATTGACTTTGCTTGAATGACTTTAGACTTGACTTGTAAATGAACCCTAAAGCTTGAAAACATGGTTAAGTGTGTGTGTTTCTGTTGAGCTAAACAACCAGCCAGACCACAAAATGAGCTGCAAATAGCTGTTTCTGCAGAAATATGGGAGATGGATTGTTGTCAACTCTTCCAACAGTCATACTAAACCTGGAAACACCAAGGCAAGGAATAAAAGAGTTGCCTGGTCTTAGAGCATGTGCAATCTCAATGATTATGTGGGTGTCTGTTTGCACTGTAAACACTGACTACCACACTTTACCAAGCTGCTTTATAACAATGACTATGATGTAAATATGGGGAGGCTTAATGTTTAAATGATACGCAGGTTTGTAATTTAGGGTAAGTCAAGCATTTTAAATTTATGGGGTCAACATTCAAACATGTCTTTTGGCGGTGGTAACACAAAAGGATATTCGTTACAATCAGCAGTTTATAAACTCCAGTAGAGTTCCATTTCAGAATATGACACGCACACACACACACACACACACACACACACACACACACACACACACACACACACACACACACACACACACACACACACACACACACACACACAGATGACTAACTTGTTTGCTTTGAAGTAAAACGTCTGTCCAGTGGGGGTGTAGAAGAGACCAGCATCGATTCGATCTTTGGGAAGTCCGGTGCCCATTTCCTTTATATTCTTGGGGAAACCATCATCTAGAATTGATTCAGTAAACACCCAATACCTGTCCCCTGCAGAGAGAAGAAGACAGAAAGAACACACACACATAATATAACTGTAAGATATGCCTTTTGATTAGGATTGCTTTTAAAAAGGGAAATCGTTTAAATGTTTTTTTATTATACTGAACCAAGATTTACCTTTAAAGAAAACAAACTTCCCATCTTCCCTTTCAAAAGCAGCATTCACATGAGTGGGCAGTCCCCTCCAAAAGTGACCAATCGGCATGGGATATCCATCCAGAACATGGTTGTTGCGTACTCTCCAGAACCATTTGTCCTGAAAGAGCAAAGAGATTTGTTCACCCCCTGCGAGACTAACTGTCATTATCACAAGTCCAGAAAGGGTGTATGTGCTTACCTTGAACACAAACATTTCTCCTCTGAGGATGGCGATTGTGTCGAAGTGTCCATCACAGATGTTGGGGCCAAAGTGAGGTTTGTCTGGTGAATATGTGAGGTCGGGGTCGTGGTTCGGTGTACGAGGTGTTACAGGGGGGGGCTGAGGGCCTGATCCAGACCCTATATGAACAATAATGTATGAATAAGATTTGCTTTGACCTCATTTTTCACCTTTACACCTCATCCAGTGTTTGTCCTGTTAGACCAATTGCAATGTAATGATCCACCAATGAGAAAGAGATTATTGTAGCAGCAGACAACAGAGAGAAAACCAAAGATTACATGCATCATTGGAAAGATACATTTACTTCTACCTTTCAAGGTTTCAGTGCATGAATAACTTGGGTTAGGAAAACAGTTAGAATGTTTTTTTGATAGTGATTCAAACCTACCATAAAGTTGCTGTATGCCTCTGCGATCATCGTCAGGAAGAATGAAGTTCTCGGTTTCCATCCACTGGTAGAATGGAGCCATGATAGCTGAAGGGTCATTGGAGTGCTCCAGACCAAGAGCATGTCCCAGTTCATGGACCGAAACCAGGAACAAATCGTTACCTGAAACATTGGGAACACCAAATCACCATTTAATATTACTTTCAAATCATTTAAGTAATGGAGTTGTGAAATTGAAGCAGTTTGAGACAATGAGAACTGAATTAAATGGACAAAATGGCCGTTTCCTCAATTTGAAGTGACTCAGTTGCACACAATTACTTGTAACATTACAAAAGATAAAACCATCTGCTTCATGAGAATATGTGTCACATTCAAACAGCTGACAGTGCAAAGTCGTGTGTCACTTCTCCATTACTGCAGAATCAACATAGCCCAGGGCATAAACTCCCTCAAGTGTTCTGATGCAAGACTGGACCTGTTGATGCTTGAGTTTTGCCCACAACAGCAAAGTCCTGACTCCTAAAATAAACAGTAACTCCCAACATTTGTGTCATCAGTTTTAGGATAATCACATCAAAACCCCCTAATTTATCAAAATGTCAGTTTCGACATATTTAAAGGGCCTCACCATACAGATCCTTGTTTTTGATTGTCCATGGCTCGGCTGCGTCAAAGTGGGTGTCTCCACCGATACCACTAGAGGGGAAATAGGCATGTGCCAGGAAGCCTCCCTCCCCATCGAATGGGCTGCTGTCACCGTGGAAACCCTCGGCGAAGAAAAGCATGATGTCGGCAAAGTCTTCCACCTTGTCTCGTATGTAACTGTAGGGGATTTCTCTGAAACGTAGCGGGCTGACGCTCTCCCACACCTTGAAGGCCTTCCTGATGGCTTCATAGGTCTCGTACTCACCCACCTTAGGGGTGTAGTTCTGAATACTGTGGGATTGTGAGGGGAAGGGCGTGAGAAAGGTAAGACACATAGAAACATATTTAGACAAAGACAAAATCAAGCAAGACTTTTGCGGAAACATAGCGTGAGGTACTGATCCATCATGCTTCTGCAGCACACATTGCTGACTTACGAGAAAGTGATTTCATTCTTGGTCCACTTCAGGCCCTGGATGGCGTATCGCTTCTTCCTCAGGTTGCTCTTCAACTCAGCGCCAAACTTATCTGGCACTCCACAGCGCGGTCGCTTCATGGCTCTGCCAAACACAAAACATAGTTCACTCAACACACGGTAAGAATGACTCGTTTTATTTTTAATATTGACCCGTAGGTGAACCTGTTTGAAAAAAGCTGTGTGATTGTGCTCACTCAATGGTGTTGGGGTCAAAGGTGCCAGTGACGGTAAGGCCGTAGAACTTCTGCATGGCGCTGATAGCCGATGTGACTGAGTGAGGGGATCTGAGGGAGTGGGCCCTCATGTCCCCCGGGGGCAGGTAACCATACTGCTGCAGCCATGTCTTGAAAGCACATAACAAAAAGGAGACAACAGTGTGAGTCATAAGAAATAAACGTCATAAACAAGTCTCACCTCACATTTGTGGTTTAACAAAGCTGAGTACTAGATGAGGAACTACTTGGTGTGAAGTGTATCATGTTACAGGGACTATAAGTTTAGGATGTTTTTATACAACCACAGCAACAACACATTCCACACCGATGGCAAAAATACGGTCTCGAATTACATTGTGTGTTTTGAAATGTGGATATTTGGACAGTCAACAACATAATTTCAAGCACCTGGCATGTCTCCATTTAATGACTAAACACAGAAGCTCTCCAACCATCAGCAGTCTGCTCTCCACTGAAGACCATATTTGAAACTAAGGTAAACACGAAGAAAAAAAAAAGCCAAGCTCAGGCCCAAAACAGGCTTCTGACTAATAGAGTTCAGTTCAGTGCGAGACAGAAACTGAGCAAGGAAATCCCCCTCAGAGAGCTAAAAATTAACTTCTGTCGACATTGCAATCATTCTGTCAGCTACTTGTTTGCGTTTCACTGCAGATTGGAACACCCATCCCTGTTGTTGAGTTTGTACTTGAATAAAAGACGAGTCCCTTCGAAAACATATTATAATGGTCACTGAGTTCTTCAGGCCTCAAGATCTTTCAATCTCAGGTTAGCTTGACCTTACTTTCCCCTAGAAACTCATTTCACTGCGGTGCTGGTCTGACGTCTGGACATGGGCCAGCGGCTTCGCTCCGCACCTCTCCCACTCAGCTTCTTCTTAACTCTTTCCCTCTTAAGCTAGAGCCGAACAACAACACTGACGCTATTGTAAGCGAACTGAAAACCGAGACTGCTTAGATATTCTGGTACACAGCCATGTTGTGAGCTTGTTATGCACTTGTAGGATGTGTTGGATTTTTTTCTTGCACGCTAGGGCTTGATGGGACGTAACTTATTGTCATCTGTTTTGCATAGTCCTGATTAAAAAACATATGTGCAAAGTGGGTGTTTTTTGCTGTGGAGTACATTGAAACGAGAAAGCTAGGGAGTGTCCCTGGGTGAGACTCAAGCCTTGGGCAACCTCAGCCGATGTCTCCAGTGGAGCAGCAGCGTCAGTCAGTAATTTAACTGGGAATTTCTTCCTCGGTGCATCCAAACCTCAAAGTCAAACTCTTCCCCCCACGTCCATGTCTCTTTCTCTGCAATCATTGCTCCAGCCCTTCTCTTCTCTTCTTCCACATCCCTCTCTTATGGAAAACCCAGAGACTTGAGGGTAAATACTTATGAACAACCACACCCAGAGCAACTTAATTATTGCTGTATAGCCCATCTGCTAATCGTTGCTAAATGCGATGAAGTCAAAACTTGTTTCGTTGCTTGGTTTCAGCATTTTTCCACCTAAAATGTACAGTACAGAGCCAATGTGTGCAAGTAGTGCTGACACATGTTATCTGAATAGCTGCTCAGGTCTGTATGTTTTTACTCACGCATGACTTTACATGAATTTGGGCAGGAGTGTATGGCTGAATGGCATTTTGGAGGCCCTTGAAGGTCTAATCTCTCCCTCCTTTGGAGACATGGAGGTCTCAGTATTTAGACTTCACCCCTGAATGAGCCCTTTTCTGGTTCTGACTCACCCGTGGAGCTCCACTGGACACATAAAGACTCAGTGTTTCCCACAGTTCCAGCACATACACTGCAGCGGGAGAGTCAAATGCCAACTTTAGCATCTCAGAATGTGTTACACTCTGAATATAAGAAAGGGGATGATTGGACTGCACTTGAAACCATAGGCTCCTCTTTTTCAAATCCACTGTTTTCTTTTCTACAGAATCCTAACATTGCCCTCAGCTCAGTCAAAAGACCGCTGTTGAGAGACACTGAACACTTGTTTTAACTTTAATGCTCCCACGCCTCTTTCATGGGTCCCTCAGGTGACTTGACAAAGTCTTAGTCAAGTCACACCCTACTATTTTTAACCACACTAATGGCCTGACTAACTAAAGCAGTAGCAGGAAGAGGAGATGGTCACTGTTTACTGTGGCATAGGATGTGAGAGCCTAAGCTAATACAGTCCTTTAATGTAAAGCACTGGTTCCCAACCTCTTCAGTCAGTTGTCCCCTCAGCTTTGTCCGAAATCCTCATATCCCACTTTTATTGACTACCTATAACGATGTATACATTCATACTAAAACCGTTATCCATTGCTGTTGTCTATCTTAACCCTTGTTCCATTACTTTTAGCTAACTATTTTAATCGTTATTCCATTACTCTTGGATTTTAACAATTTATCCAATAAGCTAAGGAAATGTTAATCCATTAATTTAAGTTTAACTACTACTACAACTACGCCACAATCTTTCCACATCTACCCCCTGGCAACTGCTACAGTAAACCAGGCTGAGAATCACTGATGTAAAACACGTAAAAACTGCTGCATAAGCAAAAGTGTGTGCTAATCCACAGATTTAAAAAAAGAATCATAGACAGAGAGAAGCACAGAGCAAAGGTACCTTTAGGAAGGAATCCAGGACTTTGAGGTAAAGGGCGCTGACCGCTCATATGCAGCGATGTGAGTTTATTGTTTAATGGAAGATCGCAAGAATCAAACAACGGTTGCTATGTATGTCGGGTGGCAGGGTCCTCATTTTGTACAAGGTGACAGAGGGAGAAAAAAGAGATTACATTTGAGAGAAAAAGCAAGCCAGTTGTTCCGTTTGGTGAGCGCCAATGGAAAAAAATGTTGGTTGACAGCGATGGGAGTCCAACTAAGGCATTTTGGGTATCCAGCACACACAGCTCTTCATTACACATTCACAGTATTTCATCAGATGTGTGCTCCCACTACACTTACAACAGCTAGTTATTGGCTTGTTATTGTGTGAGTTAGTGTCTAGGGTTATTCAAGGTAACATTGTAAAATCCAACTTTTCAAATTCTTTATGTCTAATGAACATTTTGCCAGAGGCTATTGCTGTACTTTTAGTGAAGATATTTATGATGTTGCTGACCCATCTAGCCAGGAGCTCCTCAACTCAGCACATTTGGCTGTTAAATAAACCAGCTGCTGTCTATTAAAACAACCATTTTTTCTAGCCAACTACAATAAGACCCAGTGAGTGGCACACTATTGATCTGAGCCAATGTGATTTGAGCAATAGGGTAATCCCAAGCAAATCTCAATGGCAGGAATTAGCCTCCCTGAAATTTGGCTCATTGCTTGCTTGCTTGCTTGCTTGCTTTATGAACAGGAAATGAGTAAGGGTATTACCTTATTTCTTGTAACACCTCCCATTATACCTCATTGAGGCTGCTGTCAGGCCACCCACTGGTGATTTATCGGATGTGACTTTGTCTGAAAACTACAAACCCATCCTTCCTGCATAAAGTTACTTGTTTGACCAATCTCTCTTGAATCAATGCCAATTTTCTTTTGCAGCACAAAGAATAAGAGACAAATATCCATACAGGATGTGTGCTGGTCGATTTGATTTACATCCTGTACTCCACTGGAAAATTGCTTCATTTTCCAACTGTCCTTTTCCCAGATTGCATCACTCCCATTGCCACAATGCCCTCCTTTCTAGTCACCAACAGCCTTCTCACTGTCTTCCCTGCTTTGCCTTTATCATCTCATTTCATGTTCATTATGTTTCACTGAAGCCAATGACCTCAGTTTATAGCCATCCTGTGTGCGTGAGAAAAATATGTGCACATATTAAAGTAGTAGTTGTAGTAGTATTGTGTGTGTGTGTGTGTGTGTGTGTGTGTGTGTGTGTGTGTGTGTGTGTGTGTGTGTGTGTGTGTGTGTGTGTGTGTGTGTGTGTGTGTGTGTGTGTGTGTGTGTGTGTGTGTGTGTGTGTGTGTGTGTGTGTGTGTGTCACTGGCAGGTGGTTGCTGACACACCAAAGTGTTTTAAGCAGCGAAACAAAAGCCCATTTCCAACTTCCTGTCTGTACCACAGACCACAGGAAACGGCCTCTGCATCCTTAAACCCCCACTGTTCATCCCACCCACACGCAACCGTTCACCGAATTAGTCTGACTGTTGATTAAAACACAACCTTCTGAAGAGCAGAACTGGGAACTGATACGGGTAGCTCGTGGGTTTGTGGAGACAACATTTCACAAACATCCCCCTTTTCAATCAAGACAAAATAAGCAGTGGTTTTAAACAGTAAATGTCATATGTACTGAAGGTGTATCACTACATCAACATAAACCTATTGAACCCACACAATTTCCAGGGCACTTCCGGCCAAGCCGCCCATTCCCTTTACTGCAATTTTCTATACAAATTTGATCAAAGCAAATAAGCAAATGTGATTTTCTTCTATTCTCACTTTTCCGGCTGCTCTATTTGCTGAAATAAGTAGTTTGAAGTGCTAGTTCTGCCTAGCCTCATCTTATTTGTGTCTGCCATTGATTTGGCTTGCCGCAAAATATATTCAGAACTTGTCAAGCATCAAAGAGAGGCCAGCACATTTAGGTGAATGCATTGTTTAGTTGCAGTTATTGTAAAGAATTTAAAAAGAATTGATCAACTTTTGATTGTTAACACATTAAGTAATCGATTTGCATCCCTGGTATAGCCACTAGCTTAATTTATGCTACTTTAGAAACAACTCAATCATATATATTATATATATATAATTTGATGTATAGAGAAAAGTACATTTCTGTGTAATACTTGATTGATTCCTATTGGAAAATTAAGGCCTGTATTGTCCAGGGTTTAGAAATATTACTGATGGAACCAACCCCTTTAACATCAACATTGTTTTTGTAACTAAACAGAACATTTAAAAAAGATAGACGTTCAGGCCTCTTTGCTCTTATGCATGCACCCTTTTCAAATACACACACTTACTGGTGATACAAAAGGAAGCAGGAGTGAATGGGTAACATAACAATGTCCATTACTGAAACTTTAACAGAACTTCCTACTGTTCACATGCTTTGGGATGTGAGGCTGGTCGACATATTGCAGACAGAATTAGAGTAAAAAGGGCAGATTATAAAAGAAGAGGAACAACTGGAAAAGTCTCTTATCTACAGCACTTAGCTGGTACTTCAGCTCAGTGGGCTTTTTGAAGTCTTTAATGTTCAAAACTAGAGCTCAAGCTGTTGTTTTTTCGCAGCTGCCCATGGCTGGGATGCTGCAGAACCTCTCAGAATGTGAAACCCACCTCCCCCCAGTCCGCTGAGCCATAACTCAGGACAGATGTCAACAATTACATCTCCCCGGCCCTCTGATATAACTGTACCCAGCTATCAATCCCCCCTCCATTCCCACACAGAAAATGCCTCTGTCTCTGCCCAGACCACAATACAAACTCATGCATTTCTTCTCATTTGCTTTTTTTCTCTAGCTCTCCTGCTTTTGCCCTCTCAGCAATCCTCAGTGTTTTCACGAGCGCTATCATCATTATGGGCTGCTTCCTCTAACCCAGGGTCACAGCCCTTGCCATATCCCTGCGCCAACTACAGGCAACAGTTGAAATGACTATAAAATGCAGAGTTTAAACAAAGGCTTAACGCTAGTCATAAACAAACCATTGTACATATATTATGTGCATGCTTATCAAATCAAATTAGTTTTTTTCCATTCAGAGAATATGTGATTTGGATAGATTTCTCAGTCACTCATTTAAAATTTCTTTTAAAAAAAATTCTGTTTCTTCCGAAACTATTGATTTATTTATTGTGTTTTACCTGTTTTTTTGTGTGCCTGGTTTTAGAACTCTATTCACGTTTTTTTCTTTATCCCCAAACTCTGTAATTATTTATCTGACTTAATACATTGATTCTGAATGTATTCATATGACTTTGTTCCCGAACTGTGTATTTAGGTATCATACTTTACTCCTTGTAACTGGATTTACTTATCTGACTTTGTTCCCAAACTCAGTATTTATTCATCTAAATGTATTCCTTGAATATGGACTATTCAGCTGAGGTTATTTCCAAACTGTGGATTTCTTTTTATGGCTTCATTCCTCGATTATGGATTTATGTATCCATCTTAATTAATTGATTATGGATTTATTTAAATAGCTTTTGTTCTGTATAGCTTTACTTCTCGATATTAAGGATGTATTGTCCACCATGGCCTGTATTTCTCACCTGTGGATTGACTTGTCGCTCCGTCGCTCCCTGCGCGCTCAGCTCCCACGCTACTGCAAGCAGCAGCAGTCGGATAAGCGATTTGAGCTCTGGTGCCATCACTCGACTCTCCAAAAAAACAATTCAAAAACGCAAAGATCTTCCTGTAACTGTTTGCGCAATCTTCACTTTGATATTTGTCAAAACATTGTGAAAAACGTATCCCATAAATGAAAAACGGCACGACCAAGATAGCCTTTGCGCAAAGCTCAACACGTCTTTCCAGAAGACGTGCGTCTCTACAAAGTGTATCTTAAGTTACCTAAACCACGAGAGGTATTTGTCCAGTCTGTGCATTTTTCTCGCGTTTTGAGAAAGTTTTACCAAATAATCAGACGTTTTCAGGAGCAGGAAGTCTGAAGGAGGGGCTCGGGAGCTGCAGCCTGTGCGTGTTTTATGTCCAAATGGAGCTTGCGCTTTGTTCCAGATGTTGCAACCGAATTTGTTTTCGTGAGGCAGTCTTGACTCCTCGCTGTCCTGTCTTCTCTATCCTCTAGTCGGCTTATTTTTGATCACCTCTCCTCTTCCCCTCTATCACCGCTGCAGACGTGGTAGTCGATACTCCCCGGAGACTTTAGCTGGAAAGCAGAGGGTTGTAAACCTCCCCCTCCCAAATCCGCCCGCCCCTCTCTGACATAGAGGGCTGGAATCAACTTAGTGACCTTCGCATTTGGCTTGGCAGGGTTTGATTTTACCCTTCAGGCTGTGATTAAATGCCTTTAATGCTCCATAGGAATGCATGAAGCCGTTTTTTTCTTGCAAGTTATTGACAAAGCAGGCAGCTAAAAAGTACTTGAAGCAGAAAATAGTTCATTTGAATGTGCGTTCTTTTTTCGGGTATCAATACAGTTATTTCACCCCATGAAAAAAATCGTAAAATGAATCGGTTTGTTTGTGTACCACCTTCAAAAAATGTTGCCCTTGCACTTTACAGCACAATACTATATTGTTAAGATATTATTTGTATTGTGTTGAACTGTCAAGGTTTTAAGCTTAGGAAATTCATTAAAAGCTGCTTTTATCGGAGTATGTTTTATACTTAACAGATGAATACTGTATCTCACTGATTCTTAATGAGTCCTCCTCAAAAAGGCCCAACAGCAAACATTTGTCTTGAAAGGGGAATTGCGCCCTCTAATGCACACATTGCACATACATTTAAATACTTACATGAAATATAAGATCTTATTATACATCTATTCATGACAATGACCTCTATATACTTTTTGATTTATTTAGGAGGAAAACACAAATTAAAACTGTATCTTTGCAACGACATCTTGGTTTGGTCCCAGATAACAGGCTGTGTGTTCTTTGGAATGCATGTGGTAACACTCATTTGTTCGTTTTAATGGCAGCTATGGGTTGCACATGGCATAGGCTGCTGTGGGCATGTTGCCTATGTGTGTGCACTTGCATTCAGAGACATATTTTGTATAGAGTCAAATGTTTAAGACAGTAGATGTTTCTTTTACCAACCTTATGTGCGCTCATACTGTAGCTCAGCTGCTGTGTTGGCCACTGCTAAGGAAAGACAGCTGGCCTCCTTCACTCCCCTTGGTTGATGTGACACAAGAGAGGGTAGCTTTGATTGTATTGGTTGAGAAAATAAGATCAGTGACGTGTGACTAATGGCTGTCATGAGTAGACAAACAAGGCATGATTACGTGGAAATTAAATCAGTACACCAATTACAGCAGGATATTTTTTTTTTTCCCAAATATTTTTAATATGGAGATACTGAAACAGCTTACAACAAACAGACATAGAATTTTGATATACAGCAACTCAAAGTTTTAGTAACTGAAAAAGTGTTACAGATATTACTTTTTGGACCAAACAACAATCATAGAATTCACAAACTAAAGTTCAAAGGTCACACACAAGACCATGTCCTTACTGGGTTCACAAACACTGCTGCTGTGCTTCTTGTAAATTACAATGACATGAGGAGTTTATCTGAACCACAAGATGGGGGACAAAAGACGTAATATTAGCCACAGAAACACATTCAGTGTGTTGGCCTTTTGTGCTCTTGCAAAAAACGTTGCTTTCTTAATTTCCTTATTTATATTAGTTCCTTCTGTGCTTGAGGGAAAGAATGCTATGATAATGCATAATATAAAACAGACCTAGGTCGAGAAGCACTTGCAAGAAATCATATTTTGGTTAGCTTGAGCCTCCTTTGGTGCCAGTTGGATCCGATTTGGTACATGGCACAACAAGACAAGTACCGAAATGTGTACATACTGACCCAAAATTATTTTGAAACTGTTCTTTTAGTGTAGGTTATTTATTTTTTCAACCCTATCTATATGTGCCTGGGAAGGTAAAACAAAGAGCACCCTAAAATTATTCGACCCAGGTTTTGATATTAAACATTGATACAACAGTGATGCTCTTCTTTCTTTTTTTGTTAGAATGTGCAACAAATTATTATCAACTTCAACCGGAAAAGAAAGTGTCACTTTTTTTTAATCAAATCCAGCAAAATCTGAACTTTGTTACTTCTTATTATTTTTTATCTTTATTTATACATAAGCTGTCTTTTTTTGTTTTTCTTACACAAGACCAAGCTGGTCAAACCACAACTTTCACATACAAACATATTACTATGACTATGAACCTGACAGGCTACTCGAAATGTGTTATGGAAGGAGTACTATGCTAATTTTCATACAGTTTCACCAAAAGGTAACCATTGTTTGAAAACAGCCAAACATTATTCAGCCATCACGCTGAACTGAGTTATGGCCCTTCACTAGAATCTTCCCCAGCTTCCTCAGTGGATTTCAAATCCATCTGAGATTGAATTGGTGATTTTGAAGACCGTGCAGACTGATCTTCTCCTTGGCTGCCATCTGTTGGATCATCAGTTGTCTCGTTACTGGTGTTGAGGAAAGCTTGGTACTGGTTCCAGAAGCCTGCTGAGCTCCTGGTGGCTGGAATGTTCAAGGAAGTCATCATTGTAGAAGAAGAAAGTTGGTCAGCTGAAGAACGACTACTCCGGGCTGGTGGACGTGTTGTTTTGGATGCAACACCATGATGCTTCATGTGCCCCTGCGAACATGAAGTAATTATTTAAACAAAGTAGTTTAGTACTGAAGTTCTTTACTTAGTCCGTCAAATATTGTGTCAATCTCTTGACAAAAAGCACTAAAACTGTCTGCCAACATTTCATAATCAACATTTTGGTATTTCACCTTCAGTCCACTGCGACTGGCATACTCTTTCCCACACTCAGCACAGCAATACGTCTTCTTTTCGGGACGAGACATCGGAGATGGGAGGGTAGGGGCAAGGTTAATGGGGACAGAACCATCCATTGTTTCAATTGTAGCCAATCCCCCAATCTTAACATCTTCTATCCGGTCTTCCCGCTCGTATGAACCAAAATGAAAGCTCTGGCGTGTTTCCCTCACAAACGTGGTAGCGCTCTGAGATGCACCCTTTACATCAGCCCCAATAGTGTCAGCAGTCTCCGAAGTGGATGTCATGTTGGGGTTCTCGTCAGGCACAGGTGCTTTGTCTTGCTTTGGTGAAGCTGGTGAAGAAGACTCATCATTGTCTTCTTCCATGGGTTCTGGTGATTGGGGCCTTGGGGAGACAGACTCTGATTCTAAGGTTGGTGTTGCAATAACATTAGTTATATCTTGACTCAGGTTGGGATCAGAGGAGGTACTGGGACAGGTGTAAGCAGAGGGGTCACCAAGGGCATGTTTGCTTTTAAAGTCCTCCAGATTGGATCTGGAGCCTCGGAGGGCTTCGAAGGAGGTAGCTGCTTCATCTTCTCCACAGTCTACTTCCATAGCGTTAGAGGAAACTGGTGTCTTGGTAACAGTGGAGGAAATTGGTGAGGGGCTGGGTTTAGGATGTTGGACATTGTTAGTAGCTTGCTCAACCTGGTTATCTTTGCTAACTTGGGAAGCTTGTTCTGTCTGTTGCGAGGCTGGCGACGGGGCACTGACACAAAGGACAGGGGGTTCCACACTGCCTGGGGGGGGAGTTTGTGTGGTTGGATTCATGAAGGGGTCAGGGCTAAGGTCAGAGGGGGGAATAAGGTCAGGACTGGAGGTCCCAGACTTCCCAAACTCAACTGATTTCATACTGCCAGACACAGGAACCGTGCCAACTGCTGGAGATTGAAATTGTGAGCTTGGGGCTGGGCTCCTAGAAAGGCCTGCTAAAGGAGGTGTTTTATTAGAGAGAGTATTTGTGTCAGTCAATTGGGATTGAGATTGTGACACAGGTTTTGCAATAGATTCTGCTGGCATCTCATGTGCAGGATCCTCTGTGCCATCTGTTGGCAACTGTCCACCAAGGTGCATACGGATGTGGTGCTGGAGCACTAGAGCGTTAGTAAACTTACGCTGGCACAGTGGGCAAGAGTTCTGGACACGTGCATTCGGTGGTCGGGCGTGATGGGTGGCAAGATGTGACCGCAGGCTGCCTTTGGTAGAGAAGGATCTGCCACATATCTTACATGGAAAAGGGCGTTCTCCAAGGTGTGTAGCCTGGTGCAGACGCAGTGCTCTTGGACAGCTCAGGACCCGTAGACATACCCCACACTGATTGCTTGTCAGGTTACCAGCTGGACCTGTGATGCTTAGAGATGGTAGCAAGCCCCCTGCCATGGCACCCGCTCCATTGGCACTCATGCCTAGGGCAGCAACCATCTCATGGGTGAAGTTTGAAACAGAAGTGGAAGCACGTGTTGAGGATGGGGGGGACGCCATGACGTATGTGGTCGAAGTGTTTGCATTAGTGAAACGACTGTTGGCTGAACTTGAAGAGGTAGTGGCACTGCCAGATAACATCTCAAGAATGGAAGAGGAAGTAGAGGCAGAAAGCCATTCAGATGAGGAATGGGGGGCCTTCTCTAGCTTTTCCACTAGCCTCTGCAGCTTTGAAGTTTCTGATGTAGGAGTGGATGATGGCAGGGAGGAATGAGTGTTGGTGGTTTGATCTGGGACTTTAGGAAATGATGAGAAAGGGAAAGAAAGCTGGGTAGATGAAGCAAGTTGGTGGGAGCCTGGGGCAGAGGGGAGTTGGTTGCGCAGCAGGCCCAAGGTTGCATGGTTGTAGAGGGATGAGTGTGCAGGAGGGGTAGAGGAAGAAGTGGAGACAGATGGGAAAAGGAGCTTAGGCAGGTGGGCTAGCTGGGAGTATGCAGCAGGAGAAAGCATTGGGGCATGAGGGGGAGTGTTTTCATCAAAGTGCTGCTGCTTGGCACCCTTGAATAACCCTGTGATGCTGGAAGACGATGACAAGGAAGGGTTGGAGAGGAGGGAAGTAGCCAAAGAAGAGGAGGAAGTTGAGGAGTGAGATGAGCCAGAGGCAATAGAGGCTGCAGCTGCTACAGCCGCAGCCCGATTAAGCTGCAGAAGAGAGTGGGAAATCAAAGCCAGGTCTACACTAGGGGGCAAGGGTAGGGAAGAAGGAGTAGATCCTCCAGAGGCTCCCAGAGAATAGCCCGTGCTGGTACCACTGACCTCCACATTATCTCCACACGTTTCATCCTCAGGCCGGCTTTTTGGCTTCTTCTGTATCATATTCATGCCACCAGTACTGCTACCACTGCTCATGGTCTGTCCCATTTCTGCTCCGCCAGTGGCCCCTAACGCTACTCCAAACAAGGATGGTGGCAGGAGTGAAAGTGAGAGCTCTGGGTTTTGCTCACGATGCCGTAGGAAGTGCACTTTGAGGTTGCCCCGTGTGGTGAAGCGGCTGAGGCACACTGGACACTGGTAGGGTCGTTCCCCTGTGTGCGAGCGTAGATGTATCTGTAGGGAAGAGTCACTACTGAATGTTTTTCCACAAAAGCGGCAGGCGTGTTGGAGGCGGCCTGTGGAGGTGGAGCTTGAAGAGGAAGATTCTGCCCCTGCGGAGAAAGATTGCAGGGCATTTTGGGAGTTTTGGACCATAGATACTGATGTGGGGAGGGATGAGTTTAGGAAGGACAGCCCACTGTGCCCGGTCACTGAAGTGGTATTTGGAGATTTCTCATGAAGATAGCGGGTGGGGAGAGCTAATGACAAGGCTAGCGGATAGCTGGAAGAAGCCATGGACATTGCGGAAGAGGAAGAGGTGGGGGGTGCTGAGGATCGGGAACTCCCCCTCAGATAACCGTGAGCCCCTCCAGTCCCTCCCATCCCTTCCATCTGGGATTTGTGGGGCTGCAGGATTTGAGACAAGGAACTGCTTGGCTTTGTGGGTTTGTTGGCTGCCTGAGAAGGGAGCAGGGAGGAGAAACATGCCAGGAGAGGAGCAACAGAGGTGGAAGGCTGAGGTGTGGTTGGCTGGGTATTTGGGCTGGCTGCCCTTTTGCTGCCTTCTAGACAGAGCTGAGGCAGAGGGGGGAGAAGATGCTGGGAGGGTGTGTCTATGGTATAGGAGGCTCCACCGAGGCGTAGCACCTGTCTACAGATCTCTTCTGTTATCTGCATTTGATGGATCTGCCTTTGCTGAAGGACCCGGAGCTCCTCCAGTATCAGGGCGATGCTCAGTTGGGCCCTAGAGGGTGCAGCCGAGGCTGATGTCACTCCTGGGCTGGGAATTGGAGTAACAGGACTTGGGGGCCCCTCAGGTACACGGCTAGGGCTTCCAGGGTGTGGTGGTGGACATAGAGAGGCAGATGATGATGAGGAGGAAGAAGAAGTAGTGGTTGTGGCTGACAGCCCTAACTTGGGAGAGGCCATGTGTGTGCTTCGGGAGGTGGGGCTGAGGGCACTTGCAGAAGACGTAGTGTTGCAACCAGTCTGTTGAAGCGCGATTGGATATTGAGTTTGGGAAGAGAGAGAGGAGAAAGGGAAGTCAGGAGAGAGGGAGGGTCCTGGGTCTTTGAGGGGCTGGTGGGTAGGCTGGCTGGGTGAGCAGGATATCAGTGGACCCTCAGTAGGTAAAGAAGGGGTCTGAGAGCCCTTGAAAGATGAACGGACAGCAAGGGGCAGCTGGGAGCTTTGAAGAGAGATCGATGGAGAGCACAAGGGAGAATCCAGGATAAATGGAAAGGAGTTTGACTTCACTGCCAAGTTGTCATCTAAGAAAATTGAAAGAAGAAACACTAAATGTAAATCATACCACCAATGAAAACAATATCATCAAGGTTTACATAACGGTCTACAATCGTTTTCATTATATAGGACACAACATATAAAAAGCAGCGGTGAAAAGTATATTATCTTATTCAGTTGCTTTTTAACCTCTGGGATTAATTTACACTAGTTTATAATCCACTACTGTTTTCTTTTCCTCTTTGTCTTGTCTATCCTCATCACCTGACTGCAGCCTCCCGACCACTGTTGCCACAGACACACACACACAGTCCACATTCCACTGATCTGCAAGAATACACTGCTCACCCGTAGAGGAGCCTACCTTGTTTCCAGGGCAACACGCACAAGACAATAGACTTTACCTTACCCCCTCCCAAATAAAAAGCAGCCACATCCATACACTCTCCCATCCCTGCCCCTTTCTCATTCTTCCCTCCTCCATTCAAGCTGTCTATCTTTCATCTCCTTCAAAGCCCTACCCCCAGTGGTTCAGTGGGGTGCAAAGGGTTAGGCTCTGCGTAGGTACTGGACACTGTACTGGGTGCCTGATTGGCTGGCAGACTTGACCTTTAACACAGGTCACATTCCTGATTTGGTTTAGGGCCAGGCAGAGGAAGAAAGGTGACTCGAAAGAAAACAAACACCAAAAACAGACATGATGGCTCACAGACCATCAACAAGCTAACTTGGCCGAAAAAAAGCACGAGAGACTAATGGTAAAGCACTCACACACAGAATACCCGTCAATGCACAACAAACAGACACAATAGAAAGAACACTTTGTATGCAGAGGGTTGTTCATGCACACGCTAACACACACAGAGATACTGCTGTTGGCTTGAATCTACAATTTTATGACACACTGTGGGCCCTCCTCCTGTAACAGGAGTTAACAGACACAAATACACACACACACACACACACACACACACACACACACACACACTCCTTCATGAGTATGTTCATGCTTCAATGCCCAGCAACAAAGCTGAAAGGGGACAATAGGGTCTAACGCTATCGCAGTTAAGAGCACCTTATACAGTGCCTCACAAAGTTTCCTTTAAGTTGACCTTCTCATCTTTTTGCTTCAACCACAGTATCTTGCTTCTAGTAACATTCACATTCACTACACATTCTTAAAGTATTTCTCTGGGGATTTACTGTATATCCCCCTATTCTGAGTGGTCTGCGTCTTTGAACCAGTAGCAGTGATGAGGACTGAAGACATTTGTATTTAGTAGGGAAAAGAAAGCAGCTAATGGCAGCAACCACTGAGAATGAATTAAAGACTGTCTGTAGGCCAATTCTTCCAACAAGGCTTCTTTTTCTTAGCGTTCATGTATGACAAAATGTTAATTAAATGGATGTAAATGTTCAATATTTCTGGAAAAAACCTTTAGAAATGGAGATAAAATAACTACCTTCTAATCAGTAACGTGCTTTTGAAAAGTCTGACAGATTAAATTTAAATTTTTAAGAGTTTTACTAAAAGTTACATTTTTAGTTTAATGTATGCATTACATCAGATAAACTATCCCAATGAAAAATCAACTGGAACAATCTCTGCATGTTGAGGCAAAGTCAATTATTTGAAGTGAAACCAATCCCACTGAATAATGAGTAATCTATTGATATATAGTCTATTTCTCACCATGCTCAAGTATCCGACAGGCACCGAGGGTCAGGTTCATAAGCTGCTGAGGTCGTTTCTGTTTCCGACGGGACATGCTTCTGCAGGATGGGACCGACGCAGGGGCGCATTGGCCAACACACAACTTTTATTCTTTCTCCCTGTGCACTGAAAAAAGTAAGTATCTAAATTACTTAGAGGGAAAAAATAGAGGAAAAACTAAAGTTTCTCCAAAAATGTGACAATGGACCCTCCAGATTGATTAATCTCAATAAAGCTTGTCCATGTTGGTGGCATTGTGGTGCAGAGAAAGAAAAACTGAACTAAAGTGCCAAAGACGCATGTGTGACAGTTTCTCTCAACAAGTCTTCCTTTTCTCAAAACTCACCGTTGGCCCTCCTTACACACACACACACACACGCACACACACGCACACACACACACACAGCCCACTTGTTCATCAACTACTTTGCATTCAAATGGCGAGTGAACACCCCTTCTTTTGAGGAGCCAAGAGTCCACTGCCTTGCTTTGGTAAACCCACATACATAAAGACCCTTTCCTGAGCTTCCAATTATTGATATGATCCTCTAACATCTGGTTTTCCTGTGTTCAACAGAAGGAAACGGGTAGGATTAGGACACTTTGGTTAAATTAATTCTGCTTTTTACTTCTTTTTTTTTTACATTATACCAAATGTATTTAATCAGAGGCCACACATGCCCATATTCTAGTCTATTCAAGCTGTGTGATATGTGAGGTGTTAGTGCTCCGGTCGCCTCTAAAACAGGCTGCTGTGTGAGCTCAGTAAACAGGGTGGCTGAAATGAGGTGGAATTTGCAACAATGGCGTAGAGGGAGCACAGCTGAGTGAACATCACCCTCTTAGAGCCTCTCCAACACATAAGGCCACTGACTGGAGGCACAATGCTCCCTTTTCACCCTCATCCCGACCGCTTACCACGTGGAGAGGTAGTGAAAGAAAGACACAAGCAGAGAGTGAGGAGGAAAATAATTTTTCACCCGTGCCCTGTGACACCCCCCCCCCCCCCCCCACCCAGACACACACACAACCCACCCCCCCACCAAACACCACCCACCCCAGCCTCTCCTCTGTCTCTCTGAGGCTTGGACAGAATAATAAAAAGCATCTAAGGTTTGACATATAGTTCAAATGTTATAGTTCCTCAATCGATTACAGTCCAATCGAGTAATCATTTGTGTCAAAATGATTCAAAATTTTAAAAAAGGTCTTCCATTGTTGCACAGTTTAAGTGCGAGTAATTTATAAAAAGGATACATTTGACTTCCGCACTTCTGTTTGAATCTGTAGTGAGCATATGGAGACTTTTTTCTATGTAAATCGAGCAGTGATTTCCGTGCAATATAAAATGATTAAAAGGAAAATAATTAGCCTATAAACATGCTCGTCATTGTGTAATCGATACTAATTTGTCAAAGAGAAAGAAGTGATAACTCCAATAGTTGTTATCAAACAGTAAAAAGACAGTATCTCGTTGCTTTTTTTAAACCAGAACTCTATT
Source organism: Eleginops maclovinus (assembly GCF_036324505.1). Taxonomy (NCBI): domain Eukaryota; kingdom Metazoa; phylum Chordata; class Actinopteri; order Perciformes; family Eleginopidae; genus Eleginops; species Eleginops maclovinus. The sequence goes on from NC_086354.1 coordinate 7,716,966, forward strand.
GTGCCAACAACGCATTCGTATTTTTCGTGCCATCTTGCCAATACGACGGTCGGACGTGTTTTTTAAACCAATGTTTGGAAACAAGCGAAAATACGCCGGAGAGATGCGCGTCCCCGCTACTGTACGGCGACCTGTTGCACGCCAGGCGCGCTCCCACATCATAACAAGTTATGATTCATAAAATATTATGACTTCTCGAAAAAATACAGTCCCGGATGTGCATTTCCCCCACAGGCCGCTCGTCGCCGACACAACTGCTTTAAATATAACACAAAAACAACTTACCATGTTTGAAACGATGATTTTTGGCAGCGATATTGTGTAATGACACGGGGGGGAAAAGCTCAGGAGCTTAGGTAGGGTAAGATCGGCTCTCGTCTCTCAGCCGGGACACTGGCGCAGCAATTCCCTATTCACTCTCAGGGATGCGCAGTCGGACAGCCGCATTTTTTTTCAATTATTTATCTCCGTCGCAAATGGCGTTTCTTTCTCTTATGACAAAGGGTTATTATGCGTGAATGTATTTACTCATAGTCCTGTGTCGGGAGGAGAAGCAGGGGCGGTGCGGATAGCTGCGGGCTACTCGCTGCACGGGGAGGATTATTTTCTTGGCTGTGCGTGCTGCTCTTCCTCTTTTCTTTGTATTTGTCGGGGCCTGCTGCTGTCAGGCCTGTCTGCGCTCTCTGCGGTACTGTCTGTCTGTCTGTCTGTCTGCTTAGCAGGCTAGCTGTCTGTCTGCCTGTCTCTTATAATTAATGGCCCTCGCTGCCAGACGGTCCTCTGGGAAACAGTGACCACGGTTACCTCCACATTGGCTCTCAGTGTGCATGTCACATAGGAGTGCAGGCCCGGGCACACACAGCTGGGCTCAATCAGGCTGACCGGGAGATTGGTACAGGTGTACATGATTGTACCCCCGCCCCACCAGGTTATCATAACAAATCATATTTCATATTTTTCCACTTTTAATTAAAAAAAAAATCACATTTCGTTTATTTAATGTTGGTTTCCTGGCACTACACGTGTTATCCCCATATTTGCATTGAGTTCTCAGTACAGTCTTTACAGAGCTATTTTGGGTCTTTGACTCATAATAAGGAAGCACACTTTGTTTACTGTATCAGCCAAAATCATTTTGAGACAACACCTGTCCACTGGAAATATATAGGTTTTATAAAAGCCAATAATAAGTCTGAATCTTGTTTATAGTCCTTCATAGCATTCGATGTGTCTATAGATATGTCGGTGTGTAAGTCTTTCTATTTGGATCAGCGAGATTATTTTAGATTTAGTGTAGATTTTAAATGTAGTCTGATTTATTCTGAGATTGGATTGGATTAGATTGGAGTGGGAATGACTGCAGGGCTGATTGACTTCATTCAAATACATTTGATCTTTGATCGTTGAGTTTAGCTTGATAAATCATCTGTTCAGGACTTCAAGAATGACCTTGACAAATTTAATCTCTGAAGTATCCAGATACAAACATTATATTCTAGTCTTTGCACTTGCATGACAATATATATTCTTAAATATGGAACAAAATATCCAGATTTATGTCAGGATCAGGTAATTTCTTTTCACATTCCATTGATAACACTATTAAGATGGTTGCATCTCATTGAATGCAATTCAAACCATAGTCTGAGGAACTAACAACCTTCCCTGATCCCTGTATTTAAAATAGAACAGCAGATTTATTTTTGATTACTTTTATATTTACAATCGAACGTGTTGCCTGAACTACCTTGTCTCGTGTTTGACAGGTGCTGTAGTCTTACATCAGTAAAGCCACTAGGTGTCTCTCAAAGACAACCTGTTTTACAATAAAGTTGAGCTGCTCATTTTTAACTAGATAACGTACATATTATTGAGAAATCCTTTCAGCATTATCAAAATGGTTTGCGTTTTCCAGCTGACTCATATTTCCTACTTTGTGGAATAGGCCCTGATTTAAAAATGCATCTCTGGTTTGTGAAGTAAATCAGATATTCCAGCAGTTAGGCATGTGCTCTGAGAAACAGATGATTCATACTCTTCAAACATCAAGTTTTATCCTGTAGAAGAGTAAAGGGCATGACATCATGTTTTATCTACCAAAGGGGGAATCAAGAGGGCATGTTTGATGTGCTTTTTTGGAACATGAAGGCACCAAGGAGTGCATGCAACGTATTTCAAACACATACAGTATAGACACCAACACTTGTTGTATTAACACAAATAACGCTCAGTGCATTAAGGCAATATGTTGCACCAGACGCCATATGCTTTTCGTTTTGGTGTAGAGAACAGTCACCAAAGTCAGTGAACTGACACAGTAATGTCAGCAACACAACTATATCGGAAAGTTCCAAATTGTACACATTTTAAATTGTGTTGGTTGAGCAGTAGACTTATGCAGGAGTGTTTTTAAGGGCTATGGGACAGATGCTGGCCTTGTGTATGTGAAACAAGCGTATTTTAATATTGAAAGTTAAATGGCTTGGTCATGTAAATAGAGTTACATTTTCAGGGAAGTGAAACTAGTGTTCTTGTGTGTGCAGGTGCAGTTATGGTTGCACAGGCCTCAAATCACAAATCCCAAAAGCATGTAACAGATGGGTCGGCAACCTTATTGACATGTGGCAGCTTAACTGATGGCAAAACAGTGTACTTAGATAGATATTAGGTTAGGTAGACATTGTCAGTATTTAGATTTGTTTTGCTTTTTTTGCATTGATTGATTGCCATTGATGCCTTTTGGGGTTCTCCTTTTCCTGTAGTGTGTTAGATAGGTTTTTGTGCATGTAAATGGTCTTTTAAGGCAAAAATATCCAAGTTTCTCTCCCACACACCTCCGGAAATGCCTCCATTGGATTCCTTTGTTACATCCGTGATTGAATTATGAAACACACACTCTTCTATTGACTAGAGCTCCAACTTTACTTCACCGTTGCCTAATCATTTTCCCTTCGCCACCTTCCAGGGTCACGTGACCTCTCTGAGTCAGTTCAAACCACTGAAGCAGACACCAAGGGGGGTGGATCTGTTGGGATTAGCCTCCTTGGTCAACAATACTGACCACACGCAATACTCACCCTCACCGATGGCCACAGTCTACAAACACCAGGGCACCACCAGGTAAGAGACACCATTTAAAAAAATGTTTATTCTCATTAAATTCAGTTCAGATAAGCATATGTGTGTTCGAAGTTAAAGATGCAAAAGAAGAGCACATGCTGAGAGTAAATCAGGCCAACAATCTGTCAAGGATGATCTCCTGATCCCCTGTAACTGTGCTTAGTGGAGTTAGCGCTCGTCTCGAGTCAATGTTGCAACCCTTTACCGTCAATGTGATCACCAGCAAGTCTTCATTTGAAACACCATTATCGCTCACTTACACCCATTAAGATATGAAGTGTTATTTTGGTCCAACCTCCGAACATTTTCCCAGTAATAGTGGTTAAGTATTCTATTCATAGAGCGCGGTAGGCAAAAGCCCAGGAGACAGGATTACTGTTCAGCATGCACAGTTGGAGTGAAACTTCCCACCAGCTCAACAAGAACCGTGCGTTACTATTCACATGCTTAAATGTAACCTGGTTACATTTTCTCAGCACATACAATAACTCACTGCAATCCAAATCAGTGTGTATCTGGTTTCTTTCTTGTGTACCAACTGTATAGTTACTAGCCTTTTGTGACCCATACACAGTGATCCGCCCACTATGGCGTCCATGGAGGAAGAGCTGACCTGCTCTGTGTGCCGAGACTGCTTCAGCAAATCCCACCCTCTTCCCTGCGGTCACAGCTTCTGTCCCACCTGCATCCGTGAGGCCTGGAGTGGGCAGGGCGAGGGCAAAGGTCGCTTTAACTGCCCCCAGTGTCAGGAGGAGCACGGCGAAGTGCTGTGTGACTGCTGTCCGACAGAGGAAGCGGATGAAGGAAAGCCACAGTTGGCCGTCAAGACCTGCCTGAGGTGTGAGGTGTCACTGTGTGCTCAACACCTCCAACCCCATCTGGAGAGACCGGCGTTTAGCACCCACCTGCTGGTGGACCCGCTGGGGGACCTCTCCCAGCGAAAGTGCCAGACACACGCAGAGATACTGAGATACTACTGCGCCGATGACAGGGAGTACGTGTGTGGAGACTGTCTGCTGGACGGGAGCCATGCTCAGCACAAAGTGAAGGCGCTGAGACAGGTGGAAGAGGATCTGAAGGTCAGCTGGAAGAAAATGTGTTTGTTTTGTAAAATTTGTCTGTGCACAGTTCATGCGTTTCCTCATATAAGTGTGACTCCCCAGGTTATTCTCCAGACCCTGCTCAGCAAAGCAGAGGAGAAGATGAAAGATGGACAGCGAATCCTCAAAGAGCATGAGTGTATTGATTCAACCATGGCTGTGAGTATGAATAGTTTCAAATGCATCAGATATTTGGATTATAACCAATCACTGATCTGGCACCAATCTCTCACGACTCATTTCAGGACTCCCTGATTGAGGACATCTCCCAGGTGGAGCGGCTGGGCTCAGACCTTCAGATCCAGGTGACCAAGCTGGTGGGCGCTCTGAGGGAGATCACCAAGAGGGAGAGACAGCAGGTTATAGAGCGAGTGCATGAAGACTGCTCCAAAGTGAGAGACGACATGAGCCAGGCGCTGAGCATCCAGTACTACCTGGCCTCGCTGCTGTCAGAGACCGACCCTTTCCTGCTTATCTGGGTAAGAACTGATGTACAAACATGATTAGTTGACAGCTAATTCATAAAAATGCATTTATTCTGATGTAATATATTATAAGTAGGGTAGCCACTGTGGATAATGATGATACAGTGTTGTCAGTTATGCAAATAACCTAGAAACAAGGAGATGTGTTAAGGAGAATATCTCAACCAAGCTCAATCGGTTGTCCTTTAGCTAACCGTTAGCAATGCTAGTGGCATGGCTCAAAGGCTCTTTCAAACCATGTCTTTGGTTCTTATCTTTTTAAAACACATATCTTCACAAGGATGGAGAATCTGTAGGGCACAGAACAAGATTTAAGTATCTGAAGATTTCAGGTACCTATCTGTTTCAGGCAATCAAGATTAAGCTGGTTTGTCTAAATAAACACTACTTGTCTGTGTATCCTATGCTTCCCTATGTGGCATTTCTTAACTCGCTGGCTGGTGAAGGGATTAACATTGCTGTCAACGTTTCATCGTGACTGAATGGGCATGGTTTCAAATTGGTAAATGAATGGACTGCATGTAGCGCCTCTCTGGCTTTTGCGACTATTCAACACGCTTTACAACAACACATGTTAGCATTTAAACACATTTATACAGACGCTGATATTGAGTTCAGGGGATTGAACCACAGCCGCTCTCCACATGTTGCTAAATCATGATTACAGCTCTATTAAATGACATAATGTTTAAATTTAACCCAAACCAGTGGAAAGAGAACAGACTGCACAGACACTAAACTAATACAAGAAATAACCAAAACGGTTCTAAATTTGGGGCCCCCTGTTAGACTTGAGCCTATGTTCAAAATGTTGCCGATGTCGTCACCCCCCACCAATTGTCTGCCTAAGGCGTAAAGATGTTTAGAGCCTTTAAACTGTTCTTACCAAGCAGATTCACCTTTAAAAAAAACGATGAATAGTTTTTTCTTTTGTAAACGAATCCTTTACTGTCATGTTTTTCTCGGCTGTCCTTGACTCTTTCCTAGGCCTTTCAATCAGACGACACAAAGTAAGTCCAGATAAAAGCGTGTTATTAGTTGAGTTGTTGAGTGTAAAGGCAGTCTTTGTCTGTTGGAATCACTAAGTGTCTTAGTGTTAGACTATTAAAACCTTTTATCTTTGTACATGGTAATCAACAAGATAGTCCCTGTACTGCAGCATGTGTTATCTCTTGTATCCTAGGTTACTAGCAGACCTGGACAGCCCAGTTTATGTCCCTGAGGCCGTCAGTCTGGACAGGAAACACATCTTGGAGGACATAGAGAGCAAGTACCGAGATTTCATCACCGGCACCCTCCGCTGCCTCAGTGAACTCAAAAGGGAGCTCTGTGAGTGCAGATGGGTGACACACCCCATTTATTTAAGAGGACAGTTGATTCCAAAATCTTGAATAATATGGTGATACAGTAAAAGAAACTAGATTCTATAATAAAATTCTAACAACAAGTTCTGTGGATTATCTTGAGTGAACAGGTCATGAGGAAAGAGACATTGCTGTGCTGCTTTTAAAATGTAGTACCTTGCTGCTCGAGCTTCACATGTGCCTTCTAGTTTCATTATATTCAAGAGAAGGCAGACATCTCTACGGCCCATATCCCAAACATTCTGCAACTCACACCAAAATAATCTCAATTGATAAATACTCTGTACATTTTTTTATTTAAAATTGATCTGTGAACGGTCCCTTACCTTTTTTAAACAGGAAATGTTATTCTCATTTTCAGGTTGATATTTGTATTTTGTGTCTCAACAAGACATTTGATGTGATGCATTTTACCATGGTTTTATAGATTTGAAACAATTCAAATGGTTAAAGAACACATACCGTATTGCGCTCATTTTCAGGTTAAGAAATACTCCCTCTGGAGACAACTTTTGGATTTTAGCTTTTCCAGACCATTTACATGCACACAAACCTATAAAACCAACTACAGGAAAGGGGAAATCCCCAAAAGCTTGAAAAGGCCTCTTGAATATCTTTGGAAAGAGTTGTTATTGCCTTTTTACAAAGAGTTAGATTAGACGATTGGTCCTCATATTTAATCGTTCTATATGAATCTACCTCTAATAGACGTTTAGAGTAGCTTAGACTGAAAGCTGCCTCTAACTTTCTCTATGCCTTGCTTCATATTTTATTCCCCTCTCATGCAGTAACCAGTCCGTTGTCTCTGGACACTAACACGGCCCATCCCCTGTTAAGCATCCCTGATGACCTTCGATCTGTGACGCGGGTTAGAAACCGCCAACCCCACCCTGCTCACCCTGAACGTTTCGACCACTGGCCGCAGGTCCTCACCGCCCAGACCATTGCCTCTGGGACTCACTACTGGGAGCTGGAAGCTGAGGGATTCTGGGACATTGGCGTCTGCTATAGAAGTATTCGACGGAAGGGGAAAGAGGGTAACGCCTTTGGAAACAACAAGGTACACATACCCCAAGAAAGTTTGTTCAGTTTAGAGCACACTGGTTTATAAAATATAATCTGGAATGGCTTTGAGGTAGAGTAGTTGTTTAGAATTGGAAGTGATTCACAGCCCACACAATCATAGTGTTAATGTATCCTTGACATATGCAAAATTCTTTTAAGGGTTGCAAAGATCGGAAACCGCTTTATAAATGCAGTCCATTCACCATTTATAATTACAAAATTCCAATAACAATTTCCCAGGTTGCAATTCCAATTGCTTGTGTTGTCTCACAAACAGTCTTACACCTAAATGTGCTTTGACAGAAACAACAATCCTAAATCTTTAGTAACACCCATTGAAGATTCAGATTACTTTAGTACCCGCAAAGTTTGCATAAAATTGGAAATGTGTCTTTGGCTCCGGCACATGAGACCACATTGACCAAACATAGCACATAATGCAGTTTACACACAATCATGCATCTTAAATTCTAAAGGTGACACTGAATAAAACCCTAACCCTAACCGATTATAAACATTGTTGGTACTTAATTTTCTGACAAAATCCATTGTTTCAGCTGTTCAATCAAAATGACATATTCCTGGATTAAAAGGCCTTTATTTAATGTCTAGGTATCATGGAGTTTGACGCAGCAGCACGACAGGAAGTTGGCTGCCTGGCACAACCGCAGGAAGACCCGCCTTGTGTACCAAATGACCGGCAACCGTGTTGCTGTCACCGTGGACTACGGAGCAGGCACCATCACCTTCTCCGAGGTGGAACCATCCAACAACCTGACCCACCTCCACACTTTCTCCACCACATTCACTGAACCTGTGTGCTTGGGCTTTGGACTCTACAAAGCTGAGCTCAACAGTCGAATCACCATCCTCAAAGTCTGAGGTGGAGAAAAGGCAAAAGGGGACGGAGAAAACATGCTGCCTGGCACCATGCTGGTTTAACTTAGACAAAGCCATGCCAAGACAAAGCGCTGCTGATTTATTTCTGGAAGCTAACTGGAACTTTGAGCCTCTCTGATATTTCTCTCCCCTCACATATCAGCCTGAGATTGAAAGAAACATATTTCCTATATCAGGTGATATTGACATAGAAATATCAGAGATTTCTGAGAACGGAACATTCAATGAGTGGATATAAGTGCATTGTAGCAGGAAAGCAACTGAAGAGGCTGCTTTGAAAAGGACAAAAATAGGTTTTTGGAAACACAATTGGAAAATTTGTGTATGCTTTTCATTCTACAGAGACCAAAACTGCAGATGACTGGTCTGATTGGACTGGTTTAAAGATAAAATAACTGTGTAAAGAAGGTTATAAGATGATTTGAAACTCATTCCATCCATTCTTAAGCATCAACCTCAGTTTGAATGAAAGCTCAATCACACCAATATGTTGTATGTCTGTATGTAAAAGAAAACAGAATTTCCTCACATGTTCTATTAACACAGTCTCATAAAAGATTCTCCCAGCTACATGAAGCATTTGAGGTGTAAAGATTTTCCATGAAGGCGCACAGGTGAAAAGAAAGAGCACTTAAAGCCTTCCAAATCCTATTGAAACACAGGAAGGAATCAATGATTTGATTGGATGTTAAAGGAAAAAGAAAAACAACTGCAACTCACTCGCTAACTTGGCTGTTTGAAGCGACTCACATTTCCAATTATTTTGCCATTTTTCTTTATTTCGCTGTAAAGGTGAGTGGGTGGATGTAACATAGAGGAGGGTGAGAAAGAAGCAGAAGGAAAGGGGGGGGGTTGGCTGAGAGAAAGACAAGGATAGAGCGATAGAGAGAGAGATCAGAGCATACTGTGGCTTGGTTACAATCACACTGACTGCCGTGCACAGAGGTAATATGTCAGAGGAGCGAGAGAACGTGGATTTTTGACAACATAGCGCTGGGACAAAACAACATTTTTTCACGTGGTATGGAATACAAGATTATCCAAAAGGAAACAGGTGATCATCTCTTTTTTATTCACTTAGGGATAGTGCTATGAAAAAAAATTCAGGTTCATTTTAGAACACTTGTTTTAAGTTGAATAGTTTATAATATTGCAATAATGTGAGTCTTATCTATCCAAAAATCTGTGTGTATTTGTGTATGACAATTTCATTAAAGCTAAGAAGGAGATGTTTTCACACGTCTTAGTCAAAGATAAATTGTCTTAAAATGTACTGTTTTGAACTTATCCTGTATTAAATGTCACATTTCTACGAGTTAAACAACAGAACGGCTGCTAAAAATGCTAAACAGTGCCATTTTTTGTATGTATAGCTACTATATTTGTGTCTGTAAGTGTGAAACAAAAGCACAAGTGAGAACAAGAGTGTGTATGTTGTGTTAGGGAATTCGTGTTGAGCAGCGTCGAATGGAGGCGGGGGGGTACGTGTAAAAGACAGATGGTCACTCAGTGGAGTTGTTCCCCCACACCCTCTCTATTTCGCACTCCCTTCTGGGTCCTACATCCTTTCCTTGTCACCGCTCCAGAATCTTACCTCATCTGTTTTTTTTTTCGCCTCACCTCTCATCATCAGCATCTTTTAATCCCCCACCACCCTTCACTCCTCTTCATCTCCATCAGTTAAAGTCTGACCCCAGATCTTTTCTCAGTTTTTCAAACTTTTTTCCTTTTCCCAGTGACATATCTTCTGCCTTCTTTTCAGGTTTATTTTTTGCCAAAGAAATCAACTTGAAAATATTGGAGATTTTTTCCGTGATTGTCATTCTGGCCCCTGCTGACACAGCACATAGGACACTGAACACAATTGGGATTTCTGGTGGGCAAACAAATAAACTCCACAGACAACACAGAAAGGGAATGATTGACGGCTATGGCCAGTGAGGAATTCTAAATATTTTTCCTGAATATTAATTGTTTCTGAGACACATCCGCTGCTGCTACTGCTGCGTAGGTGCATATTAATGTACTTCAGACTAAATTACATAAGAGGTTAAAGTTTGGAACATTTTACCACACACTTTTTTCTTTCACTGTAGCATGTTTTGTTTTCATTTCAAGTGACAAATCCCTACAGTAGAATCAATCAGAGATAGGGGAGTAAACACGCCAGGTTCAGTCATGCACAGCAGGTCGGTCACCTTTGACCTCTCCATGCTGTTGGGGGTTCTCCTGTTGTGGGGGCCGATGGAGTCCATGGGCCAGAATGACACAGAGCCGATCATCCTCGAGGGGAAGTGCTTGGTGGTGTGCGACTCCACTCCTTCATCCGAGCCTGCCGGGAACGCCCTGGGCATGTCGGTGCGCTCCGGCTCCGGGAGGGTGGCCTTCTCCGCCAGCCGCCAGACCAACCACGAGCCAACGGACATGAGCAACCGCACCATGATCATCTACTTTGATAATGTGAGTATTTCTATTCAAATGACAGTATACTTGTTATTTTTCAGGACAAACAAAGCCTATTGACGATGAGAGGACAAATCACCCAGAGGTGTAGACTCAAGTCACATGACTTAGACTCAAGTCACAGATTGCTTTGACAAAAATACCTGCAGTTCAACTTTGAATTAAACTTTATTGAATGACTCCTGTTTCCCCAAGTCCAAAAAGGTATTTAAAAACAAATACATTTCCCTAGTTTAATGACAAAATTCCAATGATTGATGTTGCTCAGACTGGGTTGACTCGTTCCAATAAGAATTGTGTACTAACTTCAAGTTCAACAATGATTAATGAAGAACATCCAACAAACAATCACTAAAGCGGACCCATACAGTCAACAGAAATTGTCTGAACCTAGCTCTCCCCCTGTATTTCCACAAATCCCGGTGCATTAAATACAATAAACCCCACCCGTGAGACAATTGCCGGAAGTGATAACCAATTACAAACAAATATGGTGTAAAGAAATTATGATAAAATAAATGCTCTTCAACGTTAAAGTCATTATTCCCAGTAAATCGACACTTAGTGCAGGGGTGGCGAAGTCTGTGGGGTCTGGCCTTGGGAACCAGAAGGTCACCGGTTTCAATCCCCTAAAGACCAATTGCTACTGAGATGTCCTTGAACAAGGCACCGTTCCCTGCACTGCTCCCCGGGCGCCTTACATGTCAGCCCACTGCTCCGAACACTAGGATGGGTCAAATGCAGAATATAAATTTCCCCTCTGTTGGACCATTAAGGGTTCCTTCCTTTAAATCCTCTTCTTTAAGCCAATCGGACAGCATCCAATCAAGTTGCAGCAGTTCACAAAGAACTAATGTAACATTACTGAGTGACACTTGGAAAAAATAAACCAATGTTCCTTTGCATTGAAAAAATATGGGTGAGCCAAAAAACTAATTGAGTTTTCAAAACGTGCCTCATGACTCAAAAAAATGTAGGACTTGGGACCTAACTTTGGATGTTTGGAGTGGAAATACCTTTTTGTGACCTAAACAATTACTTGTTCATCTGCAAGGAACATTTTTTCATGTTGTTCTGCAAAATCCAAGTATTTCCACTCAAAAGTGTTATTCCAATATAGTGCACATACGATTTCTGAGTGTAGGGAAACATGCTATGGAGGTAAACAATGAACTTTCCGACTCACAGTGCAGATCTGCCTGCATTTTCATGTAAATGTTGAGCTTTTCTGTTGCAATGGAAATGTAAAATAAAATGACTCAGTATCTGGGTGTGGCCTGACATCCAACTGTGTGGGTGAAAATAATGACACAAGTGCCTTGCCCCTTTTTCCTCCCTCCCTTACTGTTGCATCAGATTTTGGTGAACGTGGGCACTCATTTTGACCAGGAGAGCAGCGTGTTCCTGGCGCCAAGAAGGGGCGTGTACAGCTTCAACTTCCATGTTGTAAAGGCCTACAATAGACAAACTATTCAGGTATAAAACCTCAACTACGACATTTTTTGTTTTCATGCATTGAACCACTCCATAATCCCTTTATTTTCTCTGTCTTAGGTCAGCTTGATGTTGAACGGCTGGCCTATGATTTCAGCTTTCGCCGGAGACCAGGACGTGACCAGAGAAGCCGCCACAAACGCCGGACTGGTGATAATGGAGAAGGGGGACAAGGCTTACCTAAGATTGGAGAGAGGCAACCTGATGGGAGGCTGGAAGTACTCCACTTTCTCCGGGTTTCTGGTCTTCCCCCTGTGAGGAAGGTGGTTGAGGTGTTAGAAAGGTGGTAGAAAGGGAATTGGATAACGCAGTATTGAGAAGGAGGCAGACAAAAAAGAAAAATAGATGGAAGAAATGGAAGGCTTTAATCTGTAACTCTCGGAAAGATGTGTTTTATGCAAAAACAAGAAGAAGATTGGGTAAATTAAGATAATTCTCACTTGAGACCAAAAGAAAAGAAGGATAAGAGGATAAAACATGATTCATTTTGCCCTCCTGTTTCTGTGTATACATATTTGTTTGGTTATAAGAAATACTCTATTGTGATTAAATTATGAAAAAGTCATGCGAAAAGTGGGCTTCTCTGTTAAAATTATATTTTATTTCAAAAGTGATTGCAACGTTGCTGTGCTCCACATGGCATCCTGTCTAGATAACAAATGTGCCCTTTGCTCTGTTGTGTTGATTGACTGATGCTCCTCTATATGCCTGTTAGTCTCCTGCAACATGCTCATTTATATTTCTTTTGAAGAGAAAATATTGAAATAAAATCTTATAATATTGGCTCAGTATGTCGCTTTTTTTTTCTGGACGAAACATTTGTAGACGAACACACAGAAATAATTGAGTTACTGTAATATTGAATTGTGTGTCAGTATTCCTCCCTCATCTCATGGTACTCTACCCACTGTGTGCCACGGCAGCTGTTTGTAAATATAGCTCTCACCAGCAGAGTCAGCGTTGGCGTGGATGGAGCAGACCCGCATGGGGCAGAGTGTGAGTGTGGAGGATAGCGGATACTCCTCGCAGGGCCGCAGACAGATGGAGGCCTTGGCGATCAGGCAGGCTCTTCTCTACAGGGCTGCCATGGATAAAGTGTGGTGGGAGGTCACATTAAGTCACTTACGCTTCCCTGGTTCATGACCATTTCTCTCCATTTCTCTGTTGGCCCTATAGCAGAATCACTCTTGACCTTAGCTCCTAATTCCGAAGAATGAGGCCTCATGCTATTTTTTACATTTTTGTGAGGTGTCCTTGATCATATTTGTTCGTTTTAAGCTGAGAAGGACTGCAGTGTTAAGTTTAATGAAAAATGTTTTATCAAAAGCCAAATTATCAACCTCGCAAAACTGATGACTTGCTCAGAGACCTGAGAAAGTTGTTGGTCCCCTGTGTGCTACTTTTTTTTGGGGGGTAATATAATGAATTTTTATCAATGCTACAACTAAAATATTATAACTTAATGAGTTATACTATTTCAACTGCTCATTAATACAACAATATGTGGCAGCAACTTAATGCATTAAGGTTGTAGACGACATAGTTCAAACCAAGCATGAGAATAATAAGAAAAAAGGCAAGTTAAAAGACTTTAAGTGATGCATAGCTATTGGTGCCAGAACAGCTTGTTTGAGTATTTCAGAAACTGCTGATGTACTGGGATTTATACCCACGGCTAGCTGTAGTTTACAGAAAATGTTTCACAAAAGAGAAAATATCCAGTGAAAGGCAGTTCTCTGGTTGAAAAGGCCTTGTTGATGTCAGAAGAAACAGCTTGAGCTTTGTTTAAATGCCACCTGAGCATTGTTGTGGACCATGCAACTCCTTTTATAAGCACACTGTAGTCATCTTCTAATGGCTACTTCCAGCAGTAAAACATACTGGGTCTCAACGCTCAAAGCATCTTAAATTCTTGACCATGACAACGAGTTCACTGTACCTCAAGGGCATCTACCGACCTATGGAGCCAATAATTGCTCATTTGGTATGTGTGTTGCTATCATGTGAATACAGTATTAACCAAAATGTATGAGTAAAGTTTCCAGCACCTTATTTAATATATGCCACAAAGAATTAGGGCCATTGTGAAGACAAAAGGAGTGTAAGAAATAAAGAGTCTGGTATCCTTAGGAGTGCCTTCACATGTTGGCCTGTAATTAAGCAAGGTGTCAATTTAAAGTTTTGAACTTTAACCATATATACGTACGAGTGTGTAGCCTACTTAGCCTACATGGGGCATATTCTTCTGATTAAATCAATATGCTGTGCCCATACATAACTTCCAAAAGGAAGAAAGGAGCGGGCTGGGTGGTTAATAGAGTCGGCCCATTTGCCTTCTAGGATAATCTGACCATTCTTTAAAACAGCCTGATAATCATGTTTCAGTCTGTACCACTAGTGGGCGCCAAAACCTTGATCATACAGACCTGAATCAATGATGGAGGCTCACCAATCTTCACATTGGTACCTAGCAGAAAGCTATTATTGATACCTCAAATTGTTATTTTAAAGAAATAAATCCGTCAATATGGCCACAATATCTGGAAGAATATTTTCGTATATAGTCCAAAGCGATATCCCGCTATGAAGATAATTCCTGAGCTGAAGCAAATGTAATAAAACCATCAGAAAAAAAACAACAGTGTCATTCAGAAACCGGCCTGCTGGGTTAAATAGTCCAATAACCTTTTAATATGTATAAAATACCGTGTATTTCTCTTCAGTCAGCTCTAAATGGTTAACACTTTCGACCATGAGCTCCCACATCAGCATAACAGCAACATTGAAGATCACTTAGTCAATGATCCCAGCTAGGCCGCATTTATTGTTTTCTCAACCTAACTATGGTTCTCATCCCGCCCAAAAGTGGCCGCGCTGATGACCGATGGCCTCTGCTTCCAATGAAATAGCCGTATGCTGCCGGCTCCGGAGAAAACGGACCAATCAGCGTCTAGAAGCATACGAGGGGCACGTATTCTACGCTTTCTCTGGTAAGAATGTTAGTTCCTGCTCTTCCCTGGCCGTTTCCTGTAATCGTACAGTGTTGTGAGACGGAGAAAGCCATGTGTGTCGATGCAAAGGTAAATTTAGCACCCCGAATTTATTACTGTGAGAGTTGGGGCAGTGGATATAATGGTTATTGTCATGTATTTTTGCCGAAAAATAGACTCAGACCAACCGAAACAGTATTGCGGCCTAACCCGTGTCTGAACGTTGACGGGCAATGGTTATTGTGGCACGTTGCTTTGGTTTGGTCCGGTTTGTTGATGAGATTGAAGGAGTCCGGTAGACTGAATGGTTGGTAGTAAATGACAGAGTAGCAAGGAGAGGGTACCAAACATACAATACATCATGTTTAAAAGCCTTGAAACGTTTTCGTTGCCACGCACGCTTTTGTAATAGCCACTTCTTGGTGGCGGTACAAGCTAATGCTAGCCGACGGGTTTGTGAGAAAGGCTTCAATCCGACTAGAGAAAGCATCCTGTCGCTGTAGCATCAGTACCCTCCTCTTCTCACCTCACTACCAACTATTTTCATTCCCCAAATATTCCCTACATTGTTTAGCCTTCTGTATTTACAGTGAAACTTCCTGAACATGTTTTAGCGTCTTTATATCCCATTGATAGCGTTTTATGCACAAGTTGACCATGAGTTTGGTGTTATTTTCAAAAACAGCATAGGGAGGCATTGGTTTTATAGGCGTCATATGTCGTCAAAAACAGGTTTTACGTCATAATTGTTAGATGAATAAGTTGTATTTGTGAGGTTTGTAATTAACAGTTCACTTGATAACTGAAGGCGCACCTCTTAGGAATTTAAAACAAGTGTGTTCATATTCAAATTGTATTATTTATTATACAATGCCTTCTTTTTGTGCATTAAAAACACTTTTCAGAACCAGAAGTTAAAAGATAGTCTTTTGTCAAGTAATGTTTCCATCTGCTTGTTATCTTTGTTTACTTTAACACATGTACTAAGTATCCATTGAATGAGTCCCACCAAAATGTCTACTGTTCTCTGCAGGTTTGAGTTGTATAATCATTATTTCTTTAAAAAACATCACCGTGATTTACGTTTTCTCCTCTTTTCCCAGCTGTTTACCTAAAAGTTGAGAAGAACTGGACTGCGACTATTGATCTTCCACCTCGGAGTCTTTTCACGCTCTGCCCGTCTCCCTGTGTGGAGTGGGCAACATGGCAGACCCCATCATGGACCTCTTTGAGGACACGCCGCTGTTTAACCTTGATGCCCTGCCGGACGATTCATTCACTCAGGGCTCTTCGGACCCCGTAGAGGAGGCCCTTAAGCTGGCTTTGGGCCAAGTGGACCCTCCGACCGAGGCTGAGCTCACTGTCAACGCGGGCCTCGGTGTTTCTGTAGCAGCTCCCACCATCCAGGACCCTGCCCCCATTCAAATCCTCACACAGCAGCCAGTGCCGGTGGCGACTGCTCAGACTGTTTCCATATCTGCAGCTTCCACCATAATCCCTGCTCCTGCCATGGTGGAAACTGTACCTCAGATCCAGACCCAGTCCACCATACCAATTGTCAGCAGCACCAGCGTGGCCACCAGTAGCACGGTCCTGCTGAGCTCACCTCTGACTGTTTCCAGCTCCCCGGTCATCACCACCACTGCCAACACGCAGCAGCTCACGCAGATAACTCATCAGCTCACTCCACAGCAGTTAGCTGCACTCACACAGCAGGCAGGCGGAAAAATTGTCATTCTCAAAGGGCCACAGGGTCAAGCCCAGGTGCTGCAGACTGTATCAGGAGCCACAGGGCAGACCAGTGGAAAGGTCATCCGTGTATTGTCCGGCACTCAACTTAAACCTGGCATGAACATACTGCAGGGCGGGACTGTTTTGAATCAGACGAGCCAGGGACAAGCTCAAGTCAAGGTGGGCACTGCGGGGGTGCAGAGGCTGCTGCAGTCTCCCAACGGGCCAGTGAAACAGATGCTGCTGACCTCCATGCCCCAGCAGACGCAGGGCCAGACAGTTCAGGTGCAGATCCCTTCTCAAGCTCAGATGGCTCAAGGCCAGACTCAAGTCCAAGTACAGACCCAGGCCCAACCTGCGCAGATCCAAGGCCAGGTGCAGCTGCAGGCTCAAACGCAGGTAAGCACCTCCTCTCCTTCTACACTGGCCACAGCAGGCGATGCTTGGGTTTGTTTTATGGTTTAAAGTTTCTCCACTTGGATTTTTATGCCAGTTTCTTTCCCCGAGCCTCATCCAGTGTATCTGTTTCTAGGGTGGTGAACAAAAGCGGATCACCCTGGTTCTCCAGCAGCCCTCCCAGGGAGCAGGTCATGGCCAGCAGCAGATCACACAGGTCCAGCAGGTTCAGACCCAGGGGGGGCAGCAGCAGCTGCCAACTAGACTGGTGCTGGGGCAGCTCCCCGGGGGCAAACTGGTGCTTCAGGGAAGCCAGCTAACAGCCCTGACCCAGGCTCGGGCTGCAGGCCAGGCTGGAGGCCAGCCCAAAGTCCTTACCATTCAGCTGCAGGTGCAGCAGCAGCCCAACCAGCAAGGAGGGGTTAAGGTGAGAGAGAAGTGTGAGAGACCGTGGAATTACCTGCTTATTTTTGTTGTTGTTTTTTGTTCTCTTGTTTATGTCATAACACTCCGAGCTCTGATGCTCTCTTTTACAATAGTGGGCAGAGCTGTCTTTTAGTTATTTTCTATTGATGCAATTTAAAGGGGGGTTGATATTTTCTATCCAGCCAGAGTTAAAATAAATATGTTTTTGGCCATTGGGCCTTTTTTGGAGAGACAGAGTTACAGGGGGGTAGAGTGGAACACTGGTCTATGGGATGGATTCAAGCGCTGATATAGAATTATTTCTAGTGGTGTTTTATGTAACTTGAACCAATGTGACATGCTGCTGCCCATCAGAATGCCCACAGCTTCCACAACAACAAAGTGTGCATGAGTGTAGTTATTTCGGCCTGTTTCACCCAAACCCACATTTGCATGTGCGGTTACACCTCTAAGGAACAATGGCTACTTTTGTGTAGCCACATAAGTCAAACTTTCCCACTTTGGCTCTGCTTACGAGAATGCATTGGCAGTAAATGTAACGCATGTATAAGCCGTATTATAATAATATGGTTTTACATGCTTCACTTCACTAAATCTGTTTGTAAGTTCTATGAAGAAAATTGAGATAAAGTTAAAACTGTAGGAATTTTCACCGATTTTTTAGTTGTATCACACGGACACATCTGGAATGTGGCCCTTTTAACGTAGTGTTGAATTGATGCTATGTGTAGCCCATCTTAGCACAAAGTTTAGAAAATGAGGAAACTTGTTAGAATAGGCATTTTACACAACTAAATAACCGTCCAGCCTCAACACATCCTGGACTAATACTGCTTTTAGAAAGATGAAGATTTCGGACTATTTATAAGCAGACATGCAGGCAGATTTCCCAAATATGTTCTTTACAATCTTGCCAAATTCTCCCAGGATATTTACTGTGTCTTCTGTACTGTGACATCTATACATATCTATATATATATACACGTGTGTGTATATATATATATCAGTAAGTTTTGTAATCTACTTTTTCAAAGGGGTCTGTGTCTTGACCTCTCTCTTCTTTCCCTGTCACAGTACCAGCTGGTCTCAGGAACGGGAAACACCGGCGGCCCGCAGGTGCTGCAGATCACGCAGGGCCAAGGAGGACAGAGAGTTGCAGTGCCACTCAAAATGCTTCTGCAGCCACAGGTAGACTTTCACACATGTATAGACCTCCCTGCATTTGATATACTTATACACTGTTTATGAAGACGGGATGCTTGAGGGTGTCTTTGGGGCTTATAGTGTTTAATTTCATCAAGAATCCCACCGATTTAAGATCACTTTAGCGAGAGAGAACTGAGAATAAGAAACACATGTTTATAACTGAGGCTGCACAATTAATCTACATTTTAAAACCTCTAAGGAAATCACACCATGATCCTTTCTATTTTTAAATGATTTCTTTCGAATATGGTCAGTCTCCTAAATATCGCACATTTTAACCCAGTTCCAACAACGTGCAGCCTTCTTTTTTTTCCTCCTAAGCCCAAACAATGAATGAAAATTCTGCCCTCTAAAACATTGTCTTTCACACAGACGAGCACTGCAACTTCGCTCGGTGGCACAGTCTCCGTGGTGAAGGTCATCAACACGTCGGCAGCGGGCCCCTCCACCACGACCACCACTCCGTCCCAGGCCATCCGCATCACGAAGGCTCCTGGAGAGCCCACCTCTGTGCGACGAGTGGAGATCCTGTGCAAGCAGGAGAAAGCCAACCGCATCGTGGCTGAAGCTATAGCCCGGGCTAAGGCGCGCGGCGAGAAGAACCTGCCCCGAGTGCTGAACCAGGACGAGCTTCCAGCCACGCAGACCTCCCCAGAGTTGGGGGGCACCGTCACCGTGGTGTCTACTGCGAAGAAAAAGAGCAGCGGAGGAGGAAGCAAGAAGAAAAGTCCTGTAGCGGGAGGAGCGACGCCCAAAAACACAGGAGGAGGGGACAAGAAGGGCAAAGCGAAGACGCCAGGGGGAGCAACTGGAGCGTCTGGAGGCACAGTCATACCCGGGTCTGGGAACAAGAGCAAAAGCAAGACTAAGACAAAGTAAGTGATATGTTTGTGAGGGAGAGGATTAGGGCTGCAGCTAACAATTATTTTGATAATCGATTAATCTTTCGATTATTTCTGCGATTAATCTGATTTTAAAAAAAAAACGCACCAAATAAAAGTTTTCCGTAATTTTATTCAGAAAACTGTATTTCTAAATTGACAAAATCAACACACAAGACAACCCAAATGTAGGCGATGTTCAGATTAGCTAAAAACTATTCAATGTGTCCTAGTTCACTCCTTACCTTAACTCACCTCTTCAAACTGCCTTTAATGTGTGATTGTTACATTGCTCGATTTTAATGTGACTTTTACTTTATTTATTTGTTGTCTTTCTTTTTGTGTACCTTTTTGTAAAGCGACTTTGAGCACCTGTAAAAGCGCTTATTATTATTATTATTATTATTATTATAAATAAATACAGCACACAGTGTCTCCACCCAACCACCTTTCTGAAAATTTGCAAACACTTTGAAATAGCTGAATCAATAAATGGGCATAGTTTAAATAAGTTATAATAAGTCAAGTTAGTCGTTAGTTTGTTTAGTGTTTGGTCGAGTAATAGACCGGAGAATGTGCAGCGAGCCGGTCATTGTTGAAAAAAAACACCGACAGTATTTTTACAGAGACCGACGCGAAGCAGAGGGATCTTGATCGGGTTTTTTTTCAATGATGGCTTCGCTGCACATTATCCCTTGTCATGCAATATTGAGCAAACAACCAGTGTTGTTTAAGGTGAAGTGCTCCCACGCTGTTGATGATTTTAGCTGGACCCAGAGCCGTATATAGATACTCTGGTCGGACCGTGCTTCTCTCCGCCTCCGCCATTTTTCTAACGTTTTCTTTTTTCAAGTGATCTTTGCCAGCTCCGCAAACAGAGAGTAACAACATAGACCCAACAAATCGATAACTGAATTTGTTGCCAACTATTTTAGTAATCGATTTTATGGATTTGTTGTTGCAGCCCTAGAGAGGATAACATGAATGTGAGTTATGTTTGTAGCTTTGGACATGAAGACATGTTCATTACCTCATTCTGTCCTTGACTGTACTCTCTCCCTCCCCCTTCCCACAGCACTATAACTCTAGTGGGAGCAAAGAAAAGGAAGAGGAATGGGTCCTCAGACCACTCTGATGGGGAGTTGAGTCCTGCCTCACCTGCTGCGCTGGACGATGACCTCATTACGGTATAAACTCATTCACGGTCACATGCAAAAAATGAGATCAGAGTATGGGTCGGGAAAAGTTAACTGACCTTTGACAAACGTTACTCTGTCAGACATCGCAGAGATATATAAAGGATTGCAACTATGTTGTTTAGGTATAAATCATAGTCAGCTTGACAGCGCTGTGAACCTGTAAATGTTGATTGCCCCAAAGTTAAGTAGGTTTCCCAAGTGTTAAACTTCCAGATGCTAACTTGCATTTTTTGAGCAAGTTGCAAAATTGGCATAAATTGCATTAATAAGCATTAATTAGTCAACATGATGCCTACTGGATTCTGCACAAACTGATGCCATGGCATGAGTCATGTGGCGACCATTTGGTGTGACCGCAAGATCAAAACGACTGCCTCGACTGTGAACATATTATTCAAATAGATCCGTCCAATACAAACGATCCAGCATTCTCTAAAACTTCCAAATTCATCAAAATAGACACACGGGGAGGACAAATGTGGACTCTTTGAGCTTCAAACTGCCTTTTTGGATCATGAAAATATCAGAAATGGATTCCGCATCCTCAGTAACCCCCTAAATCACTCCAATATTATCCAAGTGGGCCAGACAATTTTTAACTGTTGTCCGTATAGTTCATATTGCCAATGGTAATTAACGCATGCCGCACTCAACATTTCCAGCTTCACAAAAGAGCTTTATGCGCTGGCAAAAAGACTATTAGATAAAAATGGTTATTAGATATAGTGTAACAATTCTCCTTAATTAATGAATTAGTTAATTTGGTCTTCGTCCTGTCTCTGATGTCCTTTAAAAAAAACTAAAGCGTTTAAACTGTGCAAATAATCCACATGTTCAAACATTAGATTAGAGGTTGTGAAAATACTAGTGTAGTGTGTGGAAGAGTGACAGAGACGACAGATGGATGCACACTTCAGATCAGCTGTAGGCGTTTGTTGCAGAGATGAAATTTGCTGTAAAATGTACAGTCACACTCAAACAAACACACACACACACACACTTAAATCTTGGGGACTCTTACGAGTGTGTCGCAACAATTATGAGATGAATGGGGCCTTTCAGCTTATAAATGATCGGGCAACATCACTGAAGAATGCTTCATTTATTTAAAGAGTGAAAAATGTGACACGCAGACGCTATCATGTACGTGGCGTGTGCCCACATCTTCATCTGCTTGACTTTTTACAAACCCGCTCACTACACCTTTGTATTCCGGCCAGAAGAGGCGCTCCAATCGCGTGGTGAAAAGGAAGAAGTACACGGAGGACCTGGACATCAAGATAACGGACGATGAGGACGAGCAGGAGGATGTCGACGTTACCACGACCGCGGCAGCTGTGGCCTCCATCAGCGGCGGGTCAGCGGCGCAGCTCAAACAGGAACTGGAGCTGGACGCCGACGGACAGCCCAGCATGCAGTTCTTTGTGGTGAGCGTACAAGGGAAAGGATTGCCGTGGGGTGGGGTGTATGGTTTATACACGATGTGTTAGAATATTAAATTGACATCTTTAAAGGGGCAATATTCTGACTTTCTCCTGTAGTGTTTAGTGAATGTAAATGAGCTGCAAAGGCTTATTTCTCTCTCTTTTTCACAGGAAAACCCAAGTGAAGAAGATGCCGCTATTGTAGACAAAGTTCTGTCTTTGAGGCTAACCAAGAAGGAAGTATGTGCATCGAGTTATTTCATTTAATTCCAATCCCATAAGAATCATAAAAACCCAACATCTGTTTGTTTTCCAGGTGTGTCCGGGCCAGTACACCAACGTTGAGGAATTCTTTGTGAAATACAAGAACTAGTACGTTTCAACATCTCAATCCATACGATTTAGTTTTTTTCTTGAGCAGACAGCTAAATGAGTGCACCCTGACTCTCTTGTTCTCAGTTCATACATGCACTGTGAGTGGGCCAGTTTGGGTCAGCTGGAGAAGGATAAGAGGATCCATCAGAAGATCAAGAGGTTCAAGGCCAAGCACGCACAGATGAGGCACCTCTTCCAGGAGGTGAGGCGGGAGCAGATCCTGGAAGCTCTCTTTAAGGACGTACTTCCACTGCTTGAAATATAACTTGACCCTGTGGTTCTGTTCAGGAGGAGGAGGCGTTTAACCCAGACTACGTGGAGGTGGACAGGATCCTGGACGTCTCCCACAGTGTGGACAAGGACAATGGCGAGGTGAGAGATCAGGCATCGCTCGTGTCTGAACGCTTAAGAAGTATGATATTTATCATGGTTGATAAATTCTTTCTGCTCCCTCTAGCCTGTTATCTACTACTTGGTGAAGTGGTGCTCTCTGCCTTATGAAGACGCCACTTGGGAGCTGAAGGAGGACGTGGACGAGGGCAAGGTCGAAGAATTCAGCAAAATTCTAAACCGACAACCGCGCCTGAAAAGAACGGTGAGCAGTCGGGGGGGGGGGGGGTGGAGATAGCGATACCTTGGTTCCTCACATTACGTCTGCATACTCTTCAATTCCGTTGACATGCCTACACGAGCAATTTTGCATTCAGAATTCAGAATACTTCGTTTGATGCTTTTTTTTCTCCTTCCTCTCCTCAGCCACGGCCTTCTCCCAGTGCATGGAAAAAATTGGAGGAGACCCGAGAGTACAAGAGTGGCAACATACTCCGGGAGTACCAGCTAGAAGGAGTTAACTGGCTGCTCTTCAACTGGTACAACAGGTAATTATCACACACAGCAGACACACACTACACTCACTTGGAGGAAGTTGCATTTAGGTGCCACGTATTGGATTAGCACGTAAATTAAAGTAGTTGCAACCATAGAAAAGTATTTTATTAGAGGTAATAAAACGGCTTGATTATAATTGTTCAATTTGGAGTTTCAGTGGTCCGCTCTTTTTCGAAAGCAGGCCATTGCTAAGGACGCGCTGATCAAGGGACTGTGTGCAGTCATATCAATACGCAGAAAGAAGTCCTGTCACTTTAAGCTGTGGCCAAAAAAAGGCCTCCATCAGAAATCCCCATTAAATACTTTTTGAATATAAGTTATTGAGTGCAAGACTTTTTGGATTCATGATGGCTAAACTGGAAGAAAGGGAGAAAATTACACAATTAAGAAAACTGTGCTAGAGAATGAAAGAGGTTAGAGAAGCAGACAGACAGGAAGTAAACACTGATACTGATATCTAGCAAGCTAAATATCTGGACCTGTCGGCGAGTCCAAATCCTGTAGTGTGAAAAGGATTGTGCCTGCTAATGGGTGCGCCGACGAGCTACAGCCAATGGGAGCGCCAGACACGGGGTGAGGAAAAGCCCCGGGGAGGAGCTGCACAACTTTCAAAAAAGAGGAAGCGTTGTCCTACACAACAAGTCGACACAGCTGTTTGAAACCTCGATTGAAACTGTAAAGTTGTAGCAAGGCTACACAATTCACTGAAGTTAACGCTAGCTGACAGTTAATTATTGACAGTTTCTAGGTAAAACATAATAACGTTCGAAATCCGCGTCAAGGGAGATAATCTAAGAGCCAGAAAACCTTGATCAACCAGATCTTTTTATAAAGCAGTTATATTATTTTCTATCGCTGTAATGACTGGCTTGCTGCACTTTATCCCTTACATAACAAGAAGAAGGCGTTGTCATCTATAAACAGGTTTGCGATAATGCTTATTGAGTCATCACTAATCCCTCCCTGGGTCTTGTCTCTCAGGCAGAACTGTATCCTGGCAGACGAGATGGGTCTGGGGAAGACCATCCAGTCCATCGCGCTGCTGTCAGAGGAGTACGATGCCGGAGTCACCGGCCCCTTCCTCATCATCGCTCCACTCTCCACCATCACCAACTGGGAGAGGGAGTTCTGCACATGGACCGACATGAACGCCATCGTCTACCACGGCAGCCTGGCCAGCCGACAGATGATCCAGCAGTACGAGATGTACTTCAAGGATGACAAGGTGGAGTTATTTTGACTATTTTATTAATTTAATTATTATTAGATTGTTGATGATTACTGTTTATTAGGTTCCCCTTTAGCACTAGACATCCTCCTATCCATTTAGAAAATGTAACCACATAAACAAACAAAACAACTATTTGTTTCATTTTCAAATATACGTTCTTGTAAAAATATCCTTAAATTATTGATCAATCCAACGCTTTCAGACACGGGAAATTCCAAGAAAATAGGCTTAAAATAAATAAACCAAAAATGTGTAAATTGTGAAACTCTGCAATTAGCAATTTCTATTTTCACCCTGGTTTACAATTGTCATTTTTTCTGCAGGATCACTTGATCCCCGGTGCGTACAAGTTTGACGCCCTCATCACAACGTTTGAGATGGTGTTGTCCGACTGCCCCGAGCTGAGGGAGATCTCCTGGCGCTGCGTGATCATCGATGAGGCTCACCGACTCAAGAATCGCAACTGCAAGCTGTTGGACAGCTTGAAGATGTTGGATCTGGTGAGTGATTTTCAAACAAAACCATGGTCAAATTGGCAGAGAAAAAACAGGATGCAGGGGGAATGATTCAATGTTGCACTTTAAAAAAACCTTCTGAACTTTTAGAAATGCAGTTTAGTTAATAACATTAAGACAGTTGTTGGTGGGTTTTAAATGATTTTAAGACTTAATTTGAGCTTTGACCTTTCCATTTTGTACTTTTCCCTCACCCTCTCCTGTTCCTTACCTTTCTTAAAGTGTTTTTTTTCTCTTTCTCTCTGCCTGATTATTATTTTGCCCTACCCTTTCTCTATCCATCTCCTAACTGTGCTCTGTTTTTACTCCCAGGAACACAAGGTGTTGTTGACCGGCACTCCTCTCCAGAACACGGTGGAGGAACTCTTCAGCCTGCTTCACTTCCTGGAGCCTGCTCAGTTTTCCTCTGAGACTGAATTCCTCAGAGACTTTGGGGACCTCAAAACAGAAGAACAGGTGTGAAATATACTCTCACTCCGGCACTGAAACTCTTAAATTCCCACATACTCGTCCATGACACTAAGAAAACTCTTAACTTTGACCCACAGGTTCAGAAGCTGCAGGCCATCTTGAAACCCATGATGTTACGGAGGCTCAAAGAGGACGTTGAGAAGAACTTGGCGCCCAAACAGGAAACCATCATTGAGGTAGGTGTTTCATTCAATGTAAACCGCAGGACACAAATAAGGCAACCCTTTCATTATTTGACTGTATTTTCTGTCAGGTTGAGCTGACGGATGTCCAGAAGAAGTATTACCGGGCCATCCTGGAGAGGAACTTCAGTTTCCTCAGTTTAGGTGTGACCAGTAACAGCAACGTCCCCAACCTGCTCAACACCATGATGGAGCTCCGCAAGTGTTGCAACCACCCCTACCTCATCAATGGTACGCCATCAGGATATGAACTTATTATTAGCTCTTCATATTACGCATCTTCCGACCTGCATGTATGTTTTATTCATTGTCACAAATAACTTGCTAAAATAATTTCTGCAATGTTCTGCCTTACTCCTTTTTATTTATTCTACTGGGACAATATTAGTACAGACAGTTTATGAATCCGACAAGCAAACAAAATGAATGATTCAAAATCACTTGAAGGGCATTTCATGGTAGTAATTCTTTATTTGAAAAACAGGTAATTTTAGTTTCCATTTATAGGGCTGCACGTTATGGGAAAACATAATCATTAAGTGCTATTATTTACACTGATTTGTTCAATTTGGATGTGATGAACGATATTATAGGGAGTATGTTTATTTTATTTTTTGACATTATCATTCAAAAATATGTAAAAATTATGATTGAGGTATTTATTTATTTATTCTATTTATTTATTCTATTTATTTTATTTTAAGAGTATCTCTTCCAACCAAGGATTTTCTTTGAACTCAAATCTTAAATTCATCAAGACACAAAACACATTTTGCCATTACCTAATATTGTATTTACTAAGATCTAAATGCACTTTTTCACACAATTGTAGAATAATTGTGCAGCCGTAGTATTTATTTGGTGGCACTTTGCACATTGGATTTATATTAAATAATATGTTCTCGCACACTAAGCAGGATGAACTGCATATTAGTGGTTGGATAACATTATATTACTGTGCCTCTGTCTCTCTCTCTCTCTCCGTCCAGGCGCGGAGGAGAAGATCGTGGCGGAGTTGCGGGAGGTGTACGACCCCATGGCCCCCGACTTCCATTTGCAGGCCCTGATTCGCTCGGCCGGCAAGCTGGTGCTACTGGACAAGCTGCTGCCTCGCCTCAAGGCCGGCGGCCACAAGGTGCTCATCTTCTCCCAGATGGTGCGCTGCTTAGACATTCTGGAGGACTACCTCATCAACAAGAGGTAAGAGGGCCAAGGCAGATCTTCAAGCGTAAAGATGGCCATGACCTGAAAGTATTATGAGATGTGCTAATGTACGGAATGTTCACTCGATTGTTTTACAGATACCTTTACGAGCGAATCGATGGCAGAGTGCGTGGAAACTTACGACAAGCTGCCATCGACCGCTTCAGCAAGCCCGACTCAGACCGCTTTGTCTTCCTGCTGTGTACCCGTGCCGGCGGCCTGGGTATCAACCTCACTGCTGCTGACACCTGTGTGATATTCGACTCTGACTGGAACCCTCAAAATGATCTGCAGGTGCGAGATTTTCCTGTTCCGTCTTTCCTAAAGATGTTCAATAGGACTGCAACAACAAAACGTCTCTCCGTTTATTTCTTTGGTTCTTAATGGCTATATTTGTCCATGTTGTGCTTAAAAATGTGGAACAGCAGCTGACACTCTTTTGACCTCTCTTAACTTTTTATTTCAGGCTCAAGCACGGTGTCATCGTATTGGCCAGTCTAAGGCGGTGAAGGTGTACCGTCTCATCACTAGGAACTCCTATGAAAGGGAGATGTTGGATAAAGCTAGTCTGAAGCTCGGGCTGGACCGTGCTGTCCTGCAGAGCATGAGTGGGAACAAGGAGAGCAACAACAACGGGGTGAGGGGGAAAAATGTGACTGCCATTGTTCTAGCTGCCAGGTCCTTTTTCTGTTAGTCTGTTGCGTTTCGTTTATTTTGAATTGTTTTCTTAATGTGGCTCTCTGTGCTGCCTTTAGCCGGTGCAGCAGTTCTCCAAGAAGGAGATCGAGGACCTGCTGAGGAAAGGAGCCTACGCCGCCATCATGGACGAAAACGACGAAGGCAGTCGCTTCTGCGAGGAGGACATCGATCAGATCCTGCAGCGAAGAGCCACCACCATCACCATCGAAAGCGAGGGCAAGGGCTCCACGTTCTCCAAGGCTAGCTTCGTGGCCTCTGAGAACAGGAACGACATCGCCCTTGACGACCCCGAGTTCTGGCAGAAGTGGGCCAAGAGAGCCGACATTGACATGGACACCATGAACAGAAAGGTAAAAGCAAGGTGTCCTAAAATGCAGATTGCCACAACATGTGAAATACTCTAGATATAACTAATGTCTGGGAACATTTTATTACGGTTTATGGACCTTTTTCTAAAACCTGAAAATGTCCTCTTCAATGTCCCAGATAAATGGGGAAAAATTCTGATCAAATATAATCTGTTTGTGTATTGCTCCTAAAACAATTAAAATGAAGGCCAAGTAAAGAAAGACATCATCAAAACATGAAGATGTATAGGTGCATTACGCCAAAAAGTGACATAACCCTACGTCGTAACTCTTAAAGGATTTCCCTCAGCTTTAGGTCTACATATTTTCCTATAAACAACGATTACAAAATAAAGACTTTTTGTAAACGACAAAAACACGGGTATGCCTGTCTGGCTGTTTTAATTACAGGACGTGACATCAAGTGCTGTTTCTAAATCTGTTCTCCAGAAAGAATCCTCCTGTAAATACAGCCTCCTGGAACACTAGCTCTTATATTAGCCGATTATTCATTGCGATGTCACCCATCAAAGTCACTTCTCCCCCAACAGAACACCCTCGTGATCGACACTCCAAGAGTCCGCAAGCAGACCCGCCAGTTCTCCAGTTTACGAGGGGAAGGTGGAGACCTGTCCGACGACAGTGACGACGAGTATCCACCTGCCAACTCCAGACAGTCACGTGCCTCCCGGCGCTCCGACCGCCACACTGGAAATGGCTACGGACGCACCGACTGTTTCCGGGTGGAGAAACACCTGCTCGTCTACGGGTCCGTACACTTTGCGATTCAATTTCTCGAATGTATTCTCTTCAGTCTCGTCCCCCTTTTTTCTTACTCTGCTTCCTGTTTTCTTCTTCTCCTCCAGCTGGGGTCGATGGAGGGACATCTTATCCCACGCCAGATGTAAGCGGCGTCTGAGTGAGCGCGACGTGGAGACCATCTGCCGTGTCATCCTGGTGTTTTGTCTGCTCCACTATCGGGGAGACGAGAACATCAAGAGTTTCATCTGGGAGCTCATCACACCGCCGGAGAACGGGCGGGAACCCCAGACGCTTCTCAACCACTCTGGTACACACACACTAATGTTGCACGGTGCACCGGTACTAGAAAGGTATCGCGATACCCTGCCGTTAAAAACGCAACGATTCCCCCATTTCATTAGTACCGGTACTTTAAGAATGACATTGTTTTAATAAGAGCCGTTTTTCCTGTGTGTGTTAAGCTCTCTGCTTCCACTCCCTGCAGACGTGCCTGTGCCTCTCTGGCAGCGACGCCACCAATACCACACTAATTTTCTGCGGGAAACCCTGAGCTGTCATATCATGTGACAAAACGAGAGTGCTATTGCCGATGCACCTCAGCTTGTTGACAAAAAAAGACGCTAGAAGCGAAGTTTGGAAGTATCTTAGTTACATCTCTGCCGCCCGTTGTGACGGGACCGGTGCGCGGAGCAAAACACATACTTCAAGTTAAAGACCTAACACACGTAACTATCTTATCTACGTCTGGAGCTTGCTTAACTAGTTATAATTATGTTTATTCTTCACTGTCGGGTGACTCATTACTGGATCATTTAGCTGCATGAGACGGATACGACTGGCTGTCGGGAGAGGGAGGGGAAAAGAGAGCACTCCATTTATTTGTGTTATTATCCAAAGTTAATGTAAGCTTTTGAATAATGTAGTTAATCATAGGTCATAGTTTGTTTGACAGATTTTTTTTCTCCAGGTTTGAAATAAAGCACAATGACATTTAGCACAGTTTCCCCTTTTTTAACAAAAGTAACGAAAAAGGATCGAAATTCAATGACTTGGTGTAGAAACGAAAATGTTGGTATCGTGACAACACTAACACTCGCATAACATTTAATATGTCAACTTTCTCAAGAAGGGAATGAATGACTTGGTTTAGAGAAGGAAAACCGTAACCTTTTTCATGTAGTCAGTACTTGTGCTTACCTGGTCTGTTCAATAGTAATCTTATTTTTCTCTGCCTAGGCCTGTCTATCCCTGTTCCAAGAGGCAGGAAGGGTAAGAGAGTAAAGGCCCAGAGCACGTTTGATGTTCAGAAGGTGGAGTGGATCCGCAAGTTCAACCCTGACACCCTGCTGCTGGACGACAGCTACCGCAAGCACCTCAAGCACCAGTGCAACAAGTGAGTGAAGCCCAATCAGCTGTAGGTCACTGTGTGTATATTTATCCATGTCCCAAACACTGAAACCTCTCCTCTCCTACCTCAGAGTGCTGCTGAGGGTGCGGATGCTCTACTACCTGAAGCAGGAGGTGATTGGCGAACATTCAGACGCCGTCCTGAAAGGGGCTGACATCAGGTACTGAATATGCCCTTTGTCCATTACTCTAAAACACACAGGCTCAATTACAGATAGATAGAATCGGAGGATGAAGCCCTCTTTATTAGTCACATACATGCACACAGCAGAGCACACACAGAGAAATTGGTCCTCTGCATTTAACCCATCCTTCTCAAAGTAGCAGTCCACTTACCACATTTTCTCAAGTCTGTTCTGGGACTTGAACCGTCAACCCTATGATTCCCAGTCCAAGCCCCTACTTACTGAGCCACTGCTGGACACAGTATGCCATGCAGTTATTCATTTTATCTTATCCTCCAGGGATGTTGACATCTGGATGCCTGAGATGGAGCAGCAGGAGTTCCCCGCAGGATGGTGGGACACTGAGGCAGATCGCTCACTGCTTGCTGGCGTGTTCAAACATGGTAGGGTTTCTCTCTTAACCATGAAATCACTGAAATGTGGAGTTTGAACCAAGTGTGTTTTACATTTCTGAGCAAGGTAACATTACTCAATTTAGAAAGTGGAGTCTGGCGGCTTTTAGAAAACCATATTTCTTTTTATGTGTGCTTGTTAATAATCCAAATGATGTTGCTTTATAAAATTGTATATTTACTTCCAAGTCAATTTGCACCTAGTCCTACAAACAGCAACAATTACATTTTCCATATCTGCCAATCGGAGCTGGAATTTGTAATTTTGGAGCAACCTGGCAGAAAGAATTTCCTTCGGGATGAATAAAGTCTAATCTAATAATTGCTGATATGGAGGAAAGCCACTAACATTCATCTATTGTCGTAATGGTGTGAAAGGTGCTTATTTAAGCTTTTAATAATCACTTTAATGTAGAAAATAACTATTTTTATAAATGTCCCAACCTAAGATAAGATGTACCTTTTTTATTAATCCCCGTGGGGAAATTCAGGAGCTTATGCAACAGAAGAAAAACAGTACATATTCACACAAGGATACAAACATAAATAAAAATAGTCTACAGGTAAGTAACGGTCTACAACAAAGGAAAGAATTAAGTGGGCATATACACATTTCGTAATGTTAAATATATTCACATGTACAGTGGGGCAAAAAAGTATTTAGTCAGCCACCAATTGTGCAAGTTCTCCCATTTAAAAAGATGAGAGAGGCCTGTCATTTTCATCATAGGTACACTTCAACTATGAGAGACAGAATGAGAAAACAAAATCCAGAAAATCACATTGTAGGATTTTTAATGAATTCATTGTTAAATTCCTCGGTAAAATAAGTATTTGGTCACCTACAAACAAGCAAGATTTCTGGCTCTCACAGACCTGTAACTTCTTCTTTAAGAGGCTCCTCTGTCCTCCACTCGTTACCTGTATTAATGACACCTTTTTGAACTCGTTATCAGTATAAAAGACACCTGTCCACAACCTCAAACAGTCATACTCCAAACTCCACTATGGCCAAGACCAAAGAGCTGTCAAAGGAGACCAGAGACAAAATTGTAGACCTGCACCAGGCTGGGAAAACTGAATCTGCAATAGGTAAGCAGCTTGGTGTGAAGAAATCAACTGTGGGAGCAATTATTAGAAAATGGAAGACATACAAGACCACTGCTAATCTCCCTCCATCTGGGGCTCCACGCAAGATCTCACCCCGTGGGGTCAAAATGATCACAAGAACGGTGAGCAAAAATCCCAGAACCACACGGGGGGACCTAGCGAATGACCTGCAGAGAGCTGGGACCAAAGTAACAGAGGCTACCATCAGTAACACACTACGCCGCCAGGGACTTAAATCCTGCAGTTCCAGACGTGTCCCCCTGCTTAAGCCAGTACATGTCCAGGCCCGTCTGAAGTTTGCTAGAGGGCATTTGGATGATCCAGAAGAGGATTGGGAGAATGTCATATGGTCAGATGAAACCAAAATAGAACTTTTTGGTAAAAACTCAACTCGTCGTGTTTGGAGGAGAAAGAATGCAGAGTTGCATCCAAAGAACACCATACCTACTGTGAAGCATGGGGGTGGAAACATCATGCTTTGGGGCTGTTTTTCTGCAAAGGGACCAGGACGACTGATCCGTGTAAAGGAAAGAATGAATGGGGCCATGTATCGTGAGATTTTGAGTGAAAACCTCCTTCCATCAGCAAGGGCACTGAAGATGAAGCGTGGCTGGGTCTTTCAGCATGACAATGATCCCAAACACACCGCCAGGGCAACGAAGGAGTGGCTTCGTAAGAAGCATTTCAAGGTCCTGGAGTGGCCTAGCCAGTCTCCAGATCTCAACCCCATAGAAAATCTTTGGAGGGAGTTGAAAGTCCGTGTTGCCCAGCGACAGCCCCAAAACATCACTGCTTTAGAGGAGATCTGCATGGAGGAATGGGCCAAAATACCAGCAACAGTGTGTGAAAACCTTGTGAAGACTTACAGAAAACGTTTGACCTCTGTCATTGCCAACAAAGGGTATATAACAAAGTATTGAGATGAACTTTTGTTATTGACCAAATACTTATTTTCCACAATCATTTGAAATAAATTCTTTAAAAATCCTACAATGTGATTTTCTGGATTTTTTTTCTCATTCTGTCTCTCATAGTTGAGGTATACCTATGATAAAAAATACAGGCCTCTCTCATCTTTTTAAATGGGAGAACTTGCACAATTGGTGGCTGACTAAATACTTTTTTGCCCCACTGTATGTGTGCAGGTCAAAGGTATTGTTCAACCTATATTCTTTAAAGGTCAAAATACTTCAATGCCATCGAAGTCACTTAGTTTACTGAAATTACAGCTACTCATTTTCAGCCATGGTTGTGCAATTATATTTGTGTTACTAATGTGCTTTACTTTTCATGTCTCTTTTTATTTATTTTTTGTATGCTATTCATCTTTTGCTGTAACACTGTGCATTTCCCTGCTGTGGGGCTACTGAAGGATTTCTGAATATATGAGAACAGAGTGGAGATATAACACTTAACAGTTTCTCGCTCCGTAGTGCTCTTGTTCACCGTTTATTATGTAACGTTTGTCAAGCTGCTGCGTTTGCCACCCTTCTGAAACTTGTTGTTTCACGGTGTGTCGAGCAACTGTTTTGCTTTTCTCATTTAACACACTGGTCTCTGTTGCCAGGTTACGAGATGTATACCACTATGCGTGCTGATCCCTGCCTCTGCTTCCTGGAGAGAGCCGGCCGGCCCGACGACAAGGCCATCGATGCCGAGCAGCACACTGGTGATGCCGAGCTGGGAGATGAGTGAGTAATGCTGAGTGAAAATGTATTTGTTTACACATTTATAGCAATGTATACATTAAAGTCTGTTCTAGAGACCTATTATTATTATTATTATTATTATTATTATTAATATTATTATTAATATTATGAATAATATTATTATTAATATTATTATTATTATTATGAATAATATTATCATCATTATTATTATTATTATTAATATTATTATTATTATTATTATTATTATTATTATTATGAATAATATTATCATCATTGTTATTGTTATAACTGGGGGAAAAGGTTGAAATCTTAAAGTTAGGTCCCTGAAATCTTTACATTTGGTGTCTCTTTACCGGACACCAAATGTCACCGTTTTTCATTCTTAATAATAACCATTTCTGTTTGCTTGTGTTGTGCAGTGCTGACTTTGATAAATACTCAGAGGACCCGGAGTTCAAGCCTGCTTCAAGACACTCCAAAGATCTTTTCGACGAGGTATGAATCTGATCCGTCATATTAAAACATGTCTGCACTGGTTGATTGATTCCCAAAGAATATTTTGTAACTGAGCAACACTATAAACAATTAATTGAGTCTCATCTCTACTGCAGACTGACTCCATGAACGTGGACGATGAGATTACTGTGGAAGACAAGTTGGGGCCAGTGATCACGGAGAGCTTTTCCAGCCAGAGCGGAGCGTGCGACTGGCCCTCCAGCTCTTCTCTGACGGCGCGCTTGCGGCGGCTGATCACGGCGTACCAACGCAGCTACAGGCAGGAGCAGCTGAAGATCGAGGCGGAGGCGAAGGGCGACCGCAGGCGCAGGCGGTGCGAACAGGCCAGCAAGCTGAAGGAGATCGCACGGCAGGAGCGCCAGCAGAGGTACGCCTGTGCTGCATTATGGTTTTTATGTGGCAAGTTATATCTACAGTGTTACCCTATTGTAGTGTTTGTGTCCTTGGGGTGACAATTGTAATGAATGTATTTAATTCCTTTATATGGAAAATTGCAGGAATAAAAGTAATGTTGTACATCACATTAGTCTCATTAAAGACAATGAGACACAGTCTTTAGGGATTTCCCAATACAAATATACAACATTTTCTTTCTCATCCTTCACTTAGCTCCACTGTCTGTCTTTCCCCCAGGTGGACGCGTAGGGAAGAATGCGACTTCTACCGCGTAGTTTCCACTTTCGGTGTGGAAAAGATCAAAAAGGAGCCAGGACTTCCTGAGGCAGGAGATCCTGAGTTTGACTGGAACCGCTTCCGTACCTTTGCCCGTCTGGACAAGAAAACAGACGAGAGCCTCAGTCGATATTTCCGCAATTTTGTCGCTATGTGCCGGAGAGTTTGCCACCTGCGCACAGGCCGGGAAGGTAATTACCACTAAAGACTACACTTTGAAATGATTGTTAAAAGCAGAGTCCATTATAGTAAGGATGTGTTCTCTCACACTTTTCAGATGTAGTCGAGCATCCCCAGACCGTGGCCCCCATCACTGAGGAGCGTGCTTCCCGTACCCTTTACCGCATTAGCCTGCTGCGTCGCCTCCGTGAGCGAGTCCTGCCGCACCCACTGCTGGAGGAGCGTCTTTCTCTGGCTCCGACCACCTCCGAGCTTCCCGCCTGGTGGAATATTCCCGAACACGACCATCAGCTGATGCTGGGCGCCTCCCTGCACGGCGTCAGCCGCACCGAGCTCTCCATCTTCCCAGACCCACAGTTCACCTTCACCCAGGCTCGGGATGAGTTCGTCCTGAACCAGCAGTCTGCTCCTCCTCCACCTCAGCCCGTTATGCCTATCATGCCCATCATTCTGCCAAAGCTGGAGGAGGACGACATGCCCGGCCTGAAAGAGGAGCCGGCTGAGGAGGTGTCCCGGCTGCTTGGAGGGGAAATCAGCGCCGTCCTGCAGAGCACGCCCATAAGTCACCATGATGGCAAGGAACGAGTGCTGGGCTGGAACATCAAGAGGAGTAAGGGGAGGGTTGGGAAATCAGGAGGGAGGAAGGGTGAGGGAGGCTCGGATTCAGATTCTGACTCCGATTCAGGCTCGTCGTCTTCTGGGCGATCCGGCAGCAGCGATGAGAGTGGAGAGAGTGATGAAGAGGCGGAGAGAGGTAAGTTGGTAGTTTTTAAAGAAAAATGTTAAAAGCTTCAAGAATAAACGCAGCAATGAAACCATTTCCCCTTTCACCTTCTTAGCACGCATGAAGATGTGTGACGTGGATGGGGACAACAGTTTACTCTCTATGAGCACATCTCAGGACGGCCTTCTTCCCCCCGATCCTCTCAGAGTGGATTGGCCCAAGGTAATTGATGGACCGTTTACTATTGTATGTCTAACTGCTTTCAAATCTTAAAGCATTTCTCTTGAAGGATGAACCATTGCATGTATATAAACTATTTTCTTGATTCAGGATCAGTAACATCTAATCTAATCTTAACTTATTGTTGATGACTGATACACGTTGCTCTGTCTTTGCTTCAGGACCGCGTGTTGATCAACCGCCTGGACAGTTTGTGTACGCTGACGCTGAGCGGTCAGTGGCCCACAGGGCGGCGCTACATGCCTGAGGCTCAGCTCGCCCCGAGCTCAGAGCTGGGAGGAGACGAGATGGCGTACACGAGGTTGATCCGTAAACCCGGCGGCACACCAGGGGCCCCCGGGGAGGAGGGAGAAGATGGGGAGTTCACCGTCAAGCTCCTTAAGGTGAGAAAACAACAACACACTGATCTGTCATCAGGTCTTAAAGAGGCCCTATTATAGTTGTGGGTGTTCCCCCCTTTCCAGTAGTGTGTTATGTAGGTTTGTGTTCATATAAATGGTCTGCAAAGGACAAAAATCCAAGGTACCATCCAGAGGGAGTCTCCCTCTGAAAATGAGCATAATAGGGCCCCTTTAATCGTTTGACTATGAGCATGCAACCCTGCTACAGTGGAAGGGTGATATGGACCTTAGGGCTAATTCTGAGATCTCTCTGTCTGCCCCCTGTCAGGAGGAGGGCCTGAAGCTGACCTTCTCTAAGCAGGCCATGATGCCGAACGGATCAGGGGGAGAGGGCAGTGCCCGCAAGAAGCGCAAGGACCAAGACGTAAGTGTTCCGACCTGCGTGAGCTCCTCTGTAGTCCAGCAAGAGTCGGATGGAAAACTAAAAACTGCTCTGGATTTTAGTTTGATCACTTTGTTTTGGCTGTCTCTCTTTTAGTTATCAGACCCAGATGGACTCAATGATCCACTGGAGCGTACTCCTCGGCGCAGGGACCCCCCCACCTGGTTGAAGGAGAACCCAGATTATGAGGTGGAGGGAGACATGTTGGAGGTATATTTAGGGCATGAATTTAAGCTGGCGATGAGCTGTCATACAAATAGTTCCGAATAAGGATTTTATAGTCCATCTCTGCTCATTTTTACGCCTGAAGCCATTTTGGCTTTGCAACAAGCCCTAAAGCCATGTTAGTTTCAAAGGCTGCACATCAAATGCTATCATCAGTATAGGAATGTCAATTAATCTTCAAATAGATTGCAGGATCACTGTTTCGATTAATTGCACTGATCCGACTTGTGAGTGGGCTGAGGGAAAACATTTGTGTTTTTTTAAATGCAGCGAAAAAATACAAGCCATTGTTGTCGGTTTTTCATTCAGCTTTCAAACTGCTGTCAGGAGACAGAGGGGAGCCTTGGTGTTGCATCCAGGGATGCAGTTGATGCTCACTTTGGATTCTGTACAATAACTACTACTTGATAACTGTGCTGCAATTCTTTCGCATATATTTCTCTGTTACCATCTTGCTTCGTTAGTAAGAAATATAGTAAAATAATGAGCTGAAACAAAAGAACCTGTCCAACAGCAGTGAGATTAAGAAAGCCAATTGTTTTCTTTTCCATGTTTTTTTCCCCTGGTATTAAATATACACTTTCTCTTTGTTGCCACTTTGTCTCTTAGGCTTTAAATTCCCTTGATTGTGGCATGTAAAAACTTTGCTAAATAATGCTAGTAAGCTCTATTAAAGTTGTTCAGGGGATTATGTAACGATTACAACAAGCCTCCCTATTTTCATGAGTTGTTCATTAAGTGTTTATACATTTTGCTCTGGTCTCAGGCAGATTGGGAAACAAAATGTCTCAAATATTTTCCAGCTGTTTCATAATGTCCTGTTTCCTCAGCTTCTTGTAAATAGGAGCAAGAGGAAGAGGAGGAGGAGGGCGGACAAACCCCTGACAGGCAGCGAGAAGGTCAAAGTCATTAACATGCGGACAGGAAAGAAGGTGAGGCATTCAGTGATTGGTCTCATAGTCCCGATTTGATAGCGGTGAGTTATCTCTTGCTAACAGACGGAACGTGTTTTTCCTCTGTAGGTTGGAGCTGCTTTCTGTCCGATGCTGCAAGACCTGAAGGAATACCTGGAGGAGAACCCTGACAACGCTGTATCATCCGACTGGTCTGAGACCGTTCGGAGCTCTGTACGTACTAAATGCTATAAGGAGATTTTGCTCTGCAGTGTTTACATTCACTCAACCGAAAATGTGATGAAAAGAAAATGTCTGCACACCCAGTATGTTTCCATGCAGAACTAACTAACATGTGTTCAGGTCACACTCTCCAAACACTTTCAGTAAAGTGCTTTGTTTACTGACATCGCTATGTCAATCACGCTCCTATTGGCTAGCACTCAAACACATTGTACGTGAGCTAACATAGGTTAAGGGCCAGGACATTTCTAAGCAGTTGACCAATCACATCAGAGCCGGCCAGCTAATCCAATCAGAGCAGACTGGGCTCTGGTTTCACACAGAGGGTGAAAAAAGGTGCTGCAGCTCAGGCAGTATGAGAAAAATAAAGAGCTTTTTGAACATTAAAGCATGGAGACATGTCCCAGTAGAGGGACAAATATGAACCTGAAAATGAACATCAAAAGGCCGCTTTTAAATTCTACGTTACACCAAAGAGATTACATTTTCATCTTTAACCACTTATCTATTGTATCCACATTATCAATGATTATTTACTGTGTTTAACTGTTTCTTCATTATAGACTTTGCAGTGTTTCTGATGATATCTATTCTTCCCACAGGGCTTCCTCCCCGAAACCTTCTTCCACCGACTGCTGAGCGAGCACTCTGAGATCCCGAAGAAAAGCCGCCGCCGCCACCATCACCATCACCACCATCATTACCACACTCCACAGCCCACTGCCGAAGACCCCAACCTGGACGGAGTTGAAGAGGAGACCCTAGTGTCAGACGGAGCCTACATGATGGACGAGGAGGACCTGGAGACCTCCCACCACTTCCTCACCAGTCCGGACTTTGACGTTAAAATGGAGGGCGGCGACAGCCTTTCTCAAGGCGACTACGACAGCTCGGATCAAGAGGCGCTATTGGACGATGTCATCATAGCACAGAAGGACTCTGACTCCTCATCGAGCTCAGAGGATTGACTGAACCCCCCTTCCCGCACACATTGGACGTAGTCCCCTGCTCAACAATGAATCATGTTATTCCTCGTCGTTTATTTTTACCATATTATGTATCAAATTACAGATGAATGTTTTTTTCCGTTGCTACTTTTATTCATTATTTTATATATAGATTTTTTTCCATGAAAGGAGCAGGTTTGCACCCATCTGTTTTCTTTTTTCTTCATCACAGTTGTGTTCCATCTTTCTCTCTTCGCTCCTCTCTGACCTCTGACATAATGGCAAAAAGCTGAGCTTTCTTATTTCATGACTCGTCATTCTCCTCCTCTTCCTGTCCCATGACATTCCCAGCCATGACCAAAAGGGGACCCCTGCTGTACAGATACCCTTTTCTTATCAAATAACCTCAATGCTGGTCCTCTAAGCGCTACATGAAACTGGACGTGTGCTGAGCAGAAGCGCGGATCCAGATCCCACAACCCCCCCCACCCACCAATCTTGTTTTGTCATATCTACTGTCCAGACAAGACTGTGAACTAAAAGGGGATCCAGTGCGTGGGTGTACTGTTATTGTTTTCACTCTGTGGGAGGGGGGGGGGGGGGGGCTGAGAGGGAGGGAGAGGGAAAGTGGCGTATTAGTTACTGAAGCAGTGCTAGGAGGATGGGTGTATTGTACAATGTAGAGCTGGTCAGTTGTGTACTGTGGCAGATGACGGCAGTGAGTTACTATTCTTGTTTTATGAACTGAGTGTATCTGTGAAATGAATAACAGCAATCTACAGTGAAAGCAGGTTTGTGTGTTTTTATTGTGACTTTCATCAAGCAGAAGCAATATAATATATGTTGTATCTTTTTCACAGCAGATGATAATGCATAGGAGCCAAAGTTATTTCCATTCATTTTGAACTACAATTTATTAATGCCAGTTATGTCCACAAACCAAACATTTTTGAAACCTATGAAACACCTGATGGTAGTAGGAACAGTACTGCTTAAAGATGACTTGCATTTACATGTTCTACTTCTATTACAGTGATCTTTCTGTAACATGGTGGCTGAGATGTTGAGTTCTTCCGCTATATTCAAAATGAAATTGCAATCCATTACTTAGCTTGCATTACATTTAATACATGTCATAGAAGTTATTTAAAGGTCAACACATTTACAAAAACCTAGCTTAATGTGATTGTAGCATTCAATTGAAGAGAAGTCAAGTGATTCAGTGAAATATTTCACTGGTAGATCACAATATTACATGTTAACAATAAGAACCTGTGCATCTTTCACCATACCAGGAGGTGGCTGCAGAGGGTAAGGAAAATAAATAAATAAAAACATAATTACAGGTACAAATATTATTTACGGCATTTTTTCTAATTGTATATTTACATATTTTACAGGCCCTTACAGGTTTTTTATGGCCTTTTAATGAACAAAATGTTAACTAGTGTTTATGTGCAGTATAAAATCTTTAAAAAAGATACCAGTAAAATACGATTTGCTTGTTAACTTGCACGTACTGTATTAAAAATAATGATAGATTTATGTAGGCCTAAATTAACCAACCAATAAATCTAACAGCATGGCTGCTGTATGCAAACAATGCTGCTAAACATACATGTAGAAAACTAAATGTTCCAATCTAAATGAAAATAATGACTTTTTTCCCCCTGCGATTTGAACCTTAAGGGGCTCCGTAGTTTCATTGTGTACTTCATTTAAAAATTGAAATAAGACCTCTATTTTTTGGTCTACTTGCTAACAAAACGTTCAAATGAAAAAAACGGTTGTAATAACAGTTTAAGACTGTCAACTAATAATGCTAGTTGTTTTCATACATTTCTTTCCTTAACAAGTCACATAGCGACACAAAGCGAACAATTAATTTACGGATAACGCTAGTGTTTCACGAGTTCCATGAGGCAATCGCAATATTTACTACAGACCGTGAACTCAACACTAGCTACTAGGACATGGTAGTAGCATCACACCAGCATATGAATGGGAATGTGTTGGGCCCCCATACTGTATAAAACAGACTGGGTTTCTTCTAAACTTTGCTCCCCGTGGAGCTAGAAGGTAGAATTTTGGTACTCAATGGATTATTTGGCTTCTGATAGCTTCAAAATACTCAATTATCCCAGTTCTGCCAAGGGCTTCGAAGCTAAGGTAGCTTAGCATCATCTCCTCCACGGTAACGTTATGCAAACCGGGAGGGATTAGCTAGCTAGCCGCTAACTCCAGCTAGCGGTTTTAGTGAATGTTGGAACATTAGACTTGAATTAGGAAGGGTTTAAGAAGTTCCTTTTGTCAAAGTATACAACGCGTGCGATCGTTTATTTTACATGTAAGTAAATCCTTTCAAAATGGACCTGAATTTTTATTCTCTTTCGGATGGTTGTGCTCAAAATGATTCGGAGTTTCTGGACACACAAGCATATGGCGGATACTCGGAAGAAAACAAGGTAAATCAACGTTCACATGTATTTATCTGAAATTGACTGCTATAACTAGTACTAATATGTACCTTAAGTTTAATGCTAACGGTTTCTTTCAGTTTCCAGAAGGCGGCGACACCTATCTCACCATCAGTGGAACGGGCCACCCTTTCTTGTCTGCTGAGGTGAGTGATTTCATTCAGGTGTCATGTTAGTGCAGCGTAACCATCTCCACTGGGTTTATCTTTACATGTGTTTTCATGGGCTCTGTCTCTTTCCCCCCATACAGCAAACATTCCACACCCCCAGTCTCGGTGATGAAGTGTTTGAGATTCCCCCCATCTCCCTGGATCCAGACCCCCGTCTGAGCATCAGTGATGGAGTGTCCCACTATGAGATGACAGATGGGTCGTCAGGAGGGCCTCCAGGATCCCGGAGCCTTGTCAGCAACCTGGTGGTGGCAGCCAATGACCCTTCCTTCGCCTCCACTTATGTGAACTCCGGGTCTCAAGGCCTGGAGCAGCTGAACCTTGCAGCAATGGGCCAGGGTGGAGGGGGGGCCCTGCTGAGCTCCTCTGCGCTGGTGAGTGCTCCATCTGTTGACCCTCAGACACAACACTGTAAGTTGTTGCAGATTTTTAAAACCTTTTTGTGTTCTGATCCCCGTGCAGGAACTTGGGAGTTCCGGCGTCTCCCATTTCAGCAGTTCCTCCCCCATGACCATTGACGTTCAGCTTGGTGACATCAGTCATGGTCTTTTGGGAAGCAGCCAGTTGAGCACTATTAACCCGTCGGAGCTGGCACTGGGTCTCGGGGGGGATGGCATCCCGCATCATTCAGACGCACTGGACCAGCCGCTCTCTGCCACACCCTCACCGGCCGGCTCGCTGCAGGATGAGGACATGGATGACTTCAAGGTGAGGCGTTTCCCTGCCTACGTTAATGGTTGCTTCTTGTTCACATTTTGGATTTTATGTTTAAGATCCTACAGCTAACACCTCCTCTCTCCTCTCTTCTATTTTCCCTTTCCTTCCTCAGAGGAGTGTGCTTGTAGACTCCCCCATGTATCTCTCCTCCCTCGCCCACATGTCCTCCCACCCTGCCCTTACCTCTTCAGTGTCTCCAGCCGTGGGCAGGAGGGGCGGGGGGAAGCCGGCCACGATGTCCCCAGTGCCCGCGGCAGTGGGTGCTAAGAAAGGACGGAAAAAGAAGGACCCAAATGAACCACAGAAGCCTGTTTCAGCGTACGCCCTGTTCTTCAGAGACACGCAGGCAGCCATTAAAGGACAGAACCCCAACGCATCCTTTGGGGAGGTGTCAAAGATCGTGGCCTCCATGTGGGACAGCCTGGCTGAGGAACAGAAACAGGTATAGGAACACATATTTAAATATACACGATAAGTCCTTGGAGAGAAATATTATTTATAATGGTGGTACTTGGGAGGCTGTGGTGCAGTGGGATAGTGCGCTGATCTCCGGATCAGGGGAGAGACGGTTTGAGTCCCATTGTACTCAGCATGTTGTTGTGTCCCTGGGCAAGACACTTCACCCAAATTGCCCGAAGTATGGAATGTATGTAAGTGAATAAAAGTGGATAATAAGTGACATGTGATGTGCTTTTCTCCACTAGGTGTACAAGAGGAAGACTGAAGCAGCCAAGAAGGAGTATTTGAAAGCTCTGGCAGCGTATAGAGCCAACCAGCTCACACGGGTAAGACCATGTCAAATTCAAATTTTACTTAGGTAGCCCAATAAGACAAATTACACATGTGTCTCTTACAGTGTGTACAGAAAGCCCCACACTTAATGGGGGAATCATGTTAGAAAGCACAACAGAGAAATCCCTCTCCCAGGATGGATGCAATAGATGTTGTGGGTAATAAAAAAGAGAATAAAATCACAACATCAATCCAAATAACACTAAGATGGAGTGCCACTAAAAAACAACAAGAGGAAACCCCCTTAAATGCGGATTTAATTCATATGGTTTTTAAACTTTCTGTTCATTTATTTTTTCCACTCATGGTACATAATTCATACAACACATGTACACATTAGACCATCATGGAAAGGAGCCGGGGGAGGAAACTCTTATCTCTTTACCCGCCATCCATCAAGATGATCTGGTTTGTCAGCACAGCTGGAAGTCAACTTTGGAAGTAACTTAAAAACAATCAGAGTCAATACAATCTACAAGAAGCAAATCAAATTACGTAACTATTATTATTGTTATTATTATTATTGTTATTATTATTATTATTATTATTATTTGAAAAAGAACATTGCCTTTTTATTTTACCGACAGTGTTGAAACCTGGGTCCACCCCATGGGGACCAAGCCAAAGGACATGGGCCGCCAGGTC
The DNA here is from genome assembly GCF_036324505.1 of Eleginops maclovinus. Classification (NCBI taxonomy): domain Eukaryota; kingdom Metazoa; phylum Chordata; class Actinopteri; order Perciformes; family Eleginopidae; genus Eleginops; species Eleginops maclovinus. Next base: position 7,760,871 of record NC_086354.1, read on the forward strand.
TACCAACTGAGCTATACGGCGGCCTTAATTATTCTTATTTTATTAATGTTCTTACATTTAAAGACGTTCATACAGCTCTTTAAACCGCTTGGTGACGAGCTCCATAGTTTAACCCTAACTACGACTTCGAAGAAGTTCACGAAACGGATGCCTCAAATAAAATGTCCTTCTTTGAAGCATGTCCTCAGAATTAATTTTCTCCCCAACAGCCCGCCCCTGAGGAGATGGACACCTCCCCTCTACCTCCTCCACCCGTGTCCCATCCGACCCCTGCAGCCCTTCATTGTGCCGGTCACCAGGCCATCCGCCCGACTGCCACCAGCCTGGAGGAGAACACCATCACCAACATCTGCGCCTCCAACATCATCCTGGACGTCCCGGAGAGGGCCACACGTTCCCGCACGGGGGCGAACAAATCCCCGGCTCCAGCAGCTGCACTCCCGCACACCCAGACTGTCACCAAGATTGTCATCCCCAAGCACATGCTGCAGGCGGGGGGGCATGTGGTGACCATGCTGTCCGGTGGGGTCCGCTCTCTGCAGCCCTCACTGGTGGCCTCCCGTCAGCCGCCCCCGCTGCAGCAGATGCAGAACGCGCCGCCGCCGCCACGGCTCCAGCAGATGGCCCCCGCACCTCCACCTTTACAGGCCAAGCCGCAGGGGGGGAACTCCACGGCGGGTTTCCCTGTGAGCGTGGCGGCTACATCTCCACCCCCACTCCAGATAAAAATAGTGCCCTCGTCCTTGCAGGGCAAAGAGACCCTGCCCATTATGGTCCCCAACACCATGGCCGTGTCATCCAACCCCACTGCATCCGCCCAGGCGCCCGTCGTGTCGCTGCAGGTGAACTCTGCAGACACGTCGGGCAGTGCGGACGACGACGAGGTCACAGAGGTGCTGCACTCAGAGGAGGTACATGCTGTTGCCATGGTTCTGTGTGTGAGGCTGGCAGCTTATCTATCCTGAAGTAACTCTTTGATTTGAGTGACTGTTTCGCAATTTAAGCTGTTTCAGTTCTTAGAAGCTATCTTATCATTTCAATAAATGGAAGCAGGCAGGTTGTTGCGGCATAAAGTGCTAAAAAGATGAATAGAAAGAAAAGAAGTGCTGGCTATTATTTAGTTTCAACCCGGTCAAAGTTTTATACCTCTACATACTGTCCCATAGCGCCCAGAAATCTTGTTTTTTGTTCACAGCCACCTGTTTTAATATTAAATTATAAAGCAATACAGAATTTAATCCAAACTATTGCACATTCAAAGCCCAGTTTAAATTATCTTACCGGTATTCACTTTAACTTCTTACTATGAAGACAGTAAAGTATCCAAATGTTTTTAGTAATTTGAATAGTTAAAATCAATGCCGAAATGTTTTTCTTCACAAATAGCATGACTGATTTTTGGGGAGAACTGTCCCAATAAAATTCAAAAAGCTAACCTAAATGTAAAAAGTCCAGAAGAGTTCATATTTACATAGCTGTGTTTCCCATGAATCACCTAGCATATATATCTATTTTATAAGTTTATGATTCAATTGTTTAATTATGACAACATTATTCTCAAGAAAGATTGACCGGATAAATACATACAACTTATGTTCATAAGTAAATGCGTACAAGAATCAGGAACGCTGGAAACAAAGGCATATTTATTTTTACAGGGCTCTGTAGAGGAGTTTACTCTAGATTAAGGGTGTCCAAACTACGGCGTGGGGGCCAAATGCGGGCCGGCCATTTTGAATCGGCCCTCTGCAAATTCTAAAAGTATAATGGAATATGCCCCACAAATTAAACTTTTGCTTGTTTCATATTGTGCTTCTCAAATATATACCGGTATGTTAAAATATATTGATGAGCCCAATTTTCAAATAAATTCAGATTTAAAATGTAAAACATTTTCTAACAAATCTTAGTTGATAAAAAAAAAAGCCCAATAACTTATTTCTATAACGAGCTTGAAATTGAACCTTCATATTTACTCTTATTATCAGCAATCTGAGGCTTCTGTTGTAAGGAATGAGCTGCTAACAAAATAAATGAAACCCTAAAGGGAGACGGGATGTGGGCTGTTTTTTTTCTTAAAGCATTTTCAAGTATTGCGCATTATTCACCTACATTTGATTGATTTTGCTAACTTATAGCTTCATTTATGAGGCGATATTCACCTCTGTAAGTGGCCCCGCTCTTCGTATATTTTTCTGTATGTGGCCCTCGGTGAAAAAAGTTTGGACACCCCTGCTCTAGATGATAATTCACCAACTGAGATAGCCTAAATGAAGGTTCCCATATTATTGAGTCTCCTAAATATTTCCCTCTTTCTCTCAGGAGGACATGGAGGTGAATGGGTCCGGCGATGCGGCGACTATTGGGAGTGTGTGTGTGAGGACGGGCTGCAGGAACCCCGCGGTGGAGAGCGACGACTGGGACAAAGAATACTGCAGCAACGAATGTGTGGCCACTCACTGCAGGTGTGTACTCGTCTATACACATGCTTTTCATTTCGGTTTCAGCACATACAGTGTCAGAGAATAACCTGTATATTTTCTGTTTTCCAGGAACATATTCAAGGCGTGGTGCTCGATCCGGAATCAGACCATGGTGAAATAGATAGCAGCTGCGGCATACATCCAAAACCTTTTGAAACAGGAGACAGTGTTAACAGTGGAAGGACCATTGCAGTACTAATGCAGCCCAGAAACATTTGTCTGATTTGTACTACAAGTCTGACAGTTACAAGTAGTATTGCACTAAACAAGGATTCGATATTAATATTTTGCCAGGAAAAAAATGTAGTGTTATGTCTTGATTATTTGTACAGCTTTAACCCTTGTATTATGTTGAAAAAAAATTACATTGATTATGTTGCGGGTCATTTTGACCCATACTGTGTAAATGCACTCAAAACAGTCAAGAAAACAGGTTAAACCAATAACAACTTTATTTTAGATTACACAAACATTTAGAAAAGTGACATACAATACATTTCTAATTCCAACACTATATTTAAGAACTATTTAGTCTAATCCTCTTGTCCTCCTCCCGGGTCAAAATGATAATTCTTCCCTGCTTCTTTCCTCCTGCCATGCTCTCTCCTTCCTTCTTCTCATCCTGTTTTCCTTCTCTCTGTTCATCCTCCTCTATTCCCTTCTTTTCTCCCTTCCTTCCTTCCTTCCTTCCTTCATTCTTTCCTCCTTCCTTCCTTCTTCTCTTCCTTCCTTCCTTTCTCCCTTCTTTCCTTCCTACCTTCTTTCCTTCCTCCCTTCCTCCTTCCTTGACCAAAGAAAGCACAAGGGCTACGTTTTTCCCTCTTCATGAACACATTTCTTTTTAACTTTGACTTCAACTGTAACTTCATCCCAGCAAACTTCAACTTTTCAATGTTCTCGACATGATGGACAGAATGTTACTGTGTGCTTCCTGCAGATGTAATTCTTGCATTTCACACAAGAGGTACTTGTTTTACTGTCCTCTCGGGAGGGACAGACCTGGCATCTTTTCCTTTTCTTTCCACCTGTGTCCACTGGATGTTGGTTGGGTGAGGTTGGGTTGGGTGAGGCTGCAGGTTGGTCGGGTGACCTGAGCTTGACCTTTTCAATGACAGCTGCAGCTGCTGGGGATCGAGCTGGCCTGGCTCGCGTCTGGATCTTGGGAGTGATAAGTGCTTTGCCGAGTTCTTCCAGGAAAAGCCGACGTCTGTACAATTTGCCGGCATTCCATTTCTGGTTGATTGCAGTCCACAGGACATAGGCATTGTAAGCAGACATGTCCACAATGTTGTAGAAAATCACCAAAGGCCAACGGGCTGTCTTGCGCTGGCAGCTGTATGTTGCTGTGACTTTGTCCAGATTGTCAACTCCTCCTTTGGTGGAGTTATAATCCAGGATCATTTGTGGCTTCATGTCTTCTCTTGTGCTCAGGGATGCAATTGTACTCATTACAAGAACATTCTTGTTTCTCTTTGGGCAGTATGAAACAACTGTTGCTTTCTCAGTGAAAGCAAATATTGAGGAATGCAGAGGTCTGCCCTGCATCTTCAGAATTTCAGTGGGAAGTTCTGGCTTATTTCTTCTGACTGTTCCCAACATGGTCAGCTTTCTCTTCTGAAGTTCATCTCCAAGGCGGTAGGATGTAAAGAAGTTGTCACATGTGATGTTATGACCTTGCAGCCCTTCACTCATTTCCAGCACCACACGCATCCCCTGATTCTTCTCAGATGTTCCTCCAGGTAGCTTTCCAGTGTATACTTGCATATTCCATGCATAGCTGGATTTTGCATCACAGGCTGCCCATATTTTGATGCCATACTTGGCGGGCTTGTTGGGCATGTACTGTCGGAAAGGACAGCGCCCCCTGAATGGAACAAGGCGCTCATCTACAGTAACATGGGGACCAGGATTGTACAACAAAGGTAAAATTTCAACCCATTTATCCCACACATCTCTGATCGCAGCTAGTTTGTCTCTTTCACGTCGACCAGCTCTGGTGTCGCGGTTGTCAAAGCCGATCACACGAGATATCATGTGGAATGTCTCCAGAGACATTGTTGCATGAAAGATTGGCCTTCCATTCTCTTCATTCCATAGACTTGCAGTTGTTTCTCCCTTTGACCTGTACACTCCAGCTAATAACAGAACTCCAATGTAAGCATGCAAGTCAGTCGGATCCAGTGGTTTCCATTTCTCTTGAAACACACGTCTCCCCTCCAAGTTGGTCATTTCCAGTATAATCCTCTCTATTGGTGAGGATATGAAGAGCTGAAATGCTGATTGAATCTCATCAACTCGTGTGACAGCAAATCTTGTAGGACCGGGAGTCATTTTGACCACATTGGAAGATGACAGTCTGCCTCGGCTTGGGTGTGGTGATGTTGACCATTTTATATTACCGTCCTTAGATGCCCATGTCCCCTCTGTGGATGATGATTGCTGCATTCTTTGGTTTTCATCTGTTGGAGGAACAACGGCAGACTCGTCCTCTGAATCCTCCTCATCGTAGGAAAATTGACAATCTGGATCAGCAATAACATTGTCCTCTGTCTCTGAAAGATCCTCTGGTTCTGAAATATCTTCCTCTACATCACTATCCCAGTTCAAAATCTGTGATAAAGCCTCCTCAGCTGCCGTCCTTCTGGAGCTCATTTTTGGTGAGTTTGTCAAAGAGATGACATGAGAACAGTGACAAGGACAAGTGTGAGAAAGTTCCCTCTCTTCACACACCTGGCTCTGGGTCTCAGAGGCAATCAATATACAAACAATTGTACATCAAAGTAAAAAGTACATCAAAGAGACAAGTTTATTTTGGATCTGAACAGCTATTTATCCATATTAAAGGGTCTGGGTCAAAATGACCCGCAACATCATCTTTGTATACAAACTCTGCACAGACATTCCACTACACATCAAAGTGTCCAGATTTTACACACCAGTTCATGACCCTAGATGATGAAAAGTCACCAAATTTCATCAAGAAAAAGAAAGGATAACCAGTACTTTGGTCAACACAAAAACTGAAATGGGTCAAATTGACCCTTAACATAATACAAGGGTTAAGTTGAGAGACTTTAAGGCAGCTAAAGAAAAGATCATCACTATAAATCATCAAAGTTAGTCTGGTATTCTTAGTTTTTTACTTCATATGAAGCCCATACCGATCATTTTATAGTTATTTAACATTGGACGACCATTTCAACCTTTCTCCAGCAGTTTAAGACTTGATTGTACAGTTCTCACTGTTTCAAAATGTTGTTCTATGTCTCTAAACTAACAATTTCAATTCTTTCTTTACTAAGACTAAGGTGAAAATGTGTTCCACTGTGTATACCTTGGTTAGGACTGAGAACGGGGGCCTTTCTAGGTTTGATACTGCCTTCTTTTTTTTGTAAAACATTCTCTTCACTGTTGTTAAAAAAGTGCTCGACTTAAATGTTTTCTTAATAAATCAGCATGTTTGCTCAAATCAGTGTTTTCTCTATTTACATCGTCTCTTAAAGCTGTGTAACTTTAGTAACGAAAACAGGACTTTGCTCAAAGGAAATCAATAGCTCGTTAGTGGCTAGTTTTAGCATCCTTAAGCTAATTGTGTTTTGTTGTTCTGTAGTTTGCTGAGCGCTTCTTACTTCTGTTACTATAGGTTTGTGTTTAATGCTGTACTTCAAAATTGCTGGTGTTCAGCAGATTTTAAATAGATTAAGATGTGTTCAGCTTTATAATATTTATGACTGCTATAGTTTTTCTGATATTTTGGACATACTATACTTCGTCGTTTTTGCTCATTTCTCAAACTATACTACGTTGTATTTCTGATATTTTCAACATTCGCTATTATGTCAATTATCGGATATTTTCAACATGCTAAACTGGGCTGTTTTATCTGATATTTTTTTGACATACTGTCCTATGTTGTTTTTTGTCATATTTTCAACATGCACTAATATGCTCTTTTCCACTTTGCTTTAAAACGAATGAATAATATATTTTTCTTTTGCCATTAAGATTATTGTCATCACTTCCGCAATGTATCATGCACATTGAAACAGGACATTAATTTCAACCACCAAATAAGAGACCAAAGATGTCAGCCTATTATGACCTTTAGAACATACAGTATTAATGATTGAAGGACCTATATCCCAGCGGGATTTGGAAAAGCTTGTCCATTCATTTATCGACATGGCGGCTGTAATTCTCTCTTCACAGGTCTCTCAGAAAACAGCAGATCTAGTCCTGACAAACACCAAGAATGTGGATAACCTCACTCCAGTTTTAAGGTCTTTGCACTGACGTCCTGTCTGCTAAATACATCATTTTAAAATAAATACTACGGCTGGTTTACAGAGCACGTTATAGGGATAAAATTCCTGTCTGATTTCTGCTACATTTTGAACCCTTCAGAACCTCAGTTTGTCAGGTTCAGGTCTGCTTTCTGTCAAAACTAAACATGGAGAATAAGCATTTAGCTTTTTTACACCATATATCTGAACTAAAGTATAAAAGAGCTGAAGGCCCGCTGCATCTCTCACTTTAAATCAAGTGGATGAGTTTTCTGTTTGCCGCTGCCTCTTATTCAATTGTATAAATATTCAGTTTATTGTACTCTATAGTATTTCATAAAGGTAAAATGTTATTTATTTTGGCTCTTCAATCACTATATGACTGGTTCCTGAATCACTCTGCAGCTTGTGCCATCTGTGCCAGCTTTATATATCCAGTAAATGATCTCGTCCCTATTTTTATTGTACCTGTCCTCTGTCCCTCACATTGTGCTGCTCATTTTCACAGGATGCCATAAATAGCATAATGGTGCCTACTTTTGGGCCAACCCCCTTTTTCTTTTGAACTAGCACCGTCTGTAGAACACCTGCCCTGTTCTTAAACAAGATTATATGTCTGTTCTCAGCAGACAGATTCCATAATTCCTGTACTTGAGTAGAATTTTGATCCACTTGTACTTCACCTGAGTATTTTCATTACATGCTCATTTATAATTATACTCCACTACTTTTTGGAAGCCGTTATGTACCTTTTACTTCCCTACATTTATCCGACCACTTTTGTTTGCAGATTCATATTATAAACTTATACAAATTACAAATCAACTAATAAATATACAATGACATATAATTAAAGGTTAAAATGCCCAGCAATAAACATAGAAAAATAGCCCAACACTTACCAGTTGGGATAAACCCAGTTATCATAAACCAGTAATTTGATATGATTCTGAAATGGGCCGTAACGCCTGAAAAGTACTTTGGGTACTTTAAGTAAATTTAGATGCGAATACTTGTGTGCTTTTACTTGCTACTGCTAGGTGTGTCCATTATATGGATGGTGTACATGCTAATATTAAAAGTGAAATTCTAAAAAAGTGATGCAAAAGCTCATTTTATTGTTGCTCTGATTTGAAAAAGCTAAACCCAGAGTGGTAAATGAGGCACAATAAAGGCAGCAGAAATCAAAAAGGTCATCTTCAAATATTGAAGCAACTCACGTCTTCACAGAAACGATCCAGACCAGTCTCAACTGGCGTAGTTTTACAATCATGACAACAGTGAGGAGAATAATTATGTCAATATCATATATCATACGTATATGACTAAAACCAGGATTAAAATGCATGTTAACACAATCATTGGCTGATTATCTCTCTTTTAGGCACACAATGGCTTTCTACATAGGCAGATTATAGCACCTCCATCAGGATAGTAAATGTATTCCAACACGAACACATTGTTCTATTCTATTGTCTTCAGCTAACATTTCCATTCCAGTGTTCTAACAGATCGTCTCCCGTGGCTTCTTCTGCCTCCCGAGGTTTGTGTCTTTTCATTGGATGTTCAACCAAGAGTTCTATGAAGGGAAAAACAAAGTTAGCTGATTTCTTAAGGAGGTGTCCATATTGGTGGAGCAGCACCAGACAGAAAGTGGCTTCAACTTGTTACTCAGAGAAAATGTCACACAATTATTCGTTTTTTCCTTTCCACAATTAGGTTTTTCACTAGGATTAAAATGGGGAGATAACTGTATGTACTATTATCAGGCCAATAAAGGAATATTAAGAGATGTTGGGAAATATACTCTTAGTGTACAATACTGTAAATATGAAGATAGAGCTAGCAGCCAGTTAGCTTAGCATAAAGACTGAAAGCACAGGAAAACAGCTAGCCTAGCAATTAGCCAAGACTACAGAAGCTAACTGTGTTTGGCAAAGAAAAAGTCCAACTTATTTCCCACACATTATTTTGTTTATAGTGGTTAAATCTACAATGTGCTTTTTTGTTAATAAGGAAAAACTAAGAAGTTGAGGGGAACCAGACACCCCTCAACCAAAAACCTCTCTGCTATCCTGGCTCCAAAATGGTGGAACAAGCTCATTATTGATATCAGGACAGCAGAAAGTCCACTGAAAAACCAACCTGTGTCGACCATGCATGTATTATAAGAATGTAGAAGGCCATTAAAAAATAAATGTTACTTCTGTACATAGCATTTAGAACGTTTTCTTTTTTTAAAGCTAATGCAGTAGCACTTAAAGTGTTTTGGCTTATTAAAAGCTCATGTACTTGCAGGATTCTTGCTTTTGATTTGTTTCTATATGGTTGAATGCACTTATTGTAACTCACTTAAGATAAAAGCATCAGCTAAGTGAAATATAATGTAATGTTAAGCTACAAACTGCTATCTGCATGCGACAGCCTCTCTTGTTACCTGCAATGGTGGAGTAAATGTGATGCACATGGTTCTGCTGCTTATCCAGCGCTTCTGTGAGCATCTGGTTTTCCACAGAGTAGTTGTAGGCTGGTGGGAAACAAGGACAGACATTAGTGGGTATACGTTCACACACACAAGTCAAAAAGTACTAAGGTTTAGCTTCTCTTACCGTAATACAGAACGATGAACCACAGAAAGAGCAGCACCACTGTGACACTGTTGAGTGGCGAGGCAGCGGGGATCACTCTCTGTTTGTCAGGAGGGAAATAAATATTACATCTGAAAAGTGTAGAAGACAGAGTTTACACACTTAAAAATAACAGATATTGAGAACTTCAGAAGCAAACAAAGCTTACTTTACGTAGGATTTCTTTTTGCACATTGTCTCTGGATTCTGCAATTTGAGCCTTTAGTGTTTCGAAGCGTTGTTCCATGTACTCCTGTTAAATACAATCACAGTCCTAATTGAAACCCCTGAAAATCCAATTGTCTAAATTAGGTCGGCACAATTCATTTAAATGGCACGGAAGTCGCAAAGTGAAATATTAAAATCACCAGAAGCACAATATTTGTTAAACGATATATCATGTGTTACAAAATACCATTTGAATAAAGTACTGTGGAGCTGCAAAGACACAACTTAATTTACAGACTTAACAAAACACATTGGTTTGAAACAGATATTATGAAAATAATTTATTAAAATGATCTTTTTTGAAAATTATGTTTTTGCCTGTAGCGTCTTGGAATAAGTGGTTGAAAATAATTCATCTTAATGTAATCTGTAATCTGACAGTTATGTATACAGTATGTAATGTACCTGCTTTTTCTATGTTTTCATGAAAGCAATATGTGTCACGATCTTAGTTTTGTGTTTAGTTTCCTGTTTTATTTTGACACTCTTTTCACCTGGTGTTTTACTTCCTGTGTTTTCCCTCCTGTGCCTGATTGTGTTATTGTGTTCACCTGCTGCCCCTGTGTTCCACCTATCCTCCCCAGCTGTGTCTTGTGATTAACCTTGTGTGTATTTTGTCTTGCTTCCCCTAGGGTTCTCTGTGAGTTCTCAGTTGTTTTTTCCCTTGGATGGTTCCTGATCTATCGACTACATGTTCTGGATGTCCCTCGTCTGCCCTTCTCTGTCTTCTAAGTGTTAATGTTTTGTTTGCTACTTTTCTATTTTTATTCAGCCTTGCCTGCTCCTGCAGTTTTTATTAGTTTTGTACCAGCTAATTTAATAAAGCTCGCTTTTTGTTTTATATCTGCATCCCCGGTTTTTGTACTGCGTTTGGGTCCCGCATCCTTTCCCTCCTCGTGACAATAAGTTTCATTGAGGAAAATATTTACAAGCTACATATTTGCATCTTTGGATACTATGGGATCCTCACTAGGAAGTCCTATAGATTTCAAAAAGATGTTCAGCACAGTATTAATTTATAACGTGAGAGTCAGACTTTGAGATTCTGAGGAACCAGAAAATACAGTTTCTCTGCACCGCATGCATTAACAGGACCCGTGTGCTACTCCCACAATACATTGTCAACAAACTAGTGTAGACACCACAGAATTCCTTTGTAAATCCAACAGTTTTCCTAATGACTTAATGATGCCAAGATGTTTCTTGTGTAAAAGTGTGTTTTTTGAAGCTCACAGTCAGCTGTCTCCGTAGGACAGAGGAGGCCTCGGTTGCAAGGTTGTGCTGCTTGCTCTCCAGTGTGCAGACGTTGCAGATGTAGCGCATGGACGCGTTGCAGTAGTACCTCAGCACCTTGTCCTCGTGATGCGGGCATTTCCTCTCCAGGAGGTCCCCCAGAGGGCTAACCAAAGGGTGTCCAGTAAACACAGCGAGCTCCAGGTGGTCCTTCACATGTTCTTTGCACATTGACACCTCACACTTCACACACGTTTTGAAGGCTAGGGTTTTTTCCTCCGGGCAGCAGTCACAGTACACACTTTTTGCCTGCTCCTCCTGATTACAAAGATGGGAAAACGTGAGTGAGAAATGTGTTCACGTTTATTCTCAATAATGTCAGGACCAAAAAGATTGCATGAGGAGAAAAAAGTGATTATAGCACATACCCTCCTCCTCTTGATCACTTTGAAATGTTCTACAATATTGGCCAGTGCGTAGCTCTTCTGCACCTCTATGATGGGTCCAAAAGATTCCCTACAGTCTGGGCAGCGGAAAGGGCCATCTGAGGAGTGATCCATCATGTTTTCCAGACAGACCATACAAATGGTGTGACCACAGGACAGCTGTCGGGGATCCTTAAACGTGTCCTGACATACCGGGCACATCAGCATCTCCTCAAGCTTTGTTCGCTCCATGTCTTCCATTCTTGATCCCTATTTGTTCAAAGAGAGAATGCCAGTAACTGCAGAGTTTGCCCAGCACTCAGCTGCTGCCTTGTAAAACTTGTTTGTTTTTGAATAACCAGTGAACCATAGCGAAAAAACTTGGCAGTTAAATAGCAAAAGAGTTCCTACCTGTTTTTAAAGTTAAACGTGAATAATAACCTCAGTAAAACTTGTCTGCAACCTTCCGTACAAACATTTCTTAAAGCGAAAGCACTGCTGCATGTTTATAAATGTACTTCCTGGTGGGCGTGGCCTAATGAAAGCGTCACTTTGCTTCTAATAAATAATATCAGTTTCAACGTTGAACACAGAAAACATCACCAAAATGTCAATATTATAGTGAACAAAAATAACAAATAAAATACTTTATTTGTTATTTTGATGTTAATGAGTTATTAACCCTACTGAGTGGTTAAGCAATTGCTAAACCACTCATTAAGATGATTATTGTTAAAATAATTCACAGCAAATGAACTGAACTCTACTAGGCTGACGTAACTTGTTTAAGCAATCATACACGAGAGGCCGTTCTTGAACGTCATTACTGGTACGACAGTACTGCGGCTATAATAATGACGTTCAAGAACGGCCTCTCGTGTATGATTGCAATTCTATTACACAAACTATCATTGTAATCAACAATATCGTAAAATAATTTCATAATGTGGGCTAATTTGCTCCCAAACCTACACTTTCTGCTTGAGTTAATCTCCATCAGAAAGTAGTTCCTAGAAAGTAGTTCCCATGGTAACGATAGCTGATCACCCGGTGGCAGAATCCTCTTTTGGGGGCTTGGATTCCAAATCCACTCGCATAGCTAGCAATAACAATTTAGCAACCAACCAACTTGCTTGACATTGTCATGAGTCATGACCTAATGTTAGCCTACATTTTTCCACTTCCTGAGACCAATAAAGAACACAGTTGTCAAATATTATTCACATTTATTTACAGTAGGCTATTTACAGTTATTGATATAATTATAATAAATAATATATTATTAACCAATTTATTGAAAACAATTCTTGAATTAGGCTATTTAAATATCTGAGTAATCACTGCGTGGGATTAGCGGAACAAATCAAATCAGGCTGTCCATGGTGCTGAAACATTTTGGTTCAGAATGAAGGTTGATGTTCAAGCTGCCACTAAAAGTGCAATTCTTGAAATAGCTCTCCATGAACTCCATGCCAGACTTTCTTTTGCAGGTGGTGCTGTGGTGTTTACGGGAAGGACTACGTTATAGGGAGAGCTTTCCTCCAGTGGCTGTTTCATGGCGCGTCACCGACCGGCAAAAAGCGCGTTGCTCCACCTCTTTCTGTTGTCTAGAGACGGATCCCAGTAGCTGCAAAACGATGACTCGTTTGTATGTCTGCTAACGGACATGATTTCTTTTTTATCCACATTTTGTAGCTACCAATTTCCAACGAGAGACTGTATAAAAATGTGTGGCTGTGTGTCGCTAAACGTCGCGATGGAAACCACATGATGTCGGCTCATGGAAGTAGTTTAGGTAGGCCACTGGATACTTTATGAATATGATTAGGCAATTTCTATTTGATCATTGTTTGACCGTGGAATCAAACACGCCTATTGACCAATCAGAGAGCTTGCTCAAATCTAGGTGTTATAGAATGCTAGTTTAAGAATGTTTGTTGAAGTCATTGAATAGTCCCTCTCCCACTAAGTGTGTTCTGACTAACTATAAACACGAATTACAGTTCAATAAAAGTGTTCAAAGTCCAGACCGTCATGGCTCGACTAACGTTACATAACACAGAGCTGTCATTCATCATATTGGTTCCTGTGCTGTGGGTTAGTCCAACATTCCAAATGAACTGAAACACTTACAAATATGATCTTCTCAGAGTCAGAGCTTTACCGAAACAACATGTATGCTGCAACTTAAAAAGAAAAGTACATGGTAATACAGCATTACTTTTCATGGTGTAAATTAACAGGTAATGTATATATTGGGTTGAAAAAGTGCAGCACATGAATAACTTTGCATGTATTTTATATTACTTATGTTCTGTATCAATCACCGTAGTAAATATTTTCCCGTAGCGCGGAGCTAACTGACTACTTCCTGTTTACATCACCCAAAGCATGGTGGTAATTCTGGTGACAACTAAAAATGTATTTTATCCTTTCACACTTGTGTCCTCTCCATTTTGGAAGATTGTTTATTTCTTTTGCTCCACTATGTTTAAGTTAAAGCCTTAATTTCTAGTTTCTTTGCAGATTGAGGTTATAAAAAAAGCAAACAATTGCTCACAAATCATGATATTTTACTGTATATTAGAAATGTGCCTCATAAAACCATGACTTCCCTATGTATTCCTCTTTTCCTTCTGACAATATAACATTACTAACAATTCCCACCACTAAAAATGACACATTGTCTAGTGTTTAAGACATTTTACCATAAGTTTAAAAGGGCTTCATAACAGAACTATAATGCTTTAGTAACTCGTCAATTAACCTATCAATGAATACATTAGTTACAACATATAAACCTTTAATATTGGGTGATTTAAGAGAGAGCTGCTCAAAGGGGCAGACAACAAATTCACCATTGCATTTTATTGATACACAATTTTATTTAGTATCAGAACTTCAAAAAATCAGACACGAATGAGGAATAAAACAAATCTTAAACATCTTTATAAAAAAGGGGAACATGTGATCACATTTGTTTGGCTATAAGTACACTTTGTCCTAGTACTGTTGTCATTCCAAAGGGTTTTAACATAGATTAAAACCCTTTGGAATGACAAAAGTAAAACTAGATTTCTTATAAAGTCAGCATGGATAGGCTTTGATATCTAGAACATTAAGCTAAGGACATCTACATACATTCAGTAAACATAACACAAATACAAAGCTAAACATTTGGGGTAAAAGACGTGAGTTTAAAGTTTGAAAAATAATAGTATAAACATATTTTTAAGTATAGACAACAAATAACAAACACCAGTGACAAAACTTTATATATGAATCATGGCACAGACAGGTTACCAGGTGAGGATGTTTTTTTGCCAACCAAATAATTTTTCTTGTTCTCCCGATGAAGCAAATATCCTGTGTTTAGTTCCAGGAAGTTCTCAAATGAGCAAAAACCATGTTCTTGAATTCTGAAACGTTATCTTTCAAATTGATGAACATTATGTGTTAATCAAGACAACATTTAAACAGGATCAAACCATTTTTTTGTCGTTCACTACTGTACACCAGTAGGGTAGGGGTTTGAACAAAAAAAAAGTGTCATGTTGCAGAACAACTTTCACCATTCAGCTCACTATTGATCCAAAAATCACAAGAGGAAAAATATGGCAAGGTATAATCACACACAAATAGTGTAAGAAATATCATCAGTAGTAAAGGTAAACATAAAACAGCCCCATGACAATCCCTCTCCTCATGTTGGTTGTTCGATTCTACCTGGAATGAATTATGGTTTCAAATCTTCTCATAGCTTAACTTCTTTGTCTAAACTTTACATCTAGAAAGGTGATAGTGTTTCTGTCTGAGGTAGAAAGTGATGCAACTCCCACAAACAGCCACTGACATCTATTTCCTACAGGCCAGCAATTTTTCGGAATGAAGGTACAAAGACTCCACAAATGCCCCGTTTGTGTTTCTCCAGATTCTTGAGGATCCTGAACCTCTTACCACAAATGGCGCAGTTAAACGGTTTCTCCCCAGTGTGAAACCTCAGGTGTGCTTTCAGGTTCTCTCGCAAACGGAAGCTTTTGCAGCACTTTATGCAGTTGTGTGGCCTTTGCCCGGTGTGGAACCTCAAGTGGCGCCGCAGGCTCTTTCTCAGTGCAAACGACTTTGAGCACTTCTGGCACGCATATGGTTTCTCCCCGGTGTGAAAGCGCTCGTGCCGCCTGAGAATCTTCCTTTGCTTGAACGTCTTCCCACAGCTGCTGCAAGGGTATCCATCGCGGGAGTGGGCGACCACCTCCTGAAGCCGCCAGACACCGTCTTCGCAGGGGTTGAAGCAACAGAGGCGTCGGCCGGTGTGAAGACCTTGGTGGCGGCGGAGGTCTTTGGGCAGAGGATAATCGCTTGTACGGTTATTATCATTACCTTTGGCCACAGCATCCTGAAGCATCATCTCTGATGCTGGCACCCTCAACACGTCCACCAGTTGCACTACACAGCTATGCTTCAGCTGTTGGTCTGGAGAAGACAGTTTCTGTTTAATGTGGAGGTTGTTCTTCCTTGACTTTGGCCCAACCCTGACCTGAGCAGGAGTCGCAGCTTCATCAGACGAGTCCAGGCTGAAGGCGGTGCTGACGCAGACTTGTTGAGGCTCTGTTTTGATTGGCTTCTGTGGACTGTCCGGTTTGGGGGCCTGAGAACCAGGCCTGAGAATCAACGGGCACACAAACGTAACCTTCTTCCGAGAAATGATATCTGGATGGATAATGAGGGGCATCAGTTTTTCTGGAGAACTGTGAGGAGACTCGTGTCTTGATTCCTCATTCCATGTCGCTGCAGAGACTGAAAAAGATTCAGATGCACCTTTTAATTATATTGTTCATTCCCACCACATCTATTTCATCTAGCTTCACTTCACCGGCATACATTTGTTGTAAATGTAGAGTGACCAGAGTGCTTAATCAAACATGAAACCAACATATTGAATTGCCATTAAATGAGTGTAAAGGGGTCCATGGGTAAATGGTAACAAGCAGGGCTGAAGTTTTTAATCACTGGTCTAGTGGTGAGGAGAAAGTAAAAGTAGTGCCCCAGGGTATAGCTACCACGATATCCACTGTTGAGATTTCAGACAAAACTTTTTTTTGTTTGGATATGCCAAAATCTGCGGTACATGGTTAAGGTGTTTTATTATTAGGAGAGGCAAATGTAATTTAGTAATTCTAATTGCTATTTTCCTTTCAGACATTTGCCTTAATTTATAGTTTCACTTTTAAGCTGTACAGGAGTTGTGTGAAGTTACTGCTGTGTGGTAAAATACTAAGACAAATTTTCCTGGTAGAGCCTTAAAGTCGGACATTGTGTTACTCAGGTGTATGTGCAGAGACTACATTTGTATGTATGGATGGTGTAATATCATGTTAAATCATCCATACCTTCTTTTTCTTAAGTGCTTATCCTGTTCATGGTGGAGCCTGCTGATTTATGACAGGGTAACTATTCCCCACCCCTATTCCTTACCTTGTAAAACAACTTCTGTGTGTGGATCACTCTCAGTTGGAGACTCTTCTTTAATGATACTGCTCACCTCCACCATATCTACAGTCTCTGCCGCAACCTGTTTAAAGAAGAAACAAACCAGATTTGTATGTCTGTGCTACAGTATATGTTACGGGAACAATGAAGAGCGT